>NC_092816.1:164683592-165013315 GCF_023375885.2 Dermacentor andersoni
ATTAACTAAAAAAAATGCCCATAGGAGATTCTCCGGCATTGGCATTCGAAATGACCATGTCTATCGATCTACAGAAGCGTTGCTTCAATTTCTCGGCCAACATCTCGTTGACCTTCTCCCGAAGCACTTGTGAAATAATTAGGCATTTAGATTTAAACGGCTATTACCGGACACCAGCGAACGTTCATGTTTCTTGAAAAGGTGGCGAAATTGGCAATGTAATTTAACATAAAGCTGCATATTATTACGCTCTAAAACTGTTCGCGTAATATGACCGCAAGGAATAGGTGTGTATGCGTCGCATATATATCAAACGGATGGAACTATAAAATTTTGATTGCCAAAAGCTTATTCCAATATCGAAGAATTCACGAAGAGCGCTAACCAAAGCATAGATGAAATGAGTAGCAGCTCTTGTCGCCTATGAAGGCCGCCTAGAAGCATGGCCAGCAGTGAGAGAGGGGAAGTAAAGCGTAAAAGTTGGACTTCCAAGACAGTTGGCAATCTTCGAGCCTGCCACGTTCAACTGATGGAGACGCAGCTGCAAGACGCTTATTGCGCGAAGGAAGTAACCCACGTACATGTTTGCATGCCTTGGGAGCATGTAGTCTTCGTCTTGCGCGAAAATCCGTGAACATTATGCACGAACGATGGCGATTAACCCTGCTACTTCCTATTACCGGAAGACTGCAGAGCTGTAGTTGCGAATTTCCTGCCTGGATATTGCATGCAGCTTAGGAAAACCTACCTTGAACGAGTATTATATCATTTCACTTGCGTAAAAAGTTACAACAAAATAATTCACCGCCGTATTGAAGCCAGCGCAACCTATTTTTTCTTAGCCGTGTTAGTCAAATAGCACAAAACTAGTAAAACGTTGTGGTGCCCAAACAGCGCCTCCTGGCAAAATTAACCGGGATAATATACAAAAAAATACCTATACTTCATAACTGAACTTCGCAGCAAATGATATCTTCTAGCAGAAGATAACCATGTCAGTTCTAATATTGTTGTAATATTGATTCTGAGCCATAATCTTAATATTAGGGATTTTTCCTTTTCTAATTTCTTTAGGATACTTCAGGGACAAGAGAGGTTCCTACGACGACATGTATAAGGTTCAATCCTTAACCCTAATTCTGCTTGGAGTCACCTGGATGATCGTCGTCTGTGTCGAAAGGAGAAGAAAAGGAACTTCGACCCAATGCCGCAACAACGGAGAGAACTTGCACATCGTTTCCAGCTCTTCATCTCTTCACTCCTCGGGAAAATATCAGTCGCTTTCGTGCTCGTAAACATAATTCTTTACAGCAAGCGGCCTGCTTGGAACTGTTAATCGTGACGTGCAATGCTTGGTTGAGCCACAGAACCGTAACTACTTCTGTGCAGTGCAATTCCTTATGGCGCCATACTGACGCCTATGGATATTGAAGTTCTAGAAAAAAAAAATAGACACACAGATACATTGGCACTCTCGCCATAATTCGAATGACAGGGAAGTTGAGTGCGAATGGGAGGTTTAACCTGTCAGCATTTGAGGCAAGGGACACACTACTTCGGGCGATTCGATCCCCAACGCACGATGAAGTGCTGTTTCTTGTGTAACAGTGCTTGGTGAAGTAAATGACTCACAAGGCTCTGGCACTTGTATAAATATATTAAAATCTAGTCTGCGCATTCCATTTCTTCAAAAAGATAGCGATATAACGGCGTTCATAGATAAAAAAAAAAACATGCGTATCTCAGGCCGCTGTCTCGTGGGCTCCTCGTGCAGTAGGTTTACCATCTCTATTTCAATTGGCACATAGGCACGCTGGCGTGCATGTCTCGGTATAAAAGGATGAGGCATTTCGGCCTCCGGAGTGACAACGGTACTGCGGTACTAAGTGAATGAGAGTAAAACCTGTTACGTCGATAGCGTTTTTGTTCCGTCCGACTTGAGGCTACAGACGAGTGGCTGGAATACGTGCATGTATATCGCTGGAGTTTGTGACCTTACAAATGAAGCACTAGTCACCTCAATCTCGGCCGTTTATTTTCTTTTTTTTTTGTGCTCGCCGTGTGAAGGTACTGAGCCCTGAATGACAAAAAAAAATTATGGAATGAAATTTAACGCTAGGCTCGCTGCGCGAGAAATTGGCAGGCTTAAAGCAACCCTTAGTCAATTCCTGTCCTAAACAACTCGCTTTCATGTTTAAGTACATACCATTTAGGAAATGTTAGCGCCGTTAAGTGCCGTCAGCAGCTCATTTGCGCATTGAATGGATGCATAGTAAACATGATCGAAGACACCTTCACTGAACAAAAGAAAGCTAACGGAACAAAAGAAGCCAACGGCGAGGGAGCGTTTGATTCTGTCGAAACCTCAGCAGTCATGGAGGCATTACGGAATCAGGGTGTAGACGACCCGTATGTAAAAATAGTGAAAGATATCTATAGCGGCTCCACAGCCACCGTAGTCCTCCATAAAGAAAGCAACAAAATTCCAATAAAGAAGGGCGTCAGGCAGGGAGATAGGATCTCTCCAATGCTATTCACAGCGTGTTTACAGGAGGTATTCAGAGACCTGGATTGGGAAGAATTGGCGATAAGAGTTAATGGAGAATACCTTAGTAACTTGCGATTCGGTGATGATATTGCCTTCCTTAGTAACTCAGGGGACCAATTGCAATGCATGCTCACTGACCTGGAGAGGCAAAGCAGAAGAGTGGGTCTAAAAATTTATCTGCAGGAAACTAAAGTAATGTTTAACAGTCTCGGAAGAGAACAGCAATTTACAATAGGTAGCGAGGCACTGGAAGTGGTAAGGGCAGGTAGGGCGGCGGATCCGGACCTACTTAGGGCAGGTAGTGACGGCGGATCCGGATCATGACACTGAAATAATCAGAAGAATAGGAATGGGCTGGGTTGCGTTTGGCAGGCATTCTCAGATCATGAACAGCAGGTTGCCATTATCCCTCAAGAGAAAAGTGTATAATAGCTGTGTCTTACCAGTACTCACCTACGGGGCAGAAACCTGGAGGCTTGCGAAAAGGGTTCTCCTTCAATTGAGGACGACGCAACGAGCTATGGAAAGAAGAATGATGGGTGTAACGTTAAGGGATAAGAAAAGAGCAGATTGGGTGAGGGAACAAACGCGACGTAATGACATCTTAGTTGAAATCAAGAAAAAAGAATTGGGCATGGGCAGGACATGTAATGAGGAGGGAAGATAACCGATGGTCATTAAGGGTTACGGACTTAGCAGAGGGCGGCAGGAAGTTAGGTGGGCGAATGAGATTAAGAAGTTTGCAGGGATGACATGGCCACAATTAATACATGACCGGGGTTGTTGGAGAAGTATGGGAGAAGCCTTTGCCCTGCAGTGGGCTAACCAGGCTGATGATGATGAACGGGATGAAAATGGCCAAAGAAGTCAGGTGATATGTATGCACTAAAGACAACTCACAAGAAAGGTCACATAACGAACAGCGGAATATAAAGTCAGGTTACTCAGATACACTAAAGACGGGAAAAAACGTGAACGTGACATTGTGTGAGCACCAGATTAAGTGAGAATAGCATGTCGTTGAGGGACCTCTCATTCTTCTGTACACTACCTGTAAACAAACGATCGTGTGATACGAGGCGTATGTTCAAAAGAAACACAAGGTGTTCTACTGCAGTAGGACTAGGCGGGCCACATAAACGAGAATGTAGACACGACAATAAGCTGAACGTCAATCAGAATGCATGATGGTCGTGTTTTGCACCATTCGTGGATGATTATAGTTGTCTGTACTCTCGTTTGTTTGTTAGCGAGTGGCCAGGCGCATGTGTATCGTTGCCATATGGATGCTTTCCCAATAAATAACAGTTGCGATTGAGCGACCGTGTTCTGTCTTGCACCACCCGTTGTGTTACCTTGCGCGCTGCTACTAGTTTCCTAGTAAATATGGAGTCAAATCACAGAAAGCACATGAATTCAAGCACCGTAAAAAAAATTATAAATTAAGGCGAAATAAAACTGCTCATTTTTTGCCTCGATAAAAGAGACACAGGACTGAAAGGAATGACTCGGACACAGCGCGAACTTCCAAAGCTTGGCTTATTTTCCGACACTATATATGCGTATATAGAAAACAGATAGTAGCACGCGCAGGGTGCCTTTGCGACGGTTTAGCAGTTTAAAAACAGCAAAGATGCATGTGTGCGAAAGTTGAGGTAAAATTTTGCGAATGAGTATGTAGTGGTTGCAAGGTTAACAGAGCAGTCTGTGAAGCCCTCCCCATCTAGCCACTTTCTGCGTCTTGTTTAGAAAATTTATCTTTTTTTCTTGGAACTGGATTAAGAGACCATAGACTCGTCTCTTAATCTTGCAACCATTAGATTTCTTCTTTACAACATTTTACCTTAATTTAGAGACACATGCATGTTTGTTGTTTTTAAAGTGCTAAACCTGTACAAATGCGCCAGCGCATGCTGCTATCTGTTCTTTTTATCATATTTACGTGTTCCCCCTCGGAAAATAAAGCAAACGTTGAAAGTAGCGCTGTGTCTCCACGTCGTTCCTTTCAGTCCTGTGTCCCTTTTTGTGCGCTGAAAGATTATTATGGATTACTAATATGAACAAGTATACGCTCTAACCAATAAAACGCTGATAGATTTCAGTGGACGATATAACTCTATTCAATAATAGCGAACACCACAATATTGCTTCCTTACGGAGATTTGTTGAAGGCCACTAGCCTTCGTCTTCTTAAATAACTGTTGTTCGCCATGGGCCTAGAGCTTTTCGAGTACTGAGGGCCTGTGGCTTAATTCCGTTTGTTCAACTATCAAATGGCCCCATGCTGTAGCATATGGTGGGCATACTAGTATATTTTGTGCATCCTCATCAGCGTGGGCACAAGTGAACTTAGGACTATGAACGCGTCAATGCCGAACTTGCTTTGTTAGCATAGTATGACGCGGCAAATGGTGAACTAGCGTATGAAAATGGTTGCTGGTATCGAATGTCCGTGCAGTATAAGATTCAAGGCAAATAGGAGTAAAATAGTTGTCTATAGTTTGAATTTGATCACATTTTCTCTGCATCCACCGACCTAAATGTGTCCTAAAATACGATACAATTTGACTTACTAATGAGGAAGCCTCATTATTTTGCTGTACTTATGCATTTTTCGTGCTGCTTCATCAGGTTCTATATCCTCCAGGATGTTGCAACGACCAGGGACTGCAAAAGCACTGGAAGAATATTACTTGGATTCCTTCGCTTTCTATTCTTATCTTTTTTTTATTCTTTATAAGATAAAGCCGAGCTCTACGAACTACTTTTGGTATCTTCAAGAGATGATAATACTGCCTGGAAATGACAGAACTCAGTTTCTGTTTTCTTTTACAGTGTTCATGTAGTGTACGGCTTTTCTACTACAGCTATAAATACGTAGGTCTTGCAAACTAGTCCTTTTCTGAAATCTCAATTTTTAAGTTTTATTAAGCACGGAGCTGTTCTAAGTCGATCCTTCGGCGGGCGGTGTGACGGACGGGGCAAGTCCCATGGCCTAACCCCCACAATGAGAGTTAGGTCATAGAAGGGGGGACAGAAAGGGTTATAGAAAAACAGGTTATAGAAACAGGTGCGGGCAGCAGCGGGAGCTTGCACGAGAGCGGCAGTGCCGACGTCGTGTACATCCCATGCTTCGAGACTGAGAAGCGCAAGCAAAGCGCCAGTGGAGGGAAGCCGCTATCGCCGGGATCGAGAATTGGAAGCGCAAGCCAAGTGCCGGTGCAGGCAAGCAAACTCCCAATTTTAAATCAAGGCAATCCACGCCAAGAGCCAGCAGAGCCAAGCTAGCCAAGCCAACCCCTAACTTCGAGAGTAGGAGGTGGACCAAAGACGTCGACGCAGAGATATTTCTCCCACGGAGATTGCCGATGGATGGCTCAACACAGAATTACTAGACCGGCAGCGTGTCCACAGCAGCAGCTGAAGAATGTGTGCAATCGGGAACCGAAGCTATAATATAGCAAAACAACGACCAACGAGACAAAATACTTTGATGAAAATCGCGCCAAACATGAGTTCACACTTGAGAAAACAGCTTCGCTGTTTTGACAGCCTTCACTGCGTGCAACTGGCTTTACTTTTAACGCGAAAGCGTTAAGGGCTCCGTTTCCCAGAAAATCCGGTGTCTGCGCCCAGCGTCCTCTGTCGCATCGAGAAAACAAAACTTTTCGCACCGAATTCCGAACAACACAACCCAACCACTCTTGTTCCACCAAACCAGCTCATTTCTTGTATTTCATTCTTTCCAAAGTTATTCCTCGGAATTTCGAGAACCGCAGCAGACAAACAAATGTAATGGAAAAAAAAACATCAACAGCGCATATATATTATGTTAGCTCTTCTCACAGTGAAACATTACAAAGTGCGATACAATAACAGGAGATCCACCCTCGCAAGAGGTCGCCTGTCTACAAGAAAGCTTGTCTTCGTGCATAGCGTTCGCAGCCAGCGCTTCCAGGTAAACGTTAAGGTTACATAAACTACAGTTGCCGGGAAGCATGAAAAGGAATCAGTGGAATTAGAATGCTATCGCGTTCCACTCATAAAGGAAAGTTGAAAGGTTTTTCAGAAGAAATGAGTGAACATCTGTACATAATGGTTTTCAACCCTCCGAATTCGAATATCGTATCGAAATTGAGCGAAAGAAAGCGCAAATATCTTTTATTTCGACGAAAAGTGCAGCAGCGGATACGCCCAGCTCGCGCGTCTCGTTTTCGCCTGTGATTGGTCGCGTGCCTCGTGACGTCAACACTAGTAACCGACCGCTGCCGCTACACATGAAGCGCGGTGCCAGGTAGTTTGGTGCTGTTTTTCGCAGACGGTAATGGAAAATTGAGAGAGACTGCGTTTTTCTGAGGAGTTCGGCGTTACTCCCTACATGTACGAGCCGATTTCGAAGAGCCGGCCTCTCGAAGAAGCAAACGATGCTGGTGCGAGCAGTGCTTTCGACGCGAACGAAAGCAAAGTCTTGGGATCTCCTCGTGTTGGAAATGCTCTTTGGTGAGTATGCTTTTTGCAAAGCGATCTAGTGATTTCGCCGATCTTTCGCCGATCTAGTGAGCTCGTTTCCGGTCAAACAACTGTAGTGTTGTGTTCCTGCATGCCTCCTCGTGGAACGTAAGCGGGGATGCGATCGTCGGCATTTGTGCGCTGTCCAAATCTGTCGGCAATCTACAAGGACGGTTTAAACGCGTGAAAAGCTTCCCGGTTCATGCAGTACGTGTAGTGACATTCATCTGTTGACTACCACGCTGACTACCATTCAAGTTGATTACTACTCACGTTGACTACCACGTACGTTGACTACCACTCTACATACACGCAGACCACCAACAAAGGAATGTAGGGTCAATCGAAGCAGATCGAAGGCACGCACGCAGAAACAAGCGCAGTCAGGCACGGTCGCGGACGCTGCGAAGGAACGAAACACTAGAGTTGACGTCACAACACCGCGGTTTCCGGTCTCCGCTCGCATCGTCAGCGTCAGCAGCAGCGCGCGGCATTCGACGGGGGGCGGAGCTACAACGCAATTTCAACCGACGATTACGTCGCTCCTAATTGAAAAAAAATAACGGAAATTTTACCTACATGGTTTATACGGTTCCCGCATCCGTATATGAGCGTCTTATTGAATTCGACGGACTCATCAGCTTTCCTTTAAAGGCGAAGGTTGCGCGTCCTCCAATTTTTTTCTAGTTTCCACGGAGAGTAAAAAAAAAATATCTCCTATGTAATGTATTTTTGTAACAGATTGGTAAATTGATAACGATGACAGTGTGTATTAGCCTTTAGTGATTCTCTGTACTAGCCTTTAGTGAACAAAGGGCCCAGGAACATTGCAGACAGACATATAGGAAGCGCTCTGTGTGTAATGTCCTTTCGTCTTATGCGCACTAAAAGCTAATATGGAATACCAAAATGCCCAAACTGACAATATTTCATTATAATATGTGTGAGTCATTTTGCAAATTCACAGACATTATATGCAATCATGTTTCACTTAGTGTCCATAGCGTTCACATGAGCCTTAATTGATTGTGTCTCAACAACAAGACAACTTAAACGCCACAGAATAATCATACTCAAGGAGCTAGTGCCCTGGCTAATAACGTGTCGCATAATATACACCTGCGCTTTTTACTGGTTGTTATAAAAAGTCTGTGCACAAAAGACTAAACTTTCTGAGCATTGCTGTGGGCTCCAATTTTGCCAGTTCAGCGGCAAACTTTTCTGCGCTGATCCTTCAGCTCTAAAATATTCATACACCCTATCAAGTACTGCACATTTATCTTGAAAAGGCACTTTTTGTACAACTACTCATCATTATTTTTTGTAGTGCAGAGGGGAGCTTCTCAACAACGGCTTCACCCTCCACTCGGCTGGAGAAACGCTGACGAAAAACGTGCCAATAGTTTTTTTTTTGCTTATATTCTTTTCATAGGGCATTTGAAGTGTGTACGTTGCACAAGTATTGGCAAATGGCAGGATTCCGTTGTTTCTAGCTCTGTTTTCTACAAAGCCCCACTTGCTAGATCATCTGAGCGGAGCTTGACATTTACGCAACTCGCTTAGGAACCACCTTGAAATGTCACAGAGTCATCATTTGTTAGTGACAGGCCGGTTTGTCAGCGATGGTTTCAACTACATTTCTGCGGGCATTGCCATAATAATTCCCTAAGTCTGTTAAAACACCCGGGTCTAATCTCACCTAAGTTAGCTACACTGAATGTATTTATCACATTGTCTCCAATATTGGCCATTGTGTGCATGTAAATCATTATGATTGTTACACAGACTAGCGAGAAATACTTTGCACTGTACCAAATTTGGGAAATAAATACATGAATAATTAAAAATAAAAAGACAATAAAGGAGGCAAATGTGTCGAAACACAGTCCATTGGTTTACTATAGGGATCTGCGAGAACGTTCTTATGCATTTTCAAATTCTGTTATGATATATATTCTCATGAAGTGGAAGCAGAAGCTCGGTAACACGAGACGCGAAAAACGTGAAGAACAGGATGCAGTTCGCATGGTATGGCGTTTGGTGTCTTTCTTTTACAACGGCGCAGTCGACTTTTACTGAGATTTCCGAAGAATTGGCCCCGAGCATTGGACGGAGACGCAGGAGGAGCCGACGCGTTCGGACGCATCTCTGCTGGCTCGGTCTTTTTCGAATGACTGCGATCGGAAGATTTGTTTCAATCCTCAAGACTTCTGCACCATTCGACAGATCTTGTCGAGGGGACTTTCCCGAGCCCGTTTTTGACCCGGTACACTCATTTTCGTCATCTTTTTTGTACTTAGAAGTTTCCTCTCGCCGACTCCACCGCTAACCCTAGATTTGGGGTTGGTGGCGGCGAGCAGTACGGCTGGGCGCCTGCCCTCGCCGTAGGAACGGCATCATGCCGGAGCTGGAGATGGTTGAAGGGGAAGCTCTTTGCCGCGACGAAGCTGACGCGCCTAGGTGGCGGACCGCTTTAAGCAATTCTCTCCGGCAGCAAGAGAGTGTTTCAACTCAAAGTGTCAGGACAGCTAGCTGCCGCAAGGCCAATACGCAGTGCGTCTTTCGGCGCCTTGCGACCGCGTCGAGCTTCCACCCCCCCCCCCCCTCCCCTCTTACCGCGGAGCCATATTCGAGTCATTGTCCGACCCAAGGGAAGCCTGGATCTCAGGAAGGTTAGCCGGGTACGCCTGGCCCAAGCCCTGGCGATGGCGGCGATAGTATCCCCGGAGGAAACAAAGGAGGATATTGTCTGCCCGAACTTAACTCAAAATAGTCTTGTAGTCCCTACCCCAGAATCCAAGGACGCGGGCGCCTACGTGGCGCTGCGTCTCATCAGGCTCGGCTCGACCGAGTATAAAGTTTCCGCGTACACCGCGGTCTCCAAAGATACCTGCAAAGGCGTCATCCGAGGCGTGGACGCGGACATTGGCGCGCAGCAGTTGGCGGCCATGATCGTCAACCAGCGTAATCCTAACGCCATGTAGGTACGACGCATCAAGGAAACGACTACGGTCGTCGTTATCTTCAGTGGTCTAAAGGTACCCAACTATGTTATGTGCGGTGGAAGCATGCTAAGGTGTACGTTGTACAAGAGACAGACTGACGATTGTTATGGGTGTGAGGCCTTCGGTCATCGTGCGGATCTTTGCCCCACTCCGATGAAGAAAGTGTGCCGTGGCTGCAGTGTCAATGACCCTGCGGAGGGTCACCAATGCCAGCCGAGATGTGCCTTGTGTGTGTGTGGGGGGGGGGGGTGGCACATCAAACGGCAGACAGGTTCTGCAAGCACCGTTTCCAACTCCCCTTTGTGGTGAGACAAAGAAGACGACGTCGAAAGCTCGCCAAGAAGCACCTGCAAGCCCAGCAGGTCCTGACATCACGCAATTCCAGCGTGGCCTCACCTTCGAGAACGCGCTCTCCCTCGCCAGCTCTTGAGAGGCGCCGCAGCCGCTCCAGGAGGCGCTCTCGATCCCGCGGGCGGTCGCGCTCCAGGGGGCGCTCCCGCTACAGGGGTGCGAATTTAAGAGGCTTACACCACCTGGGCGAATCGCGCCAAGCCAAGGCCGGAGCCGCAGCCAGCACAGGTAACTTACGTGGCATTACCAGAACAAAAGGAAGACCTTAGAGTCGCCTTTCTAATTCAGGAGAACGATACCTTGAAAGCTCAGCTTCAGCAGATGAGGATCAAGTTCGAAGTTATCAGGAATTCAGCACAGGCCCTGACGCGGTCTCCGTTGGCGGAGCCGAGGCCGGCAAAGCGGAAAAAAGGTCCGGAAGGAGAGGTTACGGCGGCGTCCGACTGGGCCGTCCTTGCAGCAATCAGGTATTTGCAAAAGCCGGTAGCGCAGCAAGCGGAGCGCTTTGAACTCGTAGCATGTAAAGTCGCAGTGACTTAAAGCAGGCTTGGTCTCGGCGAGAACTCTCTTGTCCTCCCGATGACGCCCGTCTCTCTGGTTCCCCAGGCGGATCCCGGTATGCTAATGGCTCAGGCCGCCGAAAATAAGGACGTGCCGATAAGTCGGCAAAATAGTGGTAGCAATCATGGCTTCCAACAAAAATGAGTTTGTCGTTTGGCAGTGGGACTGCGCGGGGTTCAGAAAGCGCAAGGCCTCCCTTCAGCAGTCCATTGTCCCATTTGTGGTTAGGCCGCATGTGGTTGCTTTACAGGAAAGCATTCACATGGCAGTTGCCTTTCTGCATCGGATAGGGGGGAGGGGCAACGCGGTCTGGCTATCTAGGTTGCGAGAAAATATGCGTTTGTAGAACACAAGCTTCACCTAGGTCACTCTACTTCAGAGGCCCAGCTGGTCGAAATCATCCCGAATAATTGGCTTACGTGTAGCCTCTTCATAATGAATGTCTACAGTATCCCTCGGTATCACAGGTAAGCGTTCTCCTAGGTGATCGCAATGGCGGCTGACCTAGCGGCCAAGTCGCCGCTCGTATCTGTCGGTGACTTCAATGCACACCACCCGACCTGGGGATATCGAAAGGCCACTGTTAAGGGGAGAAGCCTGGTTCAAGCTATGACGAACTGTTCATAGGAGCCGGTCACGAACCCTCAGTTCCCAACTAGTGTGGGCACCTCCGTTACGAGAGACACCACTCCGGATCTAGCATTTACCAAAAACGATGTGAGCGCACTGTGCGCAAACCTACAGCAAAGCCTGGGAAGCGATCACTTTATCCTCTCAGTCACCCTGGAAACCCGGGCGGCTTCGCCTAGGGAGTTCAGGGTGACGGACTGGGGCGAGTTTAGAAAGCGCCGCAAGGCTGATCAGATCGAACATGCCACGTTGGAGTACCTCTTCTCGCGATTAGCGGAGGATGCGCTCCTCACAACCAAGGCAGTCCAGACTGACTTACAAGTGGATGCAATGGACTCACGTCTTACGCATTTGTTGGAGGCTAAAAAATCACTAGTTGACAGATGGCGCACGCAAAAGCTATAGGAGGCTGCATAAGCGCATAGCGCTCTTCAATAAAGAAATCGAGGACTATTGTGAGGAGCTATCTAGGCAGCAGTGGAATGAAGTTTGCCCGAAGGTAGATGGGCAGATGCACATCGCAGGCAAATGGAACCTCTTGAAGGTGCTGCTCGATGAGACTAATTCCAAAGGTTATCAGAGGCTGGCAATTGACCAATCGCTCCAAGCAGAGAGAAGGGGTGAGGTCGATGACACGACTCTACTTAAGGAATTGGCGGAGCAATACCTTCCGGTTGGCCCCGTCGGGGACTGGGATTACCAACAATACCGGGGAGGGCCGCTAGAGGAAATCGACTCACCCTTTGCGAAACTTGAGATCGAAGAGGTGCTTCATGAGCTTAATAGTCGCTCAGCCCCGGGTCCTGATGGATTCACGAATAGGCTTCTGCGTAATCTTGATGATAAGTTCATCGCTAAATAAACCGAGGAGGTCAATCTCCTCTGGACAGAAGGCCGCGTGCCGGAGGCTTGGAGGACCACCTCGGTGGTTCTCATTCCGAAGCCGGGCAGGACACTCGCCAAGGAGAACTTACGTCCCATCTCCCTTACCTCTTACGTGGGCAAGGTGATGGAGCATGCGGTTCATAAGAGGGTTACTAGGTATATCGAGGGTCACGAACTCTTTCCACATAACATGGTAGGCTTCCTGCCAGGTCTCTCGACCCAGGAAGTGGTGCTCCTGATTAATAGGCAGATTATCGACCGAGAAACCCGAGATGTTCGTGGAATATTCGCCCTTGACCTCGCCAAGGCCTTTGATACTATTTCACATAAGTTCATCCTCGAGGCGGTCGAGAGCATGGGGCTGGAACCAAAGTTCCACGCCTATGTTCACGCCTTCCTCCGGGACCGCAAAGGAACCATAAAGATCGGGCAATTACAATGGAGGACATTTACCCTGAGTGCGATGGGCATGCCGCTGAGAGCGCTCATTTCGTCTCTCTTGTTCAACATAGCCACGAAAAGCCTTTCGGAGCGTCTTTCCACTATATACAATACTAACCACGCCCTATATGCGGACGACATTACTGTCTGGTGCATGGGAGGTTCGGATGCTGAGGTGGAGGAAGCGCTCCAGTCGGCATTGTCTATCACCGAAAGTTTTCTGGAGGGTACGGGACTTCAACTCTCCCCCTCCAAATCGGTGTCGCTTCTCTACAGACCGGTTCGGCCCGGGAGGAGGCCCTCCTCGCCGCTTAATCGTTTACACATAACGGTAACCACAAGCGACGGGCTGTCAATTCTCAGAGTCAACTATATTAGGGTGTTTGGCTTGACTCTTGAGTCCAACATCACCTCCAGCATCAGCATCACCTCCAAAACGGAGAACACTCAGTTGAACAAGACAACAGGAATTCTTGTCGCAACTACAGGAATTTCTGTCGCGACTACAGAAATTTCTGTTGTACGACAGAAGTTCCTGATGTTTCTGTAGTTGCGACACACATTTCTGACGTTACGACAGAAATTCGGGTGTCGCAACAGAAACATTCTGTCGCGAAGACCAAGAGTTCTGAAGTCGCAACGTTCTGTCGCGCCAACAAGAGTTCTGAAGTCGTTACAACAGCTTTCTATCGTGACAGCGATTCTGACGTTACGACAGAAATTCTGTCCTCGCAATAGAAAGATTCTGTCGCGACGACGAAGAGTTCTGAAGTCGCAACAGAAACTTTCGGTCACGATAACAAGAGTTCTGTAGTGACAACAGCTTTCTATCGTGACAGCGATTCTGACGTTACGACAGAAATTCTGTCGTTGCAACAGAAAGATTCTGTAGCGACGACGACGAGTTCTGAAGTCGAAACAACAACGTTCTGTCATGACAAGAATTCTGTAGTCACAACAACAGCTCTCTATCGTGACAGTGACTTTAACGTTACGACAGCAATTCTGACGTCGCAACTGAAACACTCGGTCGCGACGACCAAGAGTTCTGTAGTCACAACAGAAACGTTCTGTCGCGACCACAAGTGTGTATGAAGTCGCAACAACTTTTTATCGCAACCGCGATTCTGACGTCGCAACAGGAACTCTCTGTCGGGACTACACAGAAATGTGCTACTTCCTGTCGCAGCGACATAAGTTCTGACGCCTCGACAGAAGCGCTTTCCGTCGCGACGCTTTAAAATTGTATGTCAGTTCCGCATTGGTGGTGTACACTCTACTTTTCTCTTGCACGGTATTCAATCGTGCTTCTCTGAAGGCGGCAATGCTGATAGCACCGACACCGGTATTAAAGTCGACGTTGCCAATTGTTATAATTGTGCCTTACAACGAGGCACTAGCAACGCCATACCGGCCTCATCAAAATCATACCATCTGCGGGAAAGCTGTGTATCCATTTTACTTTATTTGGTAAGATGTGGCACACAGGCCTGCGGACTTACATAAGCCGTTACAATGACACATTAGTTAATTTCCCAGAAATATTGCATAAGCTTTTGCGAAGCGAAAAGGAAGTCTTGGGTTGTTCCTCAAAGTTACGTGAAGAGCTGTCTAGCTCTGGTCTCATTATTCTGGTACAGCGTTGCCGTGAGAAGTCAGTATGCTGTGAGAAAGAGCACTCATCCACGAATGTTTATGTAGCTATTTTGCATTGGACACACGAATTATTTGCGCGCTCAAAAGTGTAAAGAACGAGAGACAACTGTCAAAATTAACAGTAACAACCCTAACAGTCACCATTGCCTATTTCTGAATTTCTCATTTAATATGGATATCGTACATCAAAATCAATGTTCTAGCACTCCACGATGTACCTGTCGATGGTAACACTTTTCCTCTTCTAGAGATGCGGCAGTTGACGCGGTGCAGTGATAGCGGATCTTGGCTCTTAAGATGCAAATGTAAACATCAGCGCATCGTGCTATTGACATGGCCAAAATGTACACTCAAAGACATGTAAGGAGAGGTGCAGTGAGTAGAAACGTTCGTTTCGCTTTGTGAACGCTGCCTTTTCTGTGTGTGACTCTCATTGTACCCTCCATTCTGTGACTATGCTGGTGAATGTCTGGTTGAATGCTACCATAATAAATACCATGAAAGAAAGAAAAAAAAAGGAGCGGTGCAGTGGTAAGATGCCGTGCTCGTATTCGTGAAGTGGCAAGTTGGAATCCTCGGCGGAGACGTTTCTTTTATTATTTCTTTCCTTTAATATTTTTCTTTTTTGTACTAACAAATTTACATAGCCTTAAGGAGGTCTCTGTAAATTTTTAATTAAATATTGATCAAGAACTACAGAACTTTCTACTACAGGACGTCACACTACAGACAATAGAACTACAGAAACAACGTCCCAAAATACGACAGACTGAAATTTCCTGTTGTGCTTTTCAAGTGGGCATGATTAGGTTGATTTCAAAGGTCTCAAACCGCAGGGGAGAGCTTAAGGAGAGCAACCTCCTTCGGCTCTACCACGCGTTCCTCATGAGCCATATTAATTAGGTCGCATCGGCACCACAATCATCTAAACGCGAACAAGATAAATGCGACATTTAATGCGGAAAAGTATCAAAAGGGTGCTGGGACTCCCCATGAGCACCAGCACGGACGGGCTCATGAGCCTCGGCATGTACAGCGTCCTATCGGAAGTGACTGAGGCTCAGAAACTAGTTCAGGTCACGCGGCTGTCCTCCGCCAAGGCTGGGCAGCGTCTCCTACAGTCGCTGGGCTGCCATCATACGGGCAGTCCGGAGCAGGAGGTCTTTTTGACAAAAAAAATGAAGGACACCTACGAGGTGAAACCGTTCCCGCGTAACGTCCATCCGCAGTGCAATGTTGGCCGGTGAAAGGCACGCGCCAGCTCTCTGCTTGTATTCGCAGCTAGATCCCCGGGAAATGTGGCTTTCGTTGATGCGGCACAGTATGGCCACTCCGATAGCTTTGCGGCCGTAGTCGTTGAACACCGCGGACGCGTACTCAACTCAGCTTCCGTTGGGAACGTGTCTGTCTTCGTAGCAGAGCAGGAAGCGAGAGCTCTAGCGATGAAGGACCCTTCGCGTCCTGATATATTCACTGACTCCAGGGCTGCCGTCCGGGCCTTCGCCTCGGGGGTTGTCTCCAGGGAGGCAGCTGCTGTGCTCAGTTCAGGGAGTATAGTTGGCTTTCACACAATTACCTAGTTTCCGGCCCACCAACGTCAACGAACAAATCACGTGCCGCGGCGGTCCGGGCGGGTCCGCAGGAGGGTTCGTGGAGAGCTTCAGGGATTCACTTAGCACCTTTCACGAAGTTACGTCTCACTAGCAACAGTTAAGACGGAGGTACCCCTTCCCGCAATCAAAGCTCATTACACCACAGTCCTCAGCTCTCCAGATGCTGCAGGCAGGTTCATTCCCGTGTCTTAGCACGTTTAGTTACTTTGCTGAAGGCATAGATCCAGGATGCCCCAGCTGCGGGGCGGATAAGGGCACACTCGCTCACATGCTCTGGCAGTGCCCGACGTTACGTAGCGCCAAGTTCAGCACAGAGCAGAACTGGCAGAGGGCCCTTAAAAGCGGCGAATTCTCAGTCCAGCTCTCGGCAGTCCAGGAGGCCTGCGAACGGGTGGAGGGCCACGGTCTTCCAGTGCCGGCGTGGGCGCGGCCAGCAACCGCGGTGGACCCCCCTTCGAGGGGTGTCTGATCGGGGCTCTCCAAGACCAAATAAAGTTCATTTCACCTCGCCCCGAGCATCGCAATTCTAAGCAGACGGACGCTACCGGGACCGCATGCGTCGACGCAAGTATACATCACAGCACCTGGGGCCGGCGTTTGGGCTTCCTCAGTGGTTCTCGCGGACGGCGGTGCTAGTGAGCTCACCCAAGCCATCTCCTCTCTCTGACAACGACTTCACCAAATGACCGACGGTTTTGCTTCAGTCGCTGGACGAACCACGTTTTTGTTGCGAGTGGCGGCAACTGTTACCGATTTCTTTTTTACCAAGAGGCCCCGTAGCCTGCGTGCGTACCATCGAATCTGTAGCTATTCGCCACGCGTCGGCCTACACCGAGAAGAGGTCCGTGGAAGATGGGTGCCTCCGAGGTGCAGCTCAGGCCTGTAATCTATTCGAAGGGCATGCCTATCCAATTTGCTCCAGCAGAACCGTGGCGCTGCTTTTTACTTCCGAGAACTGTGTCAAGCGCCTCAAGCGCTCGCGTTAATTAGCTGCGGTCTCGCCAACAAGCTCCAGGTGAAGACATAGTCGAATAAATCTACGACAAGGTGGGGCTCTTTGGCACCTGCAACCTTACCTGGCCTTCCCGAACGATCAAGCAGTATGTTATAGTTGGTATCCGCGACGCCACGCATGGTGTCGTCCTGTCGGCAGGCACAGCGTCTGACGCTTCCGCCCTGCAAGGCTTCATTGTTACATGACAGAGCTAGACGGCATCGGGCCGCCACCACGCTACCGTGTGGTACCTCGCATGCTCCCCTGCTGGAATGTGGGTGCTGTTCCGCTGGTGAGGCCAGCAACTGCCCTAGCAATGGGGTGCACGCTACAACTTTACAAACGCGTTACGAGAGCAGTACGCTGCAGTTGCTGCCATTTCGCGTAGACGGTATAGGAGAGCGGACAGCATTCATAAACACGAGTTCTCAGCGTTCCCCGCTGCTTGGCGACACGCCCCTCCCACTCTCCAACCGTGGACTCAGCTACCCTGGCGATGCCTAGGGGAAAACGGACCGCCAGCAGGCTACCAACAACCGCTGACAAGAACCTGTGTACTCGAAGCCTTCATCTTCCACGACTTCACTGCCGACATCATTTAAGGCAGTCACGTGCAACTGCGGGGACGTGCAACTGAGCTTTGAGGGCGGTAAACAACGCTCCGCTCCACTAACTCCTGCGCGCCACCGACTGAGTCACAGGTAGGTAAGCGTTCCAGTAGGAAGGCTCTTTCTAGCGTTTTCGAGCAACATGCCGCCCTATTTGATAACAATGCATGAATTCCCGGTACCGACTTGATTGAGCACTACATTCCAACGCACTTTCACCGGCTTATATTCGTACCACTGCAGTGGTATGCTGAACGCGTACGGACTGTTGTTGCCGAAAAAATACGTGACATCCTAGCTGTAGGTGTGATTAGACAGTCATGCAGCCCTTGGGCCGCACCTGTTGTCATTGGTCGCCAGAGAAATGGCAGATTGCGGTTTTCTATTGAATATAGATAGATTGATTGATTGAAAACTTTATTATTCCACCGAGCTGGCGTGCCCGCCTCTTAACCTACAGGTAGGTAGGGGGGGAGGACGAAGCAATCCCCGTGCGTTGAGGACGGTGAGTCTCCACGGCCTCAACGGCCAGGCGGATCGCTCGACGCTAGTCGTCTTCAGCCTCGCTCTGGAGCAAGGCCTCCCAGGCTTCTGTACTGTCAATGTTTTCCTTGGCCCCTGGGGAGCCAGCACACTCCCATATTATATGGCCTAGCGTACTTTTTTTCCTTACAAATTTTGCAGAGGGCGTCGGTATAGTCCCTCGGCTGTGTTAAGTAGATCCAATGTGCTGATGTATAATTGTTTCCCTGGAGGCGCCGCCAAATACGAGCGTCCTCCAGAGAAAGAGACCGATGCGGAGGCGGAAAGATTCTTCTTTCGGCTTTGTAGTGATCGACAATTTCCCTGTTCATGATGATGCTATCTTTTATCCCTGGAACTGGCTACTCTAGAGTTGCCCGGTGGTACAATGCTCGGGCGAGCTCGTGAGCGGCTTTGTTGCTTGGGACTTCTTCATGGGCCGGTACCCGAATAAAAGTTATGTCCCTCCGGGGAGGGTTTTTGTGTAGAATTTGGAGGGCTTCTTCCGAGATTCTCCCTTTGTTAAAATTTCGGATAGCTAATTTGTTATCGCATAATATTACTCCCGCTTTTGTACCCGCACAAGCGAGTGCTACGGCAACCTCCTCGTCTGTACAAGCGTCCCTAGTGCACGTGGAGCACGCTATCTTAATGCACCGTCGATACTTAACCGTCGATACTTAATGCACCGTCGATATCTTAGCCACCATCGATACCGAAGCCCCGTCTCTGCCGCAAGTGGCGTCCACGTACGCTACTTTATGCGCCGGTCTGTTTTTAAGTTTATTTACTAGAACCTTAGCCCTGTGAGCTCTCCTCTTTTTGTTGTAGATAGGATGCACATTTTTAGGTAGGGTGGTGATTCGGAAGCGTTTACGCAGGTCCAGCGGAATGTCTTTCTTTTCAGTCGGGGCACCCTTGTCGCATTCGATTCCTACCCATTCCATGATTTTTCTCCCTGTTTTAGACTGGCCTAATCGTTCCAACTAAAGCACTCGTACTGCCTCAGTGAACTCAACTAGCGTGTTGTGAACCCCCATGTTGAGGAGGAGGCCGGTCTAGGTCGAGTCTGGGAGCCCTAGGACTCTCTTAACGCTCTTCCTAATGATCGCATCTATTTTCTCCTTTTCTTCTCGTTTAAACAAAAGATACGGTGTGGCATACGCTATACGGCTGGTAATGAAGGCTTGCATGAGTCTGAGGAGGCTGTTCTCTTTGAGGCCCCTGCCTTTGAGTGAAATTCTCCTAAAGATCCCCGTGACCTGCGCCGCGTATCCTTCTAGCTTTTTGATTGTCGTGAGGTTGCATCCATTTCTCTGGATATACATGCCATGAATTCTGATTTCCTCCACCTTGGGAACCTAATTTCTGTTAACAGCTCCGATTTCTGTAGCGAGCACGCGAAGCCTCTGCTGGCTGCATACACTTCCATCATATTCGCCGCTATCTGTAGTTTAAGTTCGATGGCTGCGTCACTCCCACTGTTAACCCAGATGTTAATATCATCCGCGTACATGCTAAATTTAATCGATTTAATCTTATTGATTTCCGCCGGGAGACCCCTCATCGCTATGTTGAATAGGAATGGTGATAGCGCCGACCCTTGCGGGGTGCCCTTGCTCCCAAGTGTGATGGGAGGAGATTTTACATCCAGAAATTTTATATTCGCCTCCCTCTGTGACAGAAAGTCTTTGACGTATGCATATACCTTGTGTCCCACACCTACCTCTTCGAGGCCTACCGAGATAGCCTTATGGCTAACGTTGTCAAATGCCATGGTGAGGTCGACCCCTATTATCGCCCTGGTGCCAGTTGAGTCGTATCCGGCTAGGATATCATGCTTAAGTCTGAGCATGGCATCTTTTGTACTGAGCCCTGGCCTGAATCCAACCATTTCATGCGGCCACAGGTCATTCTTCTCAATGTACCTGGTCAGTCTCGTTTGAACAACATGCTCCATCAGTTTCCCTACACACGAGGTGAGGGAGATTGGTCGCACGTTGTTCAAGCCGGGTACTTTGCCTGGCTTGGGAATAAGGACTACGTCCGCCTGTTTTCATGTTTTTGAGAGTTCTCCTTACTCCCACACCTGGTTCATGAATTTGGTTCATGCAATGATGGACTCATCGTCTACATTCCTGAGAGCTGTGTTTGTTATCCCCTCCAGACCGGGGGCCGATCTCAAGAAGCGTACTATAGCGGACTCCTACCCACTGCGCTCCATTGAATACGCAGTTGATACTGTAAGGCATGCAAGATTCTTTTAGTCGTTACACCTGCGGGCTGGGTGTTGCCAGGTCAATGTCGCTGACGAACACAAATTGAAAAACGCGTCCTGTACACCATTAGGGCATTATGACTTCAACCGTATGCCAATCAGCTTACGGACAACTCCCAGCACGTTCAAGCACGCTATGAATACAGTGCTAGGACCGCTTAAAGATCACGGATGCCTTATGTATCTAGATGATATTTCACTTGTGGCCACAACCCAATAAGAACATTTTCTGATCCTAGACGAAGTTCTTGGGAGCCTCTACAACGCCGGATTCCAAATAAACAGCGAAAAATACCATTTTGAAATTACGAGCATTTCGTATCTGGCTTACTCCTTGAAAGGATATCAGCCGTTACCAACCTCCCTACTCCGACGTACATAAACAGCTGCATTCGTTTTGGTCATTGCGTCTTACCTGCAGAAAGTATGTTGCTAACTTCGCGTCGACAGCTGCTAACTTAGCAACCTGTTCAAGAAAGAAGCGCACTTTAATCGTGCCATTCGCAGGAATATCTGTTGCAATCGCTCAAATATCAGCTGACTGATTACCCTGTAGTGAACCACTTCAGTGAACACTGGATCTCAGAGGTGCACACAGACGCCAGCGAGGTTGCGCTCGAATCAGTGCTTGTGTAGCGCGACCCTGATATTACGGAGCGGGTTGTCTTCAACTACGCCAGCCCAAAACTGTCAGATTCTGAACGCCACTACCACACAACCGATGGAATACGTAGCCGTTTTGCGGAGCATTGACGACAAATTTAGACACTATCTGCTTGGTTGCCAGTTGAAGATGGTAATGCATAATGCAGCAACCTCACAGATGTTCGCAAACCAACACTTGAAGCATAACTTCGCACAGTGGCACAGTGGATAATATGACTACAAGAGTATGCCTACCACGTCCGCCATCGCGTCCTTACTTTGAATGAAATGGCTGATGCATTATTGCGAAATCCTAGTGGGGACGCTTTGTCTGGAATGAAGGAAGTCTGGATGATATTTTCAGAAAGACGTCACCGAGGCCCAACGCGAAGACACTGATGTGGCCGCTATCGTATCTTCACTTGCGTACGCGCAAAACAGCAGCAAATTTGTCATGTGCGACACAAATTCTATATCCTCCTCTATAGAAGAATAAGCTGCAAGGTGGAGAACACCTTCTAGTCATCCGTGCTTCCGTGCGGCCTGGTATTCTTCATGCCATGTACGACGTACCAGAAGGCAGGCACCGATCAGCGAGTAACACTGGAAAAAGTACCGGAGCGTTTTTAGTGGCCCAAAATGGGTAGAGGTGTTAGCTGCTACGTCCGTAGCTGCAAAAGATACCAGCAATACAAGTGGCTTCCAGGATGCCAGCTTGGGCTACCCGTTCCGCCTCCTGCTACTCCATTTGACATGGTTGGCATCAACCATGTTGGCCCCTTGCCAACGACAGCGGCTGGCAATCGCTACATCCTGATTGCTGTTGACCACCTTTCCCAGTTTGTGGAGGTCTCTGCCGTGCATTTTCTAGCAGCCAGCTCCATGACAAGATCTTTCAGAGACCAATTCTAAGTGAGGCATGGTCTTCTGAACAAAATAATATTGGATCGGGGACCCACCTACCGTAGCTCCGAACTCTCGCGTCTATCTACGCTAACCAAGAGTTGAGCACCACTATGCCTCAGCCTACCATCTGCAAGCAAATGGCCTGACCGTAAGAGCTAATCGGCGAATTCAAGTACCTTTGGCTTCCACCTCTCTCCACCTTGCGGGTTTCCGCAGAACTATTACGCCAATCTCCAGGCTGCTCTTTACTCAGTGAACATTTCACTGCAGAGCTTAGCTAGGACATCGCCGTACGAAATAGTCTATGGCAAGCTGCCCCAACTTAAAGAGCACAATTTGAACACCCCGATCAGATTTGCCATCCCGATCACGCGAGAGACGTCATGCTGCAATATTAGAGAAGCTCGTAAGGATTTTACTTTAGCCCAAGACGGTCAAAAGCGTCATTCCGATCGTCGGAGCCGTTCTTTGTCCGCAGTAGCAGATAGGAGAGGAAGTATGGGTAGAACGAGGGAGTCGTCAACCGAGCAAGAAACTACGCGCCAAATTTTAGGATCCCTTCGTGATCACTGCATGCCTAGTGAAACAAGCCCAAGAATTCGGAACATCGACTACTGCAGCGAACCAGTGCGAGGGGCGATGCGGTCTGCGTAGCTCTATGGGAAGCATTTTTATTTAAAAAATTGATTCCTTAGCTATGCCCCATTTTTCGCAAATTGCACTTACAGTCGTTAGTCCCAACAGCGATTTCACGCTATCAGTGGCCTCTAGTCCTATTTCAATGGCTGGATTTTTTCCCAGGGACACTTTTTAGACCCGTTTAAAATGCGTGGTGCGATCTTTAAATGCTAATTGCATGGCCGCGAAAACGGGTCTGCCAATTTCGCTCTAGTGGCATTAGGCCTTCCTCAGTATGTAGGCATAGTTTAGCTAAATTCCGCTTGTTGAATTTTACTTTCCTGGGGCGCGTTTGTTTAGCTATTATGCGGCAAAGCAGCACTACAGTGCAAAAGATTCATCCGTCGTATTGAAAGGAAAGTGTAGGTCGATAATGTTAAAACTCATAGACTCGAACATGCAGCCATGGTGCACATTTGTGCCCATATGTATAAGAAAAGATGACACTGCCAGATTCTCTAACAAGTTACGGATCGAATGGTTTTATAGAATGAAATCCAAGCATTAAGTCTAGCTGCGCGCTCTATTTGCTTTCAAATTTCTACCCATGGTACGATGTTTTGTTTGGTACTTATAAAGACGAACATCACATTCTAGCTTTACATATGATAACTAATTAGTAATTAAAATGATTGAATTAGTACTTAACTAAATGATTACACAATACAGCTAAATATTATGACTATGATAACTAGTGCCCACTACTTACTGACGTACTATGCTTAGTTCTCTCAGTTTTACACACTTGTAAATATATAGATATCAAATGAATTATCGCGCAAGTAATTCAACAATGAGGCCTACTGGCAATTGGTAGCATGAAGTCACTAGTGATGAATTATTTTTGTTACTGCTACAACAGTTGTTCTGATTCGTCTGCGTCGTCATTGGGGCTATTCGTACTATAAAATAATGAGCATTTTGTTGACATTCAGCGTGTTTACCAACCGGCAAAACCAAGAATTCTCAGAAATCTTGAATAGTCAGGAAATACTCAGGGAAAGCTAAGCAAACTTTTCCTTCTATCAGGGAAAATTAGCTGTAATTTTACTGAAAGGGAAAGAAAGTCGCGCTAATGCTGTTTATTGAATCGTAGCGAATGTGTTTGGCTAGAGGAGTTTTCAGTGCACAGTTAACGACTGATTTTCCGGACGTCCGATTTCTGGGACAGGCCCGATAATTTGGATGCCTTTGCGGCACCACCACGTACCCGATAGATTCAATGCATAAGAGCGTGCGATATTTCAGACGCAAGAACCCTTCGCCGTCCGATTTCCCGGACATTTTGCCGTGACTGCAGGTCCGAAACGGCATTGCTCAAAGCCACTACCATTTTTATTGTCACGTGGTAGTGACGGTGAAGAAAGCAGCAATACGGTGGAATACAAAACTAGCTTTTATTGGGCGAACTTGTGCCCACAAAAACAGGCTACACTTATAGCACAACGATAGCGGCGAACACGGTCGGCGATCGTCGGAAATCTGATCAGCTGGTCAAGCGCGTCGGCTTTTATAGATCAGTCGTCGAATGTTCCAGATTAACTGATGGGACCCGCGTGTCTTCCACAAAGTTCTACACTATTCGCGTCAGGCGATGAAATCAGATAACATAAGGTTCGGCGACAACAGAAAGCGGATAGAAGCATCGATAACTTTCCAGAAACTTCGAATACATGCAGGCGTGTCCCGCGCTGCGCGATAACATTTGTTAGGCGGCGAGAAGTGGTCGCCCGATAAAGATAAAGAAGTACATGTGTCATTACCCCCCTCTTAAAAAAAACATCGTCCCGATGCTACAAATATAAGAGAGCGAAAGACAAAAGGACACTTATTAAACAAAAGCAACAAAGCAACGAAAAGAAACAAAGTCGAAAGGTCGGTTAGGCGAAGTCCCAAAGTTCATTAACGCTGGTAGTACGGCTTGAGTCGCACAACGGGGACTATTTCAGGTCGTGAGCGGCGCCGCTGTGATAGCGAAATGCCGTCTGGCACGACCTCATAGTCCAGTGCGCCAATACGTCGAATGATCTTGTACGGTCCGAAATAGCGACGCAAAAGCTTCTCGCTCAGTCCTCGTCGGCGTATAGGTGTCCAAACCCAAACACGGTCACCGGGCAGGTACTCGACGAAGCGTCGTCGGAGGGTGTAGTGTCGGCTGTCGGTACGCTGCTGGTTCTTGATCCGTAGGCGGGCGAGCTGTCGGGTTTCTTCGGCGAGCTGGACGTAGGTAGCGACGTCAAGGTTCTCCTCGTCAGTGACGTGCGCCAGCATGGCGTCGAGCGTCGTCGTCGGGTTCCTGCCGTAGACCAGCTTGAACGGCGTGATCTGTGTTGTTTCTTGCACCGCCGTGTTGTAAGCGAATGTTACGTACGGCAGGACGGCATCCCAGGTCTTGTGTTCGACGTCGACGTACATCGCTAGCATGTCGGCGAGGGTCTTATTCAGCCGCTCCGTAAGACCATTCCTCTGCAGGTGGTAGGCCGTTGTCCTCCTGTGCCTTGTCTAACTGTATTTCAGAATTGGCTTGGGTGAGCTCCGCTGTAAAGGCCGTTCCTCTGTCGGTGATGAGGACTTCTGGGGCCCCATGTCGCAGCAGGATGTTTTCGACAAAGAATTCCGCCACTTCGGCTGCGCTACCTTTCGGCAGTGCTTTAGTTTCAGCGAAGCGGGTGAGGTAGTCCGTCACCACGACGATCCACTTATTTCCGGTTATTGACGTCGGAAAGAGTCCCAGCAAGTCCATCCCGATCTGGTGGAATGGTCGGCAAGGAGGCTCGATTGGCTGTAGTAAGCCGGCTGGCCTTGTCGGCGGTGTGTTGCATCGCTGACAGTCTCCGCGTATTCTGACATAAGAGGCGACGTCGGCGGTCAGGCGCGGCCAATAATACTTTTCTTGTATCCTGGATAGTGTCCGGGAAAATCCGAGGTGTCCAGCGGTCGGATCGTCATGTAGGGCATGCAATACTTCTGGACAAAGTCCTGACGGGACAACAAGAAGGTAGTTGGCGCGGACTGGTGTGAAGTTCTTCTTCTCGAGCAGATTGTTTTGAAGCGTGAAGGAAGATAATCCGCGCTTAAATGCCCTGGGGACTACGTCGGTGTGCCCTTCCAAATATTCGACGAGGCCTTTTAGCTCCGGGTCTGCCCGTTGCTGTTCAGCGAAGTCTTCCGCGCCTATTATTCCAAGGAAGGCGTCGTCATTCTCGTCATCTTGCGGCGGCGGGTCAATAGGTTCGCGTGATAGGCAATCGGCATCGCAGTGTTTTCGTCCGGACTTGAAGGTTACAGTGATGTCGTATTCTTGTAGTCTGAGGCTCCACCGTGCCAGTCGTCCTGAAGAATCCTTTATATTCGCTAGCCAACACAACGCGTGATGGTCACTGACGACTTTGAATGGCCTGCCATAAAGATAAGGCCGAAATTTAGCTGTAGCCCAAATGATGGCGAGGCATTCCTTTTCGGTCGTAGAATAGTTGCCTTCCGCTTTTGACAGCGACCGGCTAGCGTAAGCTATCACCTGTTCGACTCCGTTTCTCCTCTGGACTAGAACGGCACCAAGGCCTAGGCTACTGGCGTCAGTATGGCTTTCTGTATCGGCGTACTCGTGGAAGTGCGCAAGTACCGGCGGCGACTGCATGCGTGGTTTTAGTTCTTCAAATGCGTCGGCCTGCGGCGTTTCCCACTTGAACTGAACATGACATTTATTAGACGTGTCAACGGCTCGACGATGCGTGAAAAGTCCTTGACAAAGCGCCTGTAGTAGGCACACATGCCAAGGAATCTACGCACTGCCTTCTTTTTGGTGGGTTGCGGGCACTGTGCGATGGCAGCTGTCTTTTGCGGGTCTTGACGAACACCAGATTTGCTGATTACGTGGCCTAGGAACAGAAGCTCATCGTAAACGAAGCGGCATTTTTCCGGCTTCAGAGTAAGCCCTGACGACTTGATGGCCTCTAGTACTGTCGCAAGCCGCCTGAGGTGATAGTCGAAATTTCCGGTGAAGACAACGACGTCATCCAAATAAACGAGACAGGTCTGCCACTTCAATCCTGCTAACACCGTGTCCATGACGCGCTGCAACGTTGCAGGCACCGAGCACAGTCCGAATGGCATAACCTTGAACTCGTAGAGGCCGTCAGGGGTGATGAAGGCCGTCTTTTCGCGATCTCTTTTGTCGACTTCGATTTGCCATTAGCCAGACTTGAGGTCCATCGACGAGAAGTATTTAGCATTGCAGAGCCGATCCAATGCGTCGTCTATTCGTGGGAGGGGGTATACGTCCTTCTGCGTGATCTTGTTCAGACGACGATAATCGACGCAGAAACGTAGGGTTCCGTCCTTTTTCTTTACCAGGGCAACAGGGGATGCCCGCGGGCTTTTTGACGGCTGGAAGATGTCGTTGCGCAGCATTTCATCGACTTGTTCTCTTTTAGCTGCACGTTCTCGCGGCGAAACTCGATAAGGGCTCTGGCGGAGTGGTCGAGCGCACTCCTCGGTGATTATGCGATGCTTGGCGACTGGTGTTCGTCGAATCCTCGATGACGTCGAAAAGCAGCCTTTGTATCGTAGGAGCAGACTTCTGAGCTGTTGTTGCTTAATCACGGGGATACTTGGATTAATGCCGTAGTCTGGTTCGGGAACCATCGTCGTCGGGGTAGATGCGGCGGAATCCGAGAGAACAAACGCATTACTGGTTTCCAGAATTTTCTCTCTGTACGGTATCGTCGTGCCCTTGTTGATGTGCTTGAACTCCTGGCTGAAGTTTGTCAGCAACACTTCAGTTTTCCCTCCATGCAGTCGAGTGATCCCTCTTGCGGCGCAAATTTCACGGTCTAGCAGTAGACGTTGGTCGCCTTCGATGACGCCTTCTACGTCAGCGGGTGTTTCGGTGCCGACCGAAATAACAATACTCGAGCGAGGCGGGATGCTCACTTGATCATCGAGAACACTCAAGGCGTGGTGACTACGAAAGCTCTCTGGCGGTATCGCTTGATCTTCCGACAGCGTTTTGCTGCTTTCTTTACCGTCACTACCCCTCACCTCCACCAGATGTCACGTGGTAGTGACGGTGAAGAAAGCAGCAATACGGTGGAATACAAAACTAGCTTTTATTTGGCGAACCTGTGCCTACAAAAACAGGCTACACTTATAGCACAACGATAGCGGCGAACACGGTCGGCGATCGTCGGAAATCTGATCAGCGGGTCAAGCGCGTCGGCTTTTATAGATCAGTCGTCGAATGTTCCAGATTAACCGATGGGACCCGCGTGTCTTCCATAAAGTTTTACACTATTCGCGTCAGGCGATGAAATCAGATAAAATAAGGTTCGGCGACAACAGAAAGCGGATAGAAGCATCGATAACTTTCCAGAAACTTCGAATACATGCAGGCGCGTCCCGCGCTGTGCGATAACATTTGTTAGGTGGCGAGAAGTGGTACATAATACATAAAAAGTACATGTGTCATTATTATCTCAATAAATCTTCGACGGGGCCTAGTTGGTATGGAATCGTTTCGCTTGCTGCGCTGTACTGTTTATACCGATTTTTTCGCCGCTAAGAACCACCGCTCTCGCACGCAGATCATCTGGCAGCCGTAGCCTCCACCGCAGCAATGCTAGGCCTAGCTACTTCGACGATCCCTACCGTTAGCATTTCACCGCTGTTAGCAATGGCACCGACTCAGCCTTTCTAATCCTGGCCATAGCTTCGAAGCTCAGAAAGCACAACGCGTTGAATTAAGCCAGTTTCTAAAAGTAAGCTTCACCTCATATAGAATTGTGGCCCGGTCAAGGATACGCAAAGTATTGCAGTGAAGCTTAACATGTGCGGGAAGGGACAATTGTCAGCGGACCAAGTATGTATTCCTTAATTATGCACTAGCGTACCCGGCGTCTGCTGTCCCTGTACGAGTACCGATATGCCTAATAAGTCTACTGGCAGGTCTGCAGAGTTTTTTTCGGATCTGCCAGTGGCGATTTGAGCCCCTAAGGGAAGTAAAATACATGCATTCATTTTTTTCGTACTACGCGGTTTTTCGGATGTTTCCAGGACTCTAGGGATTCTGAAAAATCGGACGTTGACTGTACTAATACCCAAGAGGATGCTTCAAATGGTCCATGGGGCGAACGCGCAGCGGAAGGGGGACGAGAACAGAAAGCGCCGACGCTTGGAGGAATGAACTGAAAAGGAAGCGTGCCGCCGCTGCTCGCTTCTTTGAAGGAGCTTGAACTAAAAAACGAAAGCCTTGGCTTACGCCGAGATGCAGGCGTCCCTCATACAAACAAAAATAAACCCTTTAAAGCAGTGAAACGCAACACTGATGCCTTGTGCACGGGCTGAGAGTATGTCAGGACAAGTGTGGTTGGCTTTCCAGCTGCTGAGAGAGAACCTCACTTGCGAAAAAATTCGGGCCTCAACCAATGACGTTGCTATCAGCTGATAGAAATAGGTCCTATGTGAACATATTTGCTGCTGCATGCACCTCTTTTCATTCGTATTTGAAAATGTTCGGATTGATTTTCATTCGGCTTTACCGTTTTTTACGAAGCTATTTAGTTCGCTGTGTATTTTAGTAACCCTTCCATTCTGTTTTCATTTGGAATAAAATAAACACTACTAAGGCGTAGTGTTTATTTTATTCCAAAAGAGAACACAATGGAACAGAACTATTCAAACTGGATTAGGTGGTTTTCTTATTCTTTATATTTTAACGTGCCTACTAGAGAGTGACAGCATCGGGCGATATTTTGTCAGCCCATCTTGACATAAAACCAATTTCTGGGTCACTCACAGAATTTTGCAAAGACACTCAGGACAAACCTGGGAAACGCAGGGAATTCTGAAATCCCAACTTGGTAGACACCCTGACTATTGCTAACTGATAACGCCGACTCTACCTTTCATACGTCATCGCGTTGCGAATGTCAAATTAAAAATCATTCAGTGACTCAATTATCATAGGTAGCAGGACTAATTTACTAGTGATTACGAATCAGTTTGTTTAGCGTGACAGTGGCAGCCTTTATTCGTGTACGCTGTCATTGATCAATTCACAAAGTCAATAAATTACTATTTTTTGTTCACTGGTGCTGAGCGATTAGGGCCCGTTATTAGTGGTCATTAGCGATATGCTCTGTTCGATGTTCTCGTATTTTATAGAGAATACCTTAATGAATATCAAAGGAAATGTCATAAACACACAATAAATCATAACAGCCAGGAGGTGGTAGAAAGGAGTCACTAAAGATCAGAAATTACTCTGTTTAGTATGACAGCGGTAGCCTTAATTCCTGCACGTCCTCATTGGCTCCAATGACAGAGTGATTGAATGATGGTGAGCCGTTGGTGAGATTTTCAGTAAACTTGTTTCACGTCAACTTCGGTCAATGTGTGTGTGTGCTGCTCTCCAGTGAACGACATTTGCAACAGTTACATTAAACGATTTTACGCTACCAATGTGTAAATGGATATGCGTCGTTTTTTAATGAATCTCCATGACCCCAACTTGCGTAACTGAATGTGTGCCACTGCGTATGCGCCGCTGTTTAATTACATAAGACATATATGAATACCTCCCGTGGTCGGTGGAGCCGAACCCGCTTCATAAATGTTCAGACAGTCTCGACCGTCTGAGTAATAATTCACACACGCTACGCGTGCAGACTTCAATGCGGCGCAGCGCTGCTATATGGCGCTGTGGGTCCAGAAGGAAGCGCGAGGGTGCATCGCGGCGGAATACGCACCTCCTACATGACGCCTTTCCGTGCTTGTAGCATGGCATGTAGGTACAGTGTTTCGATGCTTATCCTATTAAAGACGACATTCATCATGACAGATACTCTGTCGTTTTTTTCCCCAATGAATTACACTGGGCAGACTAGCCATGTGATTATTTTGACAAATGGCATAGTACACGTTGGTGAACAGTTTTGACAGTGAGTCTAACAGGCAGTTAACGCTGGCGCAACTTCGAGACTAGAAAGGTAGCCATATTCAGGAATGAGGGTGGGTGTGCCAGAATAAATACAATAGCATTTAAGAAAAGTTAGGAAAGTCAGTGGCACGTTTTACCGGTCACTCACATCGCGCAAGGAAGTAGTCCCGGATGCATAACACAGAGGAGAAACACTGGAGCCAGCCTTTCGCCAGCGCAGACAGTGCAACTTCCGGCGAGTCTTATCGATGCCCAGCCAGCGTCAGCCGCTTCCTAGAGTAGGCAATTGTACTCCCGTGGCGTAACAGTAAAAGAAGCGCCTACATCCAGTGTATTCCAGTTCTAGAGCGTCCACTGCTGAGTGAAGCCGTCCCAGTGTCATCCGGTAAACGCAAGTACCCCGAGTGCAATCAGATGTCAAAAGGTGCTTTGCTTAACACTCGGGAGCAGCGAAAGACGTTGGCTATCGCAACACTGATTTCTCGGTAGACAACAAGCACTGCGGAAGAAATCGCAGCGCGCACATGCGGACATATCTGCTCTGATAACGGCGATTGAGAGACGCTTGTCGCGAGCATAAAGCAATAAACACGGATAAGGTAGCGTGGTGACAGTGAAAAGATACGGAATTCTCGTCTTTCTTCTGCTCTGTCTTTTGTGTGATATTTATGAAACCTAAAAGAAGAGGTTATTGGAATACAGGGCAGTGAGAAGGTTTAGACTGACAAAAAATAAATAACGGCAATGCTAGCTTGTTCAGGTGATAAGGCCAAAAATGAGAATTTATTGCAAAGAATATGAGACAGCTGTCTTTTATTCATTTTAATTCAACACAGTCATTGATTGTAAATATAAACCACCAAGTTTACAACAGCGTCGCGAGTGCAGCTCAGATCATGATCGGATGACGTGCACTTCATGAAAGAAATTTAGGGGGAATTTCGCTAAATCGTGGTAATAAATATAGCTCATCGACAACATAGAGGGTGCTTAGAGTTCAATATCCGGATGCAGAAATTTCTGCATCACCCAACCAAACAACTACATTAACTTCGTAAGAGGCAAGACGAAAATTCACTTCTGAAGTAGCAGTGATATAATTCGGCCTGAGCATGATCCTGCACGCCTGTCCAGAAGGCACGCCTGCGATCAACTTCATTCTACAGTTAAATATCAGCCTAGAATAAAAGCCACCCTTACGTTCAGGCGTCCTAAACGCAACCTGCTTCCTGCCTACAAGAGGAAGGCTGTGGTAGAAGCTGGCAGCTTATGGTAATGATGCAAGAGCGGTGATGATGGTGTAACGATATTCTCAGGTATGTGCATGGGCTATACCTGCGCTTTTCCGCATTTCGCCCTTTTATTACCCGAAGATGAAATTGCAACACCAGGATGAACTAAATAGGATGCAATAAATGGAGCGTACGTTGGAAAATTGATCACTTATCATTAATGGTTGTATTGTCATTGCGTTAATTCCTGCAAACCACGGATATTTTATTCACTCCCTGAGCTGGCATGGCAGATATTAAGTTGATCAGGCGACATAAATTATTGCAGCGAGGCTTGTTCCACATGGAAGGGTGGGAACAGTCAGCTCCAAAAGCGGCGACCAAGGCCCTACTGGTCAAACACAGTCTTGCCTCACTGATGCGTCTATTATACCAACAGCACTATAAAGAAGTAGCGACAAAAATTTGCATTATGAATTTTTACGTTGTCGGTATTCCATATATGGTAACGAAACAGGCACGCTAGGTAGTATGGGACATATAGCACCAGGTTGAGCTGCTCCACGCCACATGTCCTTCAATCTTAGCGTACCAAAATATACAGAGTATCCTTCAGCTTTCTTATTATAGTGGCATTTCATAAGCACTGATAATGCGAGTATTTGCCTTACGAAATGGCGCCAAATTCAACATCACGTTACATATTCGGTCGGCATCTCTGCCCTGTTGGTAGACGCAGATTTCTTGAACTCCCCCTTATACTGGCAGCGAGTAGCACCCGCGGCAAGCGAGTCGTCCACGGTGCCCTTGTGGTCCAACCTCCAGATCCCTTTTCTCTTGTTTTCAGCGCAGACCACCACGAGCCAAATGAGCGCCAGGGCGACGAGTGCAGACGCCAGAAGTGTGTACAAGCTGTCGTAGGCACCGATGTTGTCTCTGAAGTAACCTGTAACGATAACGTTGTATTAGTGGAAAATCTGGCGCTTTTGTCATAACGAGAAAGTGGAGTGGTATTGTCGTAACGTTTTCTATAGGTTGAAACCAATTTTGTGGCTACCGGTCACCTTTCGTAAGAGAAAAACGGCGGCTCCTTATTAAAGCAAAACTTCAGTGTTGACCACTATATCTGTCAATGTGGCATTTTCACTTCTTTGGCTGCATGCGTTGGTGACGGATTAGTTGTGCGCGAACCATTTTCGACAAATCAAAGTGCCGCAGTCAATATTTTCGTGATTATTATGGCAATGCAGTTGCCTAACGATCCTTTCTGTACAGGGGCAGTGAGTTGGATTTATGAAAAAAGTTAAAAAAAATGATGCGTAACGAGTTCCTGGGATATTTTATCGAAAAGTCGGCATATTATCACCTTTTCAATTCCGTCAATCCCCCAACCCAAAAGCCCGTAGGCTGACTTAAGGCATCATGGGTGCGATCGGAGACATTTTGTTCTATACGCGTCCTGTTCGGTTGCTGCAACGTCACAAAGTGGCAGTATGCAAAATTTCGGACAACGGGGTGGAGAGAGCAGCCAATCAGGAAGCGGTGACCTCCCCAGAAGTTTACTTCCGTCGTTTGTCGTCCGCTTGTAGACAGTGTACTACAAAACGAAATGCTTCTCGTCCTCCAAATGATTGAAATGTTTATCTAAAAAATGTATTTTTCTTCTCAAGCCCAAACACGTTTTCAAAGTGTAGTACGTGTGACTACTGCAAATTATAACTATTAGTTTCTTTGCGTCGTCCCTAGGTGGTGTCGCGCACCGCGAGAAGAAAAAGCTACGACGGGAAGAGTGGCGCACTTTTCACGAGGCAGCGACAACATTCCAGTGGCTCGCTGGTACCGATGATGGGGTCGATTTCACTGTACAATTAACGAATTATTTGTTTCGAGAAAAAAAAACGACGCTCGAATTCACTTTCTGCCATATCTTCAAACGCGTTTCGCACCGCCACCCGCTCTCCTCCTTCCTCTAGAAACGCCAGCGCAACAACCTAAGTTCCCAACGGAAGCGCCATTTTCTCGAATTGAACTATGGATTGGATCCAAACGTGCCATGTCGCAGCCGCCAGTTGGATCCAATCCAATGCACCAGACGCACCATGCGAAGCCGTATGATCGCTCCAAACTTCCCAGCTCCCGTCGGGTTCGGCGCCTAGCAGACGAAATGCTCGGTGGGAGGATGATTGGCAGGAGCGTGTCGTCATTTTGACGTCACCAAAAACGTGGCTGCGCCCCGCGGCTGGCGACGTCGGCGTGGAGTAGGCCAATCGCGCGCGCCGGTAACCAAACGAACGCACCGAACAACCATCTCCGATCGCACCCCATACCAAGATCGATGGTAACACGTGAACTTCATCCAGTCAGCTTTCCCGAAATTTCCCAGAGTAGCTCAAAGCTCGTGACCAGTGAAAAGCCAGCCACTTAATAAGGTTTTCTGTCTATAATTCTGCGTTGGCCATTCACTAGCTGCATGTAGGTTGCACGCCCTGATCTCTATCTATAGTTACCGCTTGGTTGCTACGCTAAAGGAAGTGGTGGTGAGCTATTAATAGGTGACATATTCTAATACACCGTACAGTGATGCAAGACAGATGGTCTTGACACATCACTTGCTGCGAGAACTTTACTACCTGCCTATTAGGCATGTTTATTACGGTGAGATTTTCCCTATTACACACATTCTTATACAATTTTTTTCATTTACATATGATTCAGCCCCTATTTAGATCTTGAGAATGAGTGGCAAACGTTACACAATATCAGTAAAAGACAATAAAATCAATGAAAGGAAGCAATTAATCCTTGAACGAAGTGGCATTGAAAACTAAACAAACACAAAGAACCATACAACAAATGAAGCAGTTTACTTGTTATCAAGGAACATGTTGCTATGCATGCTGAACATGCAACGATGAAGCCAAATTTTGACTTACTAGGACTGGCTAATAAAGGAAAAATCATACATCAACCCGTTCGTAGCAATTGCTACACAGGAAACCCATACGGATTCCTCGAAAGAAACGCCTGGCAGTTGAAGAAAAATTGAAATTTTTCTTCAACTGCGAAGCTTTTTTTTTCTCGAGGAGTCCGTATGTGTTTCCTTTGTAGCAATTGCTACGAACGGGTGGACGTACGATTTTCCCTTTATTAATTGCTTCTCTCCACCTCGCGGGTTTCCGCAGAACGATTACGTCATACTAGGACTGACGTTCAAAAATACGCGGTAAATGAAAAAACTAAAGAACTCTTACCTATGAGAAATGGTTTCAGCAGAAACAAAGGACCAGCGACCGTTCCCACAATTCCGTAGCTGATGGGCAGCCTGTCTAAGCCCACGTACTCGGCCATAATCGCAGGATACATGGTCATTCCACAACCGACGAAAGTGGCCACGCACAGGCAGATGACTAGCATCGACGCATAGGAGGTAGACCACGGGAGGGCGACCAAGCACAGCCCCATGAGCAGATAGTTAACCATGACGAGAGTGCTGCGCCTCAGGTAACCGCGATCCGCCAGCACAGGCAGTCCAAGTCGCCCGACGGTGTCCGTGATTGAAAAGAGAGGAACCAAGCCGACGGCTGCCGCCACAGATGTTCCTCGATCGACGGCAAAGTCTGGCACAGTTGTCATGAAGACATCAAAGTTGTAGTTGTAGATGATGTACGTAACCATTATTACATAGAACATGGGACATTTCAAGACGGTGAGGCCATAGCGCAAGCTCCTCGGGTCGGTAACTGGCTTATCGGTTAAGGGCTTTTCGGCGATAATTTTCATATCTCCACTCTCGATGGTGAAAATTGGTGTCTTAGCCTTCTGGGCTGCTATTTTCTCTTGGTGCTTCTTTTGCCGAATCCAAAGAGGTTCTTTCAGGACGAGGCTGATCGCCGTTACGTGCATGACAATGGCACCGAAGATCATTACGCTGCTGCGGAAGTTGTAGGTTTCCTTGAGGAACAGGAGAAGCTTCGGAAACACGAAAGCCGAGCTTGTAGAACCGGTGTACATGATCCCAAGGGCGAGGCCCTTATACTTGTCAAAGTACTGGTTGATGAAGACGAACAGCATCATGAAAACAATTCCTGAGCCGAAACCTGCACAATAGACAGAACGAAACAATTTAACGAAATATATTTTAGACAACTCCGTCACAAGCATAGTGTCAAACAAAAGCACACGAATGCTATAAACACGAAGTGTTAGTTTATCTATCTTGGTCTGTTTGCCTACTGCTTACAAGAGGGGTCTAAATACTATGTGAGCTGCTGAGCTGCACAGTAACACCCCCCTTCTCTCAATCCTGTCTGTGGTGTAGCAACAATTTCCCATACTAGTAATATCCGTTCAAATACATGATATTGCTGTGGTTGTTTATGTAAACGATTAGGCACAGTGTACTTAGCTTCAAGCAAGACGGAGTGTCATTCTATTTACGAAAATGTTTTTCTTGAAATTACGAAGAATTAATCATTGCTCCTAAGAGGGTCGGGAAAAACACATTCATAACATCACGGAAAGTACTTCAGTATTATATGTCCGCTAACTCAGTGTTCACACCTGCTTCCTGTGGCCGAGAAACGTTATCCATCTCGTGCATAGACTGAAAAATACCTGGTTTTTGAAAGGGAAGTAGTGGTACCCAAGTTTAAAGAAAAATAGAACTGACATTTCCTGTCAGAATAGTATTTTTTAAAAGGTGGAATGCTCACCGAACAAGATACCAAGAGTCGCTGTCATCCACGATATGCTCGGTGAAAAGCTGCTCGTGATTAGGCCCATCCACATCGTAACACTGCCCACGTACATCACAGGCACTGGTCCGAACCTCTGGCACAAAGGACCAGCTACAATGCCTGTGTAAAGAAAAATGCATCCATTATAAGGCTACCGTTGGAAAGATTTCAATCCCAACATAATTCCGTACAAAGCGTACCCGGTGCGCGGTCGCGATGGCCGTGATGACTGCCAGTTGCACCGTTTAAATAATTAAGTATTCTCATGGCAGGCTTAAGCGCCTAGGAGTGCCCGCACAAATGTGACAAATGTTTACTTACTGTTCCACTTTACATAGTTCTGTACACAGCACCACTTCTCCTGGATCTCGAGCAGTACAATTCTTTCTGCCTATCTTAACGGTTATCGTGACATAATATATACGAAAATGAAATGCAAGAATTTATATTCGCTCCCCAATAGCTATAGTTGATCGCATATAAACAATAAATAGCGTAATAAACAGTTAAGTACTTGTTAATACAATACGAATAAGTTTACTGTTGTACTTAGCATGAGAGCATTGCGCATTGAGCCGTATCCTGCATTCGGAAAAATTGCAGGAAACTCCAGAGGAGCGGGCTACACGTGGCAGCCCTCCCTGAGCGGCTGCCTCCTTCACCTGCTGGCAGGCACAGTTGCAAGTCCATGCTAGCGCGGTCGCGGCAGCAGCTTGCATTCCCATAAACGAGGCCAACTTTGTACTTCCTTTTTTCTCACAGACCAGGCGAATAACGACGTAGAATCCGGAACGCGATCTTTACGCAATATTTGGGCAAGAACAGCGCGGCGGTGAGCGCAAAGTCATTTTTCCACCACTTTAGGCGAAATATGCGCCTACGAGGGCCTGTCAAACAAAAAACAAAACTATTCTTATAAAACTTTGGACTTTCGTGTCACTGACGTGTAAGATGTATGAGAGGAATTACGTCTTGTTCGATGACAACACACTGAAGTGAAAGCAAAGTTCAGTGTTGAGCTTGCGTTCCTCTCACGATGTGATAACAAAGCGCGGAAGCGGCACGACGCGACGCCGCACGCACGAAGAGTGCCCCGGCAAATGTTAAACCTCTGACAACGCCGGCGCAACAAGCAATGCCGGCAGCAGTGTTACCAGTGCTGCATCTTTTATGCGAACCATATTACTAGAGCTCAACCCAGCTCCTCAGGCGCGGCGGTGTCGCCTTCAATACCACGTGACACCGTGACGTCACGACAGAGGAGAAACTGGGCTCCAACTCGCGCCGTCGCTCGCGGCGTCGCGGCGGTATATAAGCAGCTGCGCTTTTTCTAGGTGGCTTTGGCTCAACTCTTGCAAGATGGGCTGGGTGGGAATCGAACCAGGGTCTCCGGAGTGTGAGACGGAGGCGCTACCACTGAGCCACGAGTACGATGCTTCGAAGCGGTACAAAAGCGCCTCTAGTGAATGCGGTGTTGCCTTAGAAACGAGCTGTTTCTAAGGCTCAGGCGTGCGTCGCTTGCTTAGGCGCACATTTCGTTGCCGCGCCGAACGCTGCGTTCGCATACAACGTGCAGAACAGCATGTCCAAAACTGTCATCATCAGTGCCTCATACCCTCGTGAGCAGTCGTTCATACCTCCGTAAGCAAGCACAACATGCAATGACTCATAGTCCCGTAAGGTTCATGGCTACTCACATTGAGTGAATTAGGTGCGCTGACACCACCACTGTTGTCGTTGTGGGTGACTTCAATGTGAATGTGCCGGTTCGGAAAAGGGAGCGGTTTACGCCTTCCGAGTTGCGAATATATCCTATGCGATGCCACAACAATCCGGCCCAACCGACAACCCAGCGGCGTACGTGCATTGATGTGAAATTATCAAAGAACGTGATTACAGTTGCGAGTGAAATTCTGACCCCCGATCAAGACAATAAATGAGCGTGCGTACCTTTTTCAAAATTATGTGTCACCTTCGTGTCATGTGTTCAACAGTTTCGCTGGTCAACAATCTTCACAGTGTGGAATGAGTGGTGATTTCTTATATTCCGCCTAATTATTTAAGGAACAATGATGAATTGTGCAATAGTTTTAATAATCACTTTAGCGCCAAGTGCGTTTCCTTGACTTGTAGAGGTGGTTCAGAAACGGTAGACCCAATTGTTTGTGGCAAGCTACATGCTGCGTCGCGATATTTTGGGGCGTTTAAAGATAGCCCGCGCAATGGCAAATAAAATCACGTGAGTGCGCTCATGCGCAATCGTATTGCAGCGCTCTCAACCGTGCGTCGAGTCTTTCGCTTAGCAGGCACGACGGCGCTTCCTTCTCGTGTGCCAACGCGCAATATGCTGACGCACTCTGAAGCTGATGCCTAGAGCCGCGGCCGCTCCCTTCGCCACGGTCAGCGCGCACGGTTCTTTACCACGAAGCAGGGTTGCGAGCGCTCAAATACGATAACGTATTATCGCGGTCACGTGGTTTTATTTCATATTTCGCGGGCTTTCTTTTAACGCAGAAAATATATCCACGCAGCATGATGTACGTTGCCACAAAAAATTGGATCGGTCGTTTCTGAACCCCCTCTACAACACAACGAAATGCATTTGGCCCTAAAGTGAATAATAAACATTTCGCCTGATTCATTTTAGTAAATAACTAGTTAAGCAGAATACACTACACACTTTAAGGAGCGCCGCATGACGGGATGCCATATACCATTTGTTTCATTCAGCTGTGGCTAACCCCTTTTTAATATACTCGGCACCAGTTACGTGAAACATCTCTTATAGTGCATCGCAGAAATGTGTCGCTGAATAATCTTAGTCACAGCCTTAGTGTAAAGAGTGGCGCCCACTTGAAGCATTCACCAAATAATGCAGTTTTCAGGTTTTCGGAAGTTATCGAGTAAATCTTAGTGCAATTCATTGACGAATGATAAGTGTACATGGTAATGCATGCTTGTCACTCCAGCAGCGGTAAAATTGGGCTAGTATAGTCACAGCTGTGGCCTCATCCGTGAAAGATATTCGTCACCCGTAGCAAGTACATCGCGCTGTCACCCCAGTGTAGGACAGTGCATATGTTCGTGCTGGCATATCCATAAGGAACTGGACACGGAAGGTACGCCAAGTTGTCTTTACTCATGTTGCAGGGAATAGTTATCACATATTGGAACCGACCAAAACGTATTGACGGAAAAGGAGTTAAACCACACAAAGAAGTGCACTAAGCTGTGCGTGAGTGTTTGCACAACCAAGCAATAATATTTCCCAGAAGTTCAGGCATATCGCGAGCGTTGGAAACATATATTGAATGACGCGTAGTTCAAGTAAATATACGATGCTACAGCCGTCTACTCATTAAAATATTTTATAGCAATCATTTACACTTACAATTTTACTGACACTCATATATTATATACATCAGAATACTGTTCGCTACCTTGCACACATAATTTACGCGTAATTCTTTATACCGATAGAATTGTAACTGAATGTGAACGCATTTCTTACGGACTTATGTCGTCATATAGTTAGACGTCCCTCCAGCATCCTTTTTCTCTTGTCTTGTGTATTTTTGTGCTCCTTCTCAGCTTAAGGTTTCGTTTTGTTTTAGGTATCTAATAATTTTACTCCATGTTACATTTCCCCGGTTATTGTGAATCTCTCGGTCTGATGCAGCCGCAACGCCAAATCACAAGCTCGCTTAGGTGCGGCAGGGAATTTGAACGTGATTGAACAGGCACATCAACATAGTAATTAATACTGCGGGCATTTGATGATTGTCAAGTCGCGAATTCATTTAATTAAGTAAGAATATTTTGTTTGCCGAGGTAGAAGTGCTCAGCCAATGGTATAAATTGTTTCAACAATTTACTCCCTATTCCTAACGGTTATAATCCTGTTAAAATTTTTCTTTACTAAATGTACATATTTTTATGCTTGCGAGTGCCCACAAAACACCATGTGCTTTTATTTTTGACGAGTTTCATGAAGCACCGCTACTTTGAAGTATACAGCACGTAGAAAGTCACAAGAAAAATGCTCGTGATATACTCGGCTTTCAAATTTAAAGAATATTTGTTCAGCAACCTTATCTTATCTCTACGGGGATTCCACGATTGGCCACCGCTGCGGTGATTAGGATAGCGATAGCCCATTATGCGGGCGATCGCTATCACCAGCGGTGAGTGCCCCAAGCGAAGACAATGAGGAAACGCTGGCTCTGAATGGAGCTTTCTCAAAACGACAGCTGTAAATAGCCTACAGTAGTTAGTCATCGTGAGTCCTAAAGCATATCTACAGTGGTCAAAGAAGAGAGTTTGCGACAACAGTTAGTTTGACATAGTTTACACAGATTCGCCCAAAACAAAACCCTTCCAGAGCACTCCACCTAAGTATGGACGCGGTCTCTACTCACAAAAGGGAGGGAGAAAGGGAGAGATTATTTATTGTGATTAGATTGATTAGATTAGATTGAGATAATTGATGCCTGAAATGGCCCGCTCATACACGGACTGTGCGCCTACTGGCCTACTGGCGCACTTACCTGGTTCCGGGTAAGTACTGGAGCTTTGTAAATGCACATGCAACTACTGAACATCTCCTTCTTACGAAATCCGTGATACAAGATTGCAACGCGGGAGAACCGACTTTAATATACACGATATTGCGTTCGCTCACCGGCTAGATTGCTCACGGCACCGAAGAGGCAAATGGGCCACGCGGCCTGTCCGCGATCGACACGGAACTCTTCCATCATGCCAATGTACAGGAAGCCAGAGGACCGGATCGTCGCTGAAGTCATGAATGTGACGAGTGCGCAGAGACCAGCCATGTACCAGCAAGCATCCACTCCGGGCTCTTTGTGCGGCTGCTTAGGTGGCGGCGGCTTGTACACCACGACATCCTGTTTGCTCTGTTCGATGTTGTAAGCCATTTTTTCAACTGCACGGAATGTAAAATAAAACTAAAGCCATTTGCTTTTCCGATTAACTGTTCCAGGACTCTGTCCAGCGCAAAACACCACTTCTGAAGTCATCAACTTCATGAGTTGGATCATGATTTATTTTGCCTCAAAGGCCCCCAAAAAGGCTTTGCGTAAGAGCGTGTGTGTATGTGTAAAAGGGGGGGGGGGGGTTGATGTACACACAGTGTTTGCCAAAGCAAGAGACGAGTGCAACGAAAATAGCAGCCAAGGAAAGCAAAGACAGAAATAGTCACTGATGATATCAGAGCAAATTTCATTGACATAAGATGTCATGAGCATCTTGATAGTGAAAATGCGAAGGATATTTGGTAACTGAGGATCGCATGAAACGCGTCATCAGGAAAGCCCTATGAGCTTTCTCGAGCAAACCTTATTCGTCAACTGGCGCGAATCTATGGCGCATATAAATAACTTCCCCTTGGGCTCAAATACCGCGGCGTTAACAGACAACATGTCTTACGCTTGAACTTCTGCCACGGAACGCACGTGCCAACGAATCCCACTTTTACCAGCCCTAGCTTGCTACAGAGCTCCGAGGTGCGTTTGCCCGCTGCATTGCTAAAAACAATGGATACGTATTTTGAGATCATGACAACATTCCGCACTTTCCATCTATTTCTCGACGAATTTATCTCTGGCTGTGGGATATTGAGATTACGGAAACTAGTTCATGTGCCATCTGAGTCTCTTAAAGTACTACAAACACGTGAGCGACGTGTTGTGAATTCTACTCAGCTAAATATTATGCGGTAGTCTTAGATAGTAAGGGAAATAACAATTGTAATGAATGGAATCAAGAGATGCCCTGTAAAATTTTTATTCATTGAAACAAATGCCATCTCTTCCTCTTGTGCGATCGACAGCCAAGCTAATACCGCGAGAAACTTTTCTTTACTGACGGCTGCGCTACCGTGTGTCTATATTTAACCGTAATTCTAGTACACTGCTCTCAGTGCCAGATAGAGCTCTCTGCTGTAGTGTGTGGTATCGAACCAAGCAAACAACTTTAGAGTAAGGAAGCAATTACGAGTGATTATTCGCGTCAAATTGTATGTTCGGTGTACCTTCAGGTAAGCGTTTTAGTTGAAGAGCCGCCACACCCTTTCTTCCTTTTATAGCGACGATTAGGCGCAGAACTCTGTGCAATGTCCCTGCTTTACCGTCATCCGTAACTTATGAGTGCACAACAAAGTAAGGGCCAGCATAACGGAAGAAAAAAACGAGTAATTACAACATACACACTGAGTCTAAAATTTTTTGTGGGCTTACTTGAACTGGGAGCAGCGTCTCACCCGAAGGGTGCTTCTTTCTTCAAGTGCCGCCCGAGCAGTCCGAGCAATGCGGACGACAGAAAGCAATGACACCTGTGCGAGTGCAACCAGGTTACGACGTTTGCATGTACGGCTAATTTCCTTACACGCCTTATATGTTGACGTTTATCACTGACCTACGTATCGCGGCTGGGCGAGAGAGGTTAAGAGAACGGGAGACGTTTTTGTCTTCTGGGAAGAATATTGTTAATCTTGGACGTCAAGTCTCTATGCTGGTTTCGTCCGCCGCCGTCCACGGGGAAAGGAGACGAAGGAAAGAGAAAACCTACTACTTCTTTCCTTCGTTCGCTTACTCGGAAACTAGCGTCAGTGTGAGGCAATGAAAAGGCCAGGCGCACTGTTGTTGTCTAATGGCTTTACAGCTTCACTCAGCGACAAGGTGAAGCTAGAAAAAATGAAGAAAACTAGATATTCCAGCGACCTGTTGGTGCTTTCGGCTCGTATGGTCAGATGCCAGAAAGCTCGCAGCGGTTACGAGTGTCATTGGCCGATATTGGGTGATAATTCGTAAGGGCGTTTTTCTCTCCGGATTTGTGCATCCGAACAACCCTTGCTATTTTCAGTTGCTCAGGGAAGATACCAGTACCGAACGTTAAGTTAATAATATGGGTGAGAACGTTTCTTAGTAACTAGGAAACATACTTTACTGCTTCAGCCTTAAATTCGTCATAACCAGCGGTGACAGTTTTTATTCTATTAAGTAACTCTTCAGTCTCTTGCGGGAGACGTCATACAGAACGAAAGAATTTGGTAAAAAACTTATGTGTCTTGTTGGTTGTTGACTGCCTATAATGGCGCTGTGTGCCTTCCCTGACTGCATAAAATACTCATTGAAGGTGTTCGCCAAACACTTCCCTGCTGTTGCATTTTCATTTGCCTCAATCTCTTGTACGCTAGTTATTGCATTGCTTCTGCTTGTCAACCTGTTTACTGTTTCCCATATCTTCTTTACATTAGTTTGATGGCGAAGAAGCAAACTATCATAATAATTTTCTGTTGCTTTGTTTAGATCTGAAGTTAGTATATTTCGAAGCTTCTTGAACTCTTTAAATACGTTTATATCGCGCGTACTAGTAAAAGTATGATACATCTTGTTTTTTTCTCTCATTCTTCTGTATAGTGCAGGGCTAATCCAACGTTTTCTTATTGCTTTCTTATTCTTTCGGCCACATTGTAAAGGGAACGCATCCTCACAACTTACTTTTAACTTGTAGAAGTTTTTGTTAGCATCATTAGGATCAGTGCAGTCATACACGCTAGTCCAATTTATTGCCTCCACCAACGAATACAATTTTTCGAGTGATTTGTCATTTATCACTCGATACTTGCTTACTTCAAGATTTCTGCGTGTGAAGTGATCAGTAACACAAAACACGGGTAGATGATCGCTTATGTTTCCAAACTATCACTCCACCCATTAGTTCTGATACACTGATATTCGTAACACAGATGTCTATGGTTGTACCTGTTTTAGGACCAATCCGTGTTGGAACCGAAACCAAATTCTCATATCCGTATGACATAATAAGACTCTCATAATTCATCGCGTAATGGTCATTACTCACCGTATTCTTATTTATAGCAGGAACAACAAACGAAGGTAACTTGTTTGTCTGAAAAACCTGCAGCAATTGCTCAGGAAAGTCTAAGAAGTCACGTTTAGAACCAGCTGGTTGCCTATATATGGCAGCAAGCTGCAATTGAGATGTGTTTATAACTAACCATTCGACATTTACATTTGTATTTGTGTACTCCTCAATGATGCTGTAAGCATAGCTATGATTGATATATACCGCCACACCCCCTCATCTTTTCCCTACGCGGTCCAAGCGTATGCAAGTGTAATTGTTAATTACGGGTGTATCATCGGCTATAGACAGCGAAGTCTCCGTAAAAACAATGACTTCATATTTCAGCACGAGAGACTCCAAGAAAATATGTAGGCTGTCCAGCTTCTCTTTTTATACTTCTAATGTTTAAATGGTGCGGCAGTGGCGTAGAGTTAGAACATCCGCCTCATGTGCGAGAGGACCATGGTTCGAATCCCGGTGTTGCTCAATTTTTCGCCAGATAAAAAAAAATCGGCGTGTTGATTAAATTGCATAAACAGGACTGGAATGTGGCCTGATGTGGGTGAACAGAACCGGTAACGAACTCCCTCACCAGACCAGGATTGGCCACCCTGGTGCAGTGCTTGGACACAACCTTCTATATGAACACAACAATGAAACGCCGGCCCCTCAGTCCCCAGCAGCTGTGGGGCAAATGACCACGACGGCGGTCAGACCTGCGACACAGCAGAGAATGCTAAGAACCCCTGGTTCCGGACAGGCCGCCATTGGAATCTGAACCTGGAAACTGTTAATGCTAGAACGTTATCTAGTGAGGCGAGTCTAGCAGTGCTATTGGAGGAATTAGATGGCGGTAAATGGGATATAATAGGGCTCAGTGAAGTTAGGTGGATGAAAGAAGCATATACCGTGCTGAAAAGAGGGCGCGTCCTGTGCTACCGGGGCTTAGCGGAAAGACGAGAACTAGGAGTCGGACTTCTGATTAATAAGGATAAAGCTGGTAACATACAGGAATTCTATAGCATTAACGAGAAGGTGGCAGGTCTTCTTGTGAAACCTAATAAGAGATACAAATTAAAGGTCGTGCAGGTCTACGCCCCTACATCCAGTCATGATGACCAAGAAGTCGAAAGCTTCTATGAAGACGTGGAATCGGCGATGGGTAAAGTCAAAAGAAAATACACTACTTTGATGGGCGACTTCAGTGCTGGGTAGGCAAGAAGCAAGCTGAAGACAAGTCAGTGGGTGAATATGGCATAGGCTCCAGGAATAGCAGGAGAGAGTTATTAGTAGAATTTGCAGAGCAGAATAATATGCGGATAATGAATACCTTCTTCCGCAAACGGGATAGCCGAAAGTGGCCGTGGAAGAACCCGAATGGTGAGACTAGAAATCAAATAGACTTGATACTTTGCGCTAACCCTGCCATCATACAAGATTTGGACGTGCTCGGCAAGGTGTGCTGCAGTGACCATAGGATGGTAAGAACTCAAAGTAGCCTAGACTTGAAGAGGGAACGAAAGAAACTCGTACGTAAGAAGCCGATCAATGAGTTAGCGGTAAGGGGGAAAATAGAGGAATTCCGGATCAAGTTACAAAACATGTATTCGGCTTTAACTCAGGAAGAGGACCTTAGTGTTGAAAATATGAACGGCAGCTTTATGGGCATTGTTAAGGAATGTGCAATAGAAGTCGGTGATAACTCCGTTAGACAGGATGCCAGTAAGCTATCGCAGCAGACAAAAGATCTGATCAAGAAACGCGAATGTATGAAAGCTTCTAACCCTACAGCTAGAATAGAACTGACAGAACATTCCAAGGTAATCAGCAAGCGTAAGACGGCTGACATAAGAAAGTATAATATGGATAGAGTTGAACATGCTCTCAGGAACGGAGGAAGCCTAAAAGCAGTGAAGAAGAAACTAGGAATAGGCACGAATCAGATGCATGCGTTAAGGGACAAACCCCGCAATATCATTACTAATATGGATGAGATCGTTCAAGTGGCTCAGGCGTTCTATAGATATTTATACCGTACCATTGGCAGCCACGACGATAATAGAAGAGAGAATAGTCTAGAGGAATTTGAAATCCCACAAGTAACGCCGGAAGAAGCAAAGAAAGCCTTGGAAGCTATGCAAAGGGGGAAGGCACCGGAGGAGGATCAGGTAACAGCAGATTTGTTGAAGGATGGTGGGCAGATTGTTCTAGAAAAACTGGGCATTCTGTATACGCAATGCCTCATGACTTCGAGCCTACCGGAATCTTGGAAGAACGCTAACATAATCCTAATCCATAAGAAAGGGGATCCCAAATACTTGTAAAATTATAGACCGATCAGCTTAATGTTCGTGGCCTACAAAGTATTTACTGAGGTAATTGCAAATAGAATCAGGAACACCTTAGACTTCCGTCAACGAAAGGACCAGGCAGGATTCCCTAAAGGCTTCTCAACAATAGACCATATTCGCAATATCAATCAGGTGATAGAGAAATGTGCGGAATATAACCAACCCTTATATATTGCTTTCGTTGATTACGATAAAGCGTTTGATTGAATCGAAACCTCAGCAGTTATGGAGGCATTACGGAATCAATGTGTAGACGAGCCGTATGTAGAAGTACTGAAAGATATCTATAGCGGCTTCACAGCCACCGCAGTCCTCCATAAAGAAAGTAACATAATCCCAATAAAGAAAGGCGTCAGGCAGAGAGATAGAATCTCTCCAATGTTATTCCCAGCGTGTTTACAGGAGGTATTCAGAGAACTGGATTTTGAAGAATTGGGGATAAGAGTTAATGGAGAATACCTTAGTAACTTGCGATTCGCTGATGATATTTTCTTGCTTAGTAACTCAGGGGACCAAATGCAATGCATGCTCACTGACCTGGAGGGGCAAAGCCGAAGGGTGGGTCTAAAAATTAATCTGCAGAAAACTAAAATAATGTTTAACAGTCTAGGAAGAGAACAGCAGTTTACAATAGGTAGCGAGGCACTGGAAGTGGTGAGGGAATACATCTACTAAGCACAGGTAGTGACTGCGCATCCGGATCCTGAGACTGAAATGATCAGAAGAATAAGAATGGGCTGGGGTGCGTTTCGCAGGCATTCTGAGATCATGAACACCAGGTTGCCATTATCCCTCATGAGAAAAGTGTATAACAGCTGTGTCTTAACAGTACTTAAGTACGGAGGAGAAACCTGGAGGCTTGCGAAAATGGTTCTACCTAAATTGAGGACGACGCAATGAGCTTTGAAAACAAGAATGATAGGTGTAACGTTAACGGATAAGAAAAGAACAGATTGGGTGAGGGAACAAACGCGGTTTAATGACATCTTAGTTGAAATAAAAAGAAAGATAAATGGGCATGGGCAGGACATGTAATGCGGAGGAAAGATAACCCATGGTCATTAAGGGTTACGGAATGGATTCCAAGGGAAGGGAAGCGTAGCAGGGGGCGGCAGAAAGTTAGGTGGGCGGATGAGATTAAAAAGTTTGCAGGGACAACATGGCCACAATTAGTACATGACCGGGGTAGTTGGAGAAGTATGGGAGAGGCATTTGCACTGCAGTGGGCGTAACCAGACTGATGGTGATGATTATGATTATGATGTTGATGATGAATGTTTAAATGAATGAAAGAGTAGTTAGATTGCTTGGTCCTAAATGTGGTGATGAATAGTTCTGATGTGTACACATCACACAAGCTCATCTGCAGTAAAGAGAAAGTCGTCCTCAAAGCAAGCATATAATTATCTGATCCAATCGTTAGTTCATTTTTTGCAAGGTCATCGGAAGAAGAGATTCGCAGGACACGGCTATCGTCGCCTTCCCGTGCTTGGACCTTGCCACGTGCTGTCAGGCAAGTAGGCAAGTAGAACCCGAAAATTAATTTTAACTTTGCGATTAAAAATAAAGGGTTTCTTCTTAACAATAACTGATTTTTTGAACAATTACAATTATTGTAAATCACCAGAGTGAAGCCCTTCATGGCCACAGAGTTCGGTACTAAAAGCCTTTTTATCAACATCAACAACCGATTTTTTTTTTGGTAAACGATACCTCATCAGCATGAGACAGCTATGCCTTTGGCAAATACCCGTATGACGGCATCCCTCTCGACGGCAACATTATCAATATACGAGTACTATCATTTTAACCACTATATCGGGCCTGCATAAATGAAAAAGAAAAGTCAAGGCGGGAGAGCTCTCGTAAATGTTTTGCAAAGCTGTGATATAGAGTCACAGCAGACGCTGGGAGCGAGCGCAAATCTTGAGAATATAGTGGCGCTTATTTTCTTTGTCACCAGTCGCACGTGGACACCGTCACTGTCAGGGTTGGAGCAGCAGCAGCGTTTTGCTTTGCGCGACACGTGCTGTCAAACCGGACTGCGCCCGCCTAGAGCCGTCGTCTCCAGTCAGGTGGGCTTATTGCAGACTCGTGGCTTCGCAAATTGCCCTGACGAGTAGCAATCTTATCAGGCGATGATGTGCATATACGCGAGTGCACGCTAAAAGCGTTCTTGTACTCTTGGAGATCGCGTAAGGACGTCGCGTCTTTTATTAAAACACGTCACCTTTGTTTCACGCAACGAATATTACACATGTGCAAATACTATATAGTGATATCGGGTGTCAATATATAGCTGTCTCTGAAAGGAAAGTCTGTTTGGTAAGAAAGAAATAATGCCACGAAAAAGAGCTTAGACGTTACAATTTTCATGTAATAATTCCCAGGACACGGCACTTGACAGGGATGGCACTAGAATAACCATAGAAGAGAACTCTTCAAAGCATACATAGAATGATGGGAGATGAAGGGGAGCAGATCTGGGCCTGCTAGTGGAACGTGTCGACATGTTTCAATCCGAGAAACTCCTGGAGACCCGAATAAACGGCGATGTGTTTTAACAAAAGCTGCCACAAAAGTAGTTATTGCTCCGACGCCTGGCACCATACGACACATCCGAGGCTGAGATACACAGAAGAACTGAAAGTTGGGTGAGTTAGTACCTGCGCGTATTTATGCAACTCAGTTCGGAAAAAGAATAACTAATTTTTTTCAGTACCCCTGCTGTTCTTATACCACATACCGTGTTCGAGTCTAAGCCGAGCACCCAAAGTTAAGAAAAGTACATCAGGTATTGCGAGCCAGAACTGCGATTTGATTATGAGGCACAGCATAGGAGACTGAGTGATAGGATAGGAATAACTTTAATAAAGTGCCGGCAAACGACGATTTAACGAGTCGTGACGCTGGCCAAGCGTCGACCCGGGGTTATACCCTACTCTGCACTAGCCCAGTTGGGCCCGTTTGTAGTGGGTCATGAGGCTTGTGCTTTTCGAGCGCACCCCGGGCCTGCTGGACGGCCCATAGTTGTGAGTCCTTGTCTGCAGACTGCAGTGCACATTGAAGTTTTGGCGGGTAAGTCCTGGAGGTAGCTGCCGTCGGGAACCTGGCACAGTCCCACATGATGTGCCATTGGTCCGCCGGACCCGCTGCTCATACACCGCACAGCCCACTCGGATAGAGCTCTGGGTGAAGCACGTGCATTATTGCGGGGGCGAGGAGTGACGCGGTCTGTATTTGTCTTAGGATTACGCCCTCCTCCCAACTGAGTGCCGGGTGGGGAGGCGGCATTGTCCGTCAAGCTAAGCGGTAACACTTGGTTACTTCGGCATAACTAGTCAATCTGTCCTTGGTTTCGAACCACCACACGGAACGATCACTCTCGGGGGCGCGGAAGGTAAGCGCTCGTGCCGCCGAATGGGCCGTCTCGTTGTGGTTCGGTGAGGATGCACACTAGCCGGCGTGCGCCGGGAACCACTTGATACGGACGGTGCTGCCGCGGTCTTGAAGTTGGAGCTTGCCGATGATGGCGGCCGCCGGCGCGCATATTCGCCCCTTGGGAAAGTTGCGCACAGCATTCCTCGAGTCGCTGAGCACGGTGCGACACTCGGCCTCGGTGATCGCCAGAGCGATGGCAACCTCCTCGGCGTCTGTGGCGTTCGTGCACCGCACGCGCGCTGCCGTTGTCTTGGTGCCGGTAGCCGCCGCAACGACCACTGCCGCGAAGCCTTCCCGCTTGTATTCCGCGGCGTCTACGTACCGGGCGTGCGGGTCTTGGGCGTGTTGCTCGGTGAGGGCCTTGGCCCGCGCCTGCCGCCGTTCTTGGTTGTATTCTGGGTGCATGTTCTTCGGGATGGGGTCCACGTAAATGTGGGCCCGCGCCTCATCTGTGATCTCGCACGGTTGCCGGCTGGGAGCTTGGAGGTTGTAACCCAGGGACGTCAGTATACTGCGGCCCGTCTTGGTGGTAGAGAGGCGCTCGATTTGCGCGGTAAGCTGCGCCTCGGCTATTTCTTCTAGGGTGTTATGGACGCCGAGCTGCAAGAACCGAGCCGTACTCGTGGTCTCCATTAAACCCAGCGCTGTCTTGTAAGACCGTCTGATCAGCGTGTTGATCTTGGTCCTGTCAGTGACGTGCCAGTTAAGGTAGGGCGCAACGTAGGCGATGTGACTGATCACGAACGACTGGACAAGGCGCACGAGACTGTCTTCACGCATGCCCGCCCGTCGTGTAGAGACTCGATGTATGAGCCGGATGGCGTCCATTGCCTTGGTGGTAAGCTTGTTGATGGTCTCGTCGTTGCGGCCGCTCTTGTTGAGCAGCAGGCCCAGGACCCTGATCTTGGGACCTTCGGGGATGCGTTGCCCCGATGCAGTCACAATTTTGATGTGATCACACGCCCGAAGAGGAGCGCGCTTCCGTCCCGGTCGAAGTGGTGTGACGACGAACAGCTCGGATTTGGCGGGCGAGCACATTAGGCCTGTGCCATCAAGGTGCTGCTCGATGGCGGTAACCGCCGCTTGCAGCTGTTGCTCGATGCTGGCGTCGGTGCCGCCGGCCGCCCACAGGGTAATGTCGTCGGCGTAGATCGTATGCCGGACGCCGGGCCCCATTGCTGCCCTCGCTACCCCGATCATGACGAGTTTAAAGAGCAACGGCGATATGACCGAACCCTGTGGAGTACCCGTACTGCCGAGCTTGTGTTCGGGGAGCTTGAGGTCTCCGGCGTGCAGTTCTACCGTGCGATTGGTCAAGAAGTCTTGAATATAATTGTAGCTCGTTACCCCCATGTTGAGTCTTGATACTTGTCCTAATATGGCTGAGTGTTTGACTTTGTCGAATGCACTTTGTAAATCGAGACCCAGAATTACTTTGCTGTCTTGTGTCTTGTTGTCGACGATTTCTTGTTTGAGTTGTAACATGGCATCTTGTGTGCTGAGTCTGCGCCGGAAGCCAATCATCGTGTCAGGATAGAGGCCTTCCTTCTCTAGGTATTCCTGCCACCGGTTGGCGACCACGTGCTCCAGCACCTTGCCCACGCAGGACGTCAGCGAGATGGGACGCAGGTTGCCGATGTCCAGTGGTTTGCCCGGTTTCGGAATCAGGATCGTTCTTGCCGTTTTCCACTGTCGGGGGAGCTTGCCCGAATGCCAGCGTTCATTAAATTGTAACCGTCTGGGATTGTCAAACGCGCACCCAAATTTGAGTGCCCACGAGTGTTTTTACATTTCGCCACCATTAAAATGCGGCCGCCCCGGTGAGAAGCGAACCCACGATCTCAAGTTTATCAACACAACGCCACATCCATTAAACTATCGAGGCCGGTAACGCGGAAAATAGAATTTGGCGAGGCATCTATGGAATGCGCTCTAAGCGCAGCGGTGAGAAGGATAAAAATGGATCCTTAATCACTGCTCAAACCTTCGAGCTTTCTCCCTCTGCACTAATAGGTTGATTCAGGATTTCCAGGTTCTCAAACCACACTCGGTTTCTGAATCGTGGCTGATAAAAGGAACTGGATAATAAAAAAAAATAATGATTTCATATTTTCTACAATCTCTTCTCTCCTTCCTTCCTGAGTGATAAATTGTAACCGTCTTGGATTGTCAAACGCGCACCCAAATTCGAGTGCCCACGAGTGTTTTTACATTTCGCCACCATTAAAATGCGGCCGCCCCGGTGAGAAGCGAACCCACGATCTCTAGTTTATCAACACAACGCCACATTAATTAAACTATCGAGGCCGGTAACGCGGAAAATAGAATTTGGCGAGGAATCTATGGAATGCGCTCTAAGCGCAGCGGTGACAAGGATAAAAATGGATCCTTAATCACTGCTCAAACCTTCGAGCTTTCTCCCTGTACACTAATAGGTTGATTCAGGATTTCCAGGTTCTCAAACCACACTCGGTTTCTGAATCGCGGCTGATAAAAGGAACTGGAAAATAAAAAAAAGAATGTTTCCATATTTTCTACAATTTCTTCTCTCCTTCCTTATTTCGCCCGCTTCCGTAGTAAAACAAACACTGAATTTTCGCTCGTACAGAAAACTTCACCGACATCAAACTGCTCTGCATATTATCTAATAAAATTGAAAGTTTAAACAGCAAAGTTCCGCACAGCCAGGGACGACGACCACGCATTATTTTTTATAACTTTCTTTCTGAAATAATACGGGATGTGTTGATGTGCAAAGTTATTACTGTGCGTAAGGTACGGGGTAATAAGCATACTATACGTGTAATCACGAAAAAGACAGAGTTTCACCCGAAAGGCGAAGCATCGATTGCGAGAGCAAATTAGTGGGCAGCTGTTTATACGAATTAAGGATGGTAGTGTTATCGGCCGTATTAACTTGTACACATCGGTATACCAGCTAGATTAACGAGCGTGATATCACGCGCGCGCTAGCAAACATGCACATCTCATTCGATGGCCGTGGCAACTCGCTGTGAAAACGCAGGACGGAGGAAGCGTGGCAGCAGCAGCAAGCGAATTGACCTTCGTGCTGCCCTTCGGATCAATGCGAACTAAGCCACGAAAACACAGTGCGCGGCGGACTCTGTCCCCATCCCAGATGTCTTTCAAGATACGGCGGCCCGGGCAGGCGCTCGCGGCCACCCGGTGTAACACGCCCCCCCTCCCCCCTCCTTCCCTATCCTGACCCAGGATCCTTGGGCGCACAAGAGTGAGTCGCGATTGCCGGGTCACCCTTGCATGTTTTCACTCGAACATACAGTACACGGAGCGCGGCGATGACTTCATCGTCCTTGGACTTTATAAGGAAGCTCACGGCGTCGGCGAGTCCGATGGCAGAAATGCCACTGGAGAGACGATATTCTTGCTATCACAATAACGGTATCACACCGGTACGAGGGTATGTCATGCGCAAGTTGCGTTTCCGGCACGCAGGCCATCGTAATTTTCAACAAAGGTTCGAAATATTGTTTTCTTGTATTTTTGACAGAACAGACGCGTGCACTACGCATGTTTTCCTATTACAAGCCCAAATGTGTGGGCATCCGTAAATCTATGAGCGTGCGCTGGCTGTGTCGTGTCATATTCTCATAGGAATATCTGTTTTATGCGTCTGAAAAAGTTGCACATGAATTTTCAAGAAAAAGTAAAGGGCACGCGAACACTGTTTAATTGAGGAAAATCAACACATGTGCAACGCGTCTCTGTATTGTAATTGAATATTATTTTTACAGAACATTTATTTTGTCCGATTGTCCTTAGCCCTCTCCTGATCCTAGTTTAGGTGTTCGTAGTTCACGTTATACTTATTTTTCGTTCAGTTACTGCTTGGAATCTTGGGGAGTCCAGCCACACATTGCGTTAGTATGCACGAACGCTGCAGGCGCGTTCCAGCTAAAATTGAGCTCGAATTACTGGAAGGCGCTCGTTGCAGACACTCGCGCCTCCCATACCTCACAGCGGACTGTTGGTGTTCTAGCTGCACCACACGAAAATGTCTTAAGGAACGGCGGGAAGTTATTCAATGCCACATTCAATCGAATCTTGGACGGACTCAACGCAGGCTCAAGCCGCCGTTGGTGACGTTGCAGGTCACCATCTTCGCAATGCGCTGAAGCGTAGTTGTAGAAAAAAAGTTCTTTAGGCTTGACGACCTTTCCACTCAAATTGAGGGAGAGCGCGGTCTCGTTTTGCCGCTCAAGTGCGTGACTATAGAGCTCGTACAACGGCCAGAGCACCGCACTGTCCAGGAACTCTGCCTCACTGCGCATAAAAGTGCGCGGAGAGTCGACACCATGTTCGGTAGCGTCGAGTTGTCGCCGGAGACACTTAATCGTGCTATCATACTCTCGTTCCGTCTGCACGCTCCACCACTTGCTAACACTCCCATGATCGTCGAACAGCGAGTTGCCCTTCAGAAGCGCTTGAAGCACGGCCTTGACGACATGCTGTGAGATGATAGGGTAGAGTGGTAAGGGAATTTTGTTTGAAGTGCCACTCAAAAAACCAACTACCGCATTAGGGATGAACACGTGGTTGTTAGTCGGCTGGTACTCGCTGTCCCAGTCAAAAACAGATGTAACATAGGTGTTGTCGTACGCTCTTGTGCTATCTGCACTGGTGGCATGTGCATTCCAGTAGAGAGATGACGCATGTGAAAATACGGAGAGAACTGCGTCCAAACCACTTGCGTTCGATCTCAGGGACAAATCCGGAGTATTTCGGTAGTCTTCGTACTGCTGAAAGTTGTGCTGCGTGCCGAACGTAAATGTCATGCTGTTCAGCCTGTTCACTGCCCTCTGCACGTCGGCTAGGCCAAACCACGATCGCCCGGTCTCCAAAAGCTCCTTGACTACCATTCGTGTATCGCGAAAAAGTGCGGCAAATTGTTCGTCGCGATCTCGACGGTAAACGTCGGCAAATTCGCCGCTAGCCGCAAGCTTCGCTATGATGCCGACGCCGTAGCGATACATTTTCTCAACCGTCGCACTGCAAGCTGAAATTCTGGCATCAAGTGGTGCCATGTTTTGATCTTGACTTAACTTGTAGGCGAAATGGAAAGCTGTAGGCATGAAAGGCCAGAGCGTGAGCAAGACTTTGAGGCCAACGTAATTGGCTACCGCGGTGCCAGAATCTTCCAGATCGAAGATGGAAGTGAACTTTCTAAAAAACGCAGGATCCTCTAGAAACACGTGAGTGGATGGTACGATGCGGTCGCTTGTGTTAAACAGACGTTTGAAGTATCTGAGCCAGTGCCAGCTATCACAGTTCCGTAACGCACCAATCGAGGTCATAGTCCGTACATCCAAGTCTCTGTGCGAAGAGTCAAAGTAAGACAGCTTTTTAAGGACCATTTGGAGCCAATAAATTTGTCTGGCTGCCTTATTGGCGTCTGAAGAATTTCGGTACGTATTTAGAACGCGTGCAAGGCTTTGCTCGTAATATTTTGTATAGTTTGCATCTGGACTAATGAAGTGTCTATTCAGGTGCGTCAGGGGCGCCTTCAGCACTATATGTGGCGTTCCGTTTTTCCTTATGTCTCGCAGCACGTGGACCCTAAACATCGGCCGCAACATTAGCTGTCTGTCTGCAGCGGACACAACTTCGACGATGTCGCCAGCAAATTTCCCATACGGCCAATCACTGATCTGAATGGCAGCGAGGATTCTGCGAAAGGCATTGAGAGCTTCAGCGTCACTCGAAGAGTGGTTTCCTTTGCACTTTGTATACACCAACATCGACTGAGTGAGGAAATTGGTTTCTCTTTCTTGTGAGCGCTCTCTCTTAAGGTGGAAGAATCTTTCGAAAAACAAGTCGAAATCTTTTATCAGCTGCTGGGTGCTCATCCGGGCTAAAGAGAGGTGCATCCAGTCTTCAATGTTAGACCTGCAAGTAAAATAAGACAGATTCCGTTACTTCTCTCAAATAAAAGCGCAAAAACAGTCACGTCTGACAACTGCACTAGCCTAAGGACGCATAATGATTTACTGTAAGCCCAAACGAAGTATTTGCATTTCATTGGCGCTACACTATTGTATCAAGTGCGTTGGTCTACCCGTGGTCAAATGGATAGACCACCGAGCTGCTGTACTGGAGCAGCTGGGTTGAGAGCCAACCGTCAGACTAATTTCGATTACTGCGTTCGTAACTCTGGGTGTGTGGTTCTATTCAATTGTTCTTTCTGACGCCAACTTGTGTCACCGGGCATGAAAAGCTCTGCAACGCACCTTTTTAGCACTAGCTTGGGTCAGTGTATTAAAATTTGGTATGTGGTGCTCTTCCAAGAACATTTTTGGCACCAGATTGAATCTCAGGTTACGTGCTGCTGGGTATGCGTTGCTCTTCAATGGCACGCTTTTACGCAAACTTGGAGCACTGGGTGTGGGCCACTGCGTGTAAGCCACTCTTCAATAAACTAACGTTTCAAGGCAACTTGGACCCAGCTATTCGGCACTGTGTATGTGCCATTCTTCAACAAATATCGTCGATGCCAACTCGTGTCGCTCGGTATGTGTCACGGAATAATGGCACTATCAATAAACTCGCCAAGTTCTGCGAGGCCGTGCTGAAACATGTCTGCAAAGGGTCAACCGGGACGGGAAGTGCTCGAAAGTTAACCGAAGTACACGATGTATCGCACTGAGCATTACGTACAACAATATCGTACAAGTTCAGACAGCCGAAGCATCAGTAGTCTATTGCGATAGGAAGTATAAGGATGCCTGAAGCATAGTGCTGCCGTGCTCGCCCGCTACCTATGGAGTTTGAGCGGCTGGCGCGTACGGTATTAGAGGATCGTCTGAGACGCGCCGTGCGTTTGGCTGCTCAAACGACGAGGAAAAGTGGAGGAAGGACAGCGTTCTTTGCTTTGATGTGGGTACGAATGAAGTGTTCACGCACACTACAAGCCCACTATCATTCCTGCTGAGTTGCTGTGGGTATTTACTGGTCTCAGCGGAACCGGCAGGGAGCTTTAAGCATACGTCACTTAATACATCACTGGGTGCTGCATAATACCAAGCTATTCCGTCGGTGCCATCTTCCTTAACCGTCGTGCGACAATGTCAGTGATTGGTCCTCCTCCCCGCGCAAAGAATGTGAGACGCCTGGTAGCTGCAATAACGTTCTTTTATCTAAATAGCAGCAGCTGTGATGGGGTGCATACCCCCGCCAACATGTGGCACCCTCCTATAGCAGAAATACCTTCCAAGGAGCTGAAATTCAACGGTAATCAGCGCCATCACTCTCATTGCTTCCCCCATTGGGCCATATTGCATTTCTTTGTCCTTTCAGTCTAAATGTAGGAATATCAGGCCCCCACATTAGCGTTCCTATAGAGGCTCCCTGAAACGGTTTGGATAAATTTTGCAGACGCGTAGGGCAGAGTTACTCTAAAACATTCGCTTTACACCTTAGGAGAAGCGTCTCATAATAATAGAGCTACGGACCATTACAAGTTGCCCTTCTTCCTAGCCATGCTTTTTCTCCTCAACTCATTCCCCGAGTAATCATTATTTATTTACTTATCACAGTACCCTCAGTGCCAACAAGGCATTACAGAGGGCGCGAAGGGGGGGGGGGGGGGGTGAGGGAGGCGCTACACATTACAATGGCGACACATGAAAAAGTACAAGTACAATAGCCAGTAAATGTCAAACAAAATTCAACGTCTAGCAACAACTGTGATATCTGAGAAAAAAACAACAAAGAAACCAAACAAAAATACACAGACACTGATCACACCAGAGAGAAAAGGCATCATTAGAAACAGCCACTGTGACATTCCTCGGTAGTTAATTCCAATCTAAAATTGTTCTTGGGAAGAATCATTTTTTGAATGTGTTATTGCTGCATTTGAATTTCCTAATTTTGTTAATATGATCAACTCGAGGAGAAATGTAGTGTGGGCGGAATATATAGCTGTCCAGTTCTACGCACGTTCTAGAATAGGATATATTGCGAAACATTTATAATCTTACTTTTCCTGTGTTTTTCAAGTGAGTCTCATCCGAGGCTCTCTTTCACAAGAGACTTGCTAAAATGTACTGTATAATTACTGAAAACAAACCTTATCATCATCTTTTGAACTCTTTTACTCTTCTTTTATCGTTCCATGGGTTCTGGGCTGTGCAAACGTACTCAAGCGCGGGCCGGGCATTTCTTTGATAATGAACTTGTTTGGTTTTCATTGGCAAATGCTTGGTATTGTGAAGCAGGAAACTCGCTCCCTTGGAGGCCTTTGCTGGGACGTAATGAATATGTCGGTGCCATGATTATCCTGATGTTAAGAATATAGCTAAGTATTTGATCTCAGTGACGAGAGTAGTGTCATTTCCATTTAAAGAATAAGCAAACTCGAGTTAATTTCGCCTTTCTGTAAAAGACGTTGTGAAAGTGTTTTCAAAATTTATCTGCATTTTTCAATGACCACACTACTCAGCAAATTTTTGTAGGTCCTCCTGTAAGGTTGTGCTGACCCCTGGACCACGGATTACTCAATATAAAGCTCAGTCATCGGCAGGAAGCGCACTGAAGAAGATAGACCACTGCACATATCATTCACATAAATAAAAATTCGCCGACGATTACAATGCTCCCTAATGCGACAGTTGAGCGCAGCTCCATACGTGTTTTTATTTGGCGATATATCGGCTCGCGCACACAAACTGTCTCGTGCAGCGCGTTGCAAACAGACCGAAGCGTGGCGCGTCTGCCTCGCTTATCGGGAGATCGCGAGAGGCAATGTGTGGTGGACGTAACGCGTGGTTGCGAGTCACATTAGCCGCCACAGACAGATCTCCGCTCATGCAACGCTTTGTTTCCAAACAGACAACGCGCGGTACTTTCGCGCCATCCCGTAGCCAACGTCACTACAGAGCCTTCTTTGCGCGGCAATGTGCTTTTCGCCTAACGCATTGGCCATACCCTCCTCCTCCGCTTTCCGCCGCATGGTTCCGATGCAGGCTCCCCTTCGCTTTTCTTCTCATACTCTCTTCGCTATCGCAGTCTTTCATTCCTCTTTGCGCTCCGCGTTCGTTCGGTTGTAATACTATTAGCACGTAACTTTAACATGACTGTTGCAATAAACTTGACTTGAAAAACGTGACTTGACTGTGTGAGGAACAAGATGGAAAGCCTTCTTAAAATCAGTAAAGATTGCATTGACTGGCATACCCTTATCTAGGCCATTTGTTAAGCCCGTAACTGGTTCACTAAGTTGGATGAAACCAGAATGCGCCTACGAAAACCATTTTGCTGCGGGAACAGCAGATAATGTGCATTTATATGTGTCACAATGGATGTAAAAACAACATGTTCAAATACTTTCCATACCACACTAGTAAGAGAAATTGGCCTGTAGTTTGAAAGAACAATGTGAAGTCACGACTTATGCAGAGGAACAACACTGGCTCATTTCCAGTCATCAGGCAAAGTACCCTCAACAACCGAGTTCTAGAAAATAACGCGCAAATATTTCGAAAAAGAATGAGCACGCCAAGAAAACAAGGAAGGGGACAATTCGTCGGGCCTCGCTGCCTTGGATACCTCAAGTTTTTTAAGCAGCCAGTCCATTCCCTGCTTATTAAACGTTATGGCTTCCGTGGGCACTGAGCGCAATTTATGAAGCCAAATACTGCTTCATCGCTGGCGTCGTTATACGCGAAAACTGAGCTAAAAAAAGGAATTAAGAAATTTGGCTTTGGTGTGGCTGTCATGAACAGTGTCATCGTGTTTTAAGGCTGGAATTGATATGTCGTCTTTTCCGTATATGTTATTACATGGCTAGAATCCCTTAGGTCGATATTAAAGCGGAAAGAAGAGAAAAGTACTGACTTCGCCCGCTTAAGAATGGCTTTCACCCACCGTGGTTGCTTAGTGGCTATGGTGTTGCGCTGCTAAGCACGAGGTCGCGGTATCAAATGCCGGCCACAGCGGCCGCATTTCAATGGAGGCGTTATACGAAAACATCCGTGTGCTTAGATTCAGATACATGTGAAAGAACGCCAGCAGGTCCAAATTTTTGGATTGCCTCACTACGGCGTGCCTCATAATCAGAAAGTGGTTTTGGCACGTAAAACTCCATAATGTGTTTAAGAATGGCTTTTGTTTTAGTCGTTACTCTTATCAACTCATCTCTATGTGTGGCACAGGAGTGGCTCATCTAAGCAGCGTAACCACGTTGTCTGCGCATGACGATTTTGCTGGCTTCTACAGTGCAGCACGGCTTGCTTTTACAACACTGTGACTTCATCGTCTGCGCCGGCATGTATTCACGTAGTTGAAAGCTCCGTCTTCACTGGCTCTGCTTTCTGAGGTGACGTCGTGTTGTCTACTTCCGGTGTCTTGGAGCCAGCGCGCTAAACCTCTCTAACGTCTCCGCTAGCCACCTGGCCGTCGATCCCCAGCCAGATCTATCCAAGCAGCGTGTGCTGCGAGTATTTTGTCACGCCGCCGAGCGTGCGTTTCGATGGATTGGCGGAGACGTAAATTTAGACCCCTTCATACTACTACCACTGTAATCACAGGCCATAGCTTAAATGTCAGCGGCATAAGCAGTCTACACAGTGCAGCCAGCTGGGTGAGCAGCGCTTAACCAGCAAACACAGAGATAATATTAAGGCGTAAGCCTTTGGTGGCTCATGAGTCTCCGGGCGCAGTACGTGCATGGTGGACGCAGGAAAATGGTGATCAGCGGCGAGGGGAGCAAGAAGACGAGGCGCCACCGGCGAGGGTAGCAAGGAGAAGGAGCGCCATGCCAGTAGCGCTGTGCGAGTGCGCGCGTGGGAAAGTGCGGACATGCGCGGGGGGGGGGGGGGGCGCACACGGGCTACAAACCTTGCAGCCATATGGCTGTGATTGCGTCCCATGCTCGCGGCCACAGCGGCGTGCGTTCACAGAACAGTTCAGACAACACCAACAGAGGAAGTCAGTGATAGGCTTTCTCCTATCGCAGTTCAGCACAGCAAAGTGCCCATAGATTTTGCTGTGGCCCCCAAGTGTAAAACATTTACATACTTTAAAAATACAACGTATTCATTATTACGCTGCTGCGCAAAATTTTTGCTAGCAGCAAAGTAGAATACAATTGGTTACTGCAGTATTATCTCTGTCTGTGCTCCGTGCCACCGCGTGGCTGCACTGTGCAAGCCACGCACTTTCGCGCCTTAGCCCATCTGGCAAAACGCCCAGTCCGCCTGCGTTTACCAGAACAATGGACGCGCTAAATCTCTCTAATGTGGTAATAATCTTCCGACGTGAAGTGACGGCCACAAACGCGTAGGTCCTGGTTCCGATCAGATAGTGATAGCCTTAATCGCTGTTTTCCTTGCAGAGGAAAACAGCGATTAAACGACGTTTTCCTTGCAGAGGAAAACGTTGTCACAGCATTACATGTCGCGAGCCACTAGTTTCGGAACCCACAACGCAACAAGGGCGTTTCATTGGCCTCGCGAAACAAAACTTCGATACCAACACTGGCCCCCAGCACGCGCCAACATGCAGAATATTTTAACAGATACAGAAGAGACTTGCTGTGTGCCGGAAGTGCTTGAGGGTGGTGATACTTCGTCGTTGTGTATTCTCTTTCTGTTACATCTTTATAGAAACGATGGAACCAACATTGAAACTTCTACGATATACATTTGTTAACCATAAAGTTCTTTCTTCCTTCTTTACTTCTTTTACTTCATTTTTTCTCTGTATTCTTTCACCTTTATTTGTAACAGATGTGCATTAAATTTCACGAAGCTCAAAATTAGAGGAATCTGTTTAAGAACATTCAATAAAGTATAGTTGAGTAAAGTATACGCTTCTACAGCACATGTAGAAAATAAGCGAGCTATGACGTTGCCGTGAGACTAGGATTTACGTCTGTGCGATGTGCTGACGTATGCTACCATTCTATGTGATATACGTGATTTGCAGCAGGGGCCCTATAAGATAAAACCATTCCAATCTGTTTCTATTCCGATCCTCTGGCATCAAACTTACCTAGTCACCGACGCAAGCATCGGGCGGTAGCATACAGCGTTGTTTGAAAAGCTCAACCAAATGCGCTTCACTTGTATAGGGTGTCACTTTCTTTCGCTTTCCAAGCGAATAGCTTTCCCTACGTTGAGCAGTTTCTTTCTTTTCCAATTGGCAGAGTAGAGGCGAGGAGCACGCTCAAATGCAGAAAGTTTCGATGGGGCCGAGCCAGCGCAGTGAAAGTAGATAGACGGATGAGGAGGGCGGTGCCGCGTATGCGATTAGTACGCTTCCCCTTACTTAGCTTGCGGTGGCTGGTCGAAAATCGTGGCGGCGTGCCGCGGGAGGTTAAGAATACCCTAAAACGGATCCTCAGCAAAGTAGAGTTGGCAGAGCGTTGTCGTATATGTGCCGAAGGGTCTCAATAACGTTATACTGCAACGCAATATTTTATATCACACGCAAATAAACCCATGCTCCCCGGCAGCTCCGAGTATCCAGTGCTACAGCGATTGGCGACAGCCATCTTCTATTCCTATGGGAATGGGGTGGTCTCCGGCTATTTATAAAAACTTTCCGTTGTGTTCGACATATTCTTCTTCGGCACAGACAGGTAATCTGGGCGTAGCCCAAGAACATATGAGCAATAGCAATTGGTCAAAGGACGTCTTTATTGCTAATGGCCAAAAAGGCGTCGAACTAGAAATTACTTCTCTTTCGTTAGGTCTAAACGTGAATAATCAGCGTGAACATGTCATCTGAATGAGAAGTTTTCGTGGTTTTAGTGATGTCGCGTGACAGAGAGGCGTAGTGGGTGGTGATTCGAAAATTCTTTCCCCAATTGTCGATGTTTGATTGCAGAATAGGAATAGAAAAGTTTGTGATAGCTTTATGTTATAGCGCCCCAGAGCACACGGAGGTGCGGATGATTTTTCTGGTGAGTTCTTTCTTTCATGTCTTTTAGTCTGCGCTTCTTCGCGCATGCGTGAACGTAAAGTGCATACCAGCGTGCATGCTTGAAACTACAAAAGGAAAGCAGTGCACAGGCGGGGCATGTCAACAGCGATAAGACAGCCCTGTTTATCTTGCGGTGTCCATCTTTTGTGCTGTTTACCAAGCGTTGTTATTTGAAAACCAGCCCAAATACGTCCCACCCTAAAGACCGGCGTTCGTTGCTGGTTGTGGCCGCGCTTTTTACTGACATTCGCACATCACTCTTCCGACCATGAATTAACCGACAGCGTCTAAGTCGTTCAAGCTTTCCTATATATTTGTAGATTCATGAAGCGTATCCAACGTAAGGAAGCTCACAAGGCCTTCACGAAAGGCAGAGGCACAAAAGGTCGCTTCTGGACATGAAGAGAAACAGCAAACAGCATAAAAAACATAATGGGTGAGGTCTCAGAATTTGAACAAAGAAAGTTTTGGCCAATATTTTAAGGTGAATAGTTAGTATGTGTATGGGCTGCGACGTAGTAATTTGTGTGTGCTTTCGTTCGCGTTTTTTTTTTCTTTTTCTGCTGAATGGCGTAATAACAAATAAAATATATAGCACTAACGTTATTAAAAGCGAACGACACAATCACTTCGTTTCTGTCATTTGGTCAGAAAGCAGTGGCACATAAATGCCGCATACACATACTCGTCTTTTCAGTTTTTCAGGCACAGATAGACAGATTAGGGCGAGCTTGAACGCAATATTTACAGAAATATTGGACAGTCGAGCTACGCGGTAGGATGCTGATCTTCACAAGAACACTCAATTAGAGTCCTTTCTTGTTTTTATACAGTAGATAAAACAATGGAGCACAACCGGCTGCTGGGAAGTGTCGTATCCTTAATGTGGTCTATATACACAAGCCCTGCCTGCCGTGGTCCTGGGTGCTGTACCAGACAGCTAACCCTCTCAAGAGTCCGAACCTAATTCGGTGCATGAACAATATGCTTGCTCCAGTATTCTCAGATTATCGTCGACTCGGACCACTGTGTCCACTCTACTATGTGGACAATAGTGCCACCCCTCGACAAAGAAGACGCTCCTCTTGTTACAAGGTTTATTGATGGTTAGCGGGAAGCCATAAGCACAGTCATGTCGGTTCAAGTACAGAGCAGCCGAGTAGCTCCAGCTAAACGCAAGCGCGAAATGCGGCGCCGAGGTGTCAGTCATGTTCCTTTTCCGTAGACCAGTGGCAGAAGCCATGCTCCAGATGTCTTCTTCCCTATAATGGCCCCGCGGCAGAAAAGTATCTATCCTGGATACTTATGGTGGTGATACGATAACGGAATCGTAGTAGGATTTGAGACAGCTGACGTGTACGGTATTGCGAGTACAACGGCGGAGGTCGTCAGACGATGTGAGAGGCTCGATCACGTAGTTCACTGGAGAGACGTACGGGGGACGATGCGGTAGGGCCCATTTTATTGAACGAGAAACTTCCACGAGACCCGGAACATGGGGTGGAATCTACAGTCAGTTAGGGAGCCGGTACGGAATGTTTTATTAGTTAAGGCGTTGTCGTGTCTATTCTGTTGGTGAGCTTCATCTTCCGTTATAGAAATGCGAGCAAGTTGCCGGCCCTTTTCTGCGCACTAGTCTTGTTCTGAAATAGGCTGGCATTTGGAGACGTCAGGTTGGTATGGTAGTAGTGTCCAACATGCACGATGGTTCTGTTCTATATAAGAGTAATGGTGAGAAGTCAGTATTTTCTAGCCTTGCAGTGTTATTAGTGCATGTTACAACAGGGAGTACCACTCACTAGTTGAATGGTCGAACACGACATACGTAGCGAGCATTTCGCCAAGCTTGCAGATGAAGCGCTCAATTAACCATTCTGATTGTGGGTGGCATGCTGTTGACGTGCGATGAATTACGTGTAGCTCGGTAAGGAGAGCTTTGACCCCTTCGGACAGAGACACCCGACCTATGCCACTGAGAAGTTCACAAGGCGAACCATGTCGAAGCATGAAATTGCGTACAACTAACAAAGGAACCTAACATGCTGCAGCGGAACGAAGGGCTACTGTCTCAGCATAGCGGGTGAGGTGCTCAACGCTCTACCAGATGTGGTAGACGGGAGTGGGCCGTAAAGGTCGATGGCGATGCGGTCAAAAGGGCGCTCAGGGCAAGGTAGAGCTTAAAGTGTGCCGGTCGACCGCTGAAGAGGTGCCTTGCGTGGCTGGCAAGCGGTGCAGCCAAGGATACACTTCCGGACAAAAGTGTACATTTCGCGCCAGTAGAAGCGCCGGTGCAATCTCATATATGTCGTCAAGGTGCCACAATGAGCACTCCGTGGGTCGGCATGAAACGCAGCGCAGGTGTCGGAACGCATGTGACGCGGTCCAATCAGGAGCCTTTCGACCGTCACTCACCTACTTCCGACAGTAGAGCATGTTTTAGCGCACAGGAAAAGGAGCCGTTTGTCGGCAGACGGCGCAGGAAGGCGGCACGGCAAAGGGGGTGAACAGATTATTTATACTCACCATCCATGAATACTTGCGCGGCTCCAACGGCATGGAATCGAAGTTGAGCGCTGAGACCGACAAATCTTCAAGCGGTACCGGTCAGCGAAAAAGGGCATCTGCGTCAATGTGCTTCCGGTCAGATCTGTATATCCCTTGTGCAGTACTCTGGTACCTGAAGTGCACAGCGGCCAAAGTGGCCAGATAGATTTTAAGGACAACAACCAGCACAGAGCGTGATGATCCGTTATGACGTAGAAGCGTCGGCCATAGACGTAGGGTCGGAACTTCGCGAGAGCAAACACGATGGTCAGGCACTCTTTAACGCAATACTCCTGATGGTCTCGGCCTTTGTGAACCTGCGACTCGCGTAGGTGATAATATATTCTGCATAGGCACGTTTGCGTTGCATGAGTGCTGAATCAAGGCCGGCACCAGTGGCATCTGTATGTACTTCCCTAGAAGCCAGGAGATTATAGTGACGGAGTATCGGAGGATATGTTAACAGCCACCGGAGAACCTGAAAGGCTACATCATATTCAGGTGACCAACTGGAGGTGACGGTGGCAACGCTTAGAAGCCGCGCCAGAGTTGCAATGGTGGTGGCGCAATTGCCCACAAAGTGGCGGTAGTAGGAACAGAGCCAGATGAAACTACGAACGGTCTTCAGTGACGTGGGTTCCGGGACGTCGGCGAGTGCCCGGATTTTCGCGCCGTTAGAGAGGATACCTCTGGTTTGAACATGGACGAAGGTAGTCAATTTACGGGCAGCAAAAGGACATTTCCTGATGTTCAGCTAGAGGCCAGCAGTCTTAAGGCACGTCAGAACCTGCTGGAGACGGGTAAAATGAGCGGAAAAATTCGGATAATATACGAAGATTTCATCTAGATAGGATAATAAGACGTTGCACTTTAGGCCACGAAGGATATTGTGCATCGTGCGTTTAAAAATGGGAGGGTAATCGAAGAGACCCAACGCAGGACGGTAAATCCATATAACCCATAAGCTTTAACGAATGTAGTCTCTGAGCGATATATGCTGCCACAGGAACCTGCCAGTAGAGAAACCGCAGGCTTAACGACAAAACATACTGATAACCTTGCAAGCAATCGAGGGAATCGTCAATACGTGGTAAGTGATTGGCTACTTTCATGTATTTTAGTTGAGACAACATTAATGAACACACAATTGCGTAGAGGGGGCTTTCTTTCGCACTAGCACAACTGGGGACGGCCACGGACTATGGGGCGGCTGAATGACGGCGCGTTGAAGCATGTCCTACACCTGGTCATCGATAAGCCACCGTTCTGCTGCTGAGGCAAAATACGGGCGTTGCCGTAGCGGAGGGTGTGATGCAGTGTCGATATCGTGTGTTACAGTGTCAGTGCCGGCCATGGTCTGCATGGTACAATCGAAGCAAGTGCGAAACTTGTCTAGTCGAGAAAGAACCTGCTCGCGGTGTTCTGTGGAAAGACCAACGTCAATGCAAGAATTAAAGACATCAGCAACAGCTGATGGGCCGACGGAAAGCGACGTAATGACGTCGATCGCGATAACAGAAGAGGAATCACGAACTTCCAATAACTGAATGTCGGTGACATGGACGCAACCGAGGGACTTGCCACGAAGGACATTAAGCGGGTAGGCAAACGAATTCTGGACTAGCATCGTTGTCGCCCCAAATGTTACGTCGAGAACGGCAAATGAAACTGGCCGAAGTGTGTGAAGAATAAACACTGATGACGGCGTGAACAGTGCAGGAGCTTCGGAGACAGGTGGGCACAGCAGCGTGACAAGTAAAGCGCTTTCTGGTGGGACATCGGTGTCGCCGGGGGCAACAATCTTTTGTGGAGCGGCAAACATATCCGGCGTAGTGTTGAAGACACCACACAGTGCGGCTTCGGCATGGGCGCAGTCAATGACACTACAATGACGCGACAGTAAGTGGCACTCTAAAAGTACGTCGTGAGAGCTGGAAGGCAGCGGTACAAATTGAAAGCCTATCAAAATAACGAAACATATCGGCCGGTTGCCCGCATGCGCCAGGGATGTTGCGGCCGGAAGCATTGAGTGAGCATTTGAGGTGCAGCGAATAGGACAGACGCGGCGGCGTCTCGTAGGGAAGCTGTGGCGTCCAGTAGGGCAGTGTGGCGTGGAAAATCGCGGTAGAGGAGCGTCGTCAGTGTAGGATGCGACGCGACTTATGTGTACGTCAAAGGTTCCGTGACTGGGGTTGCTGGTGATTGGTGGGAGAACCTCTGCAATCTGCTCGTGGATGGTCTGCTGCATGGCTGAGGACAAATGTCACCTCATCAGTAAGACGGAGCAACGGGAGTTGGCGGACCACCTCTTCACGAATGAAGACTGATGTGTGACAACACAGATCTATCATCAGTGCGTCTGGGACCATTCACTAAGGTCTAACGTGATGCCACTTGAGGAACAGCTGGGGGGGGTGAGTGCTCGTTGCCTGTGTATATTGTCGAAGCTTTGGTAGAAGGTGCCTACGACCGCGACGGAGGTAGGATTCTTAGCCAGAAACACAACAAAAGTGTCATCTACGGTGCCCTTGAGTATTTGCTTAATCTTATCTTCCTCAGTCATATCTCGACTTACATGGCTGCAGGTTGCAGCTGGGACACCATATCGACAATAGTCAACATAAACTGTAACGCTAAAGTCTAAAAGGTGTTTCAGCTAACTTGGACGAAGTATTAAAAATGAAACAGGCGCTACGCCTGCTGAACTGGCCCAATATTGTTCTGAGCCATATGAAGCACGTCATGATATCCGCCAAGCCATCAAGTTGGGTAACTAAAGAAACATTGCTTAATTAACTTCTTAAATAGTAACTATAGCGAAATATCCTCAATACAAATGTTGTTGCGCTTGTTAAGAAACGTCGGAATATTTGATCTATGCTAAGATAACTGTCCTGTTTATTTTTTACCGCCTTTCTTCAAGTGCGCGAAATTAAAAAAAAATATACCACGTGGCTTCCTGCTAACGTGCCGCGCTGTATGTGACCTCGAATATAAGTTGAACGAATTAGCAAATGCTGCTCCACACACAGAGATTATTTGAACAGGCTGTCAGTGAATGCGATAGACGTTCAGTGCTAAAAGGGGCGTATGGTTTTAAGAAAAATTACTCAACGCAAAAGCGACCGCCACGTGCGAATCTGATATGGGACCGGAAGTAGCATTTCACGCAGCGCACGCATTTTTCTTTCTTTTCTGTTCGGACCAATAAAGAAACAAATTGGAGGGGGCGAGGTTCATAGTGGGATGAAGAACGGTGATGAAAACCATGCTGCTTCCGATCTATAGACATTTGCCTATATACATTCCATATACTTCACTCTACAAATATAGAACTGGATAAGCCTATACAGTTTTCTATCGATATTCTGCAGACATTTGTCTAATAATTTGAATTTTAATATTCTATAGATACTCTATAGAGTGTCTATAGACAGACATTTTATAGATTAGTCTACAAAAAATGTAAGTCATAGACTGTCTATAGTCTGATCTATAGGAATAGTCTCTACATAGGCTATGGGCATTTCCCTATAGGCATCCCCTAGACTTCAGTCTACAAAGGCAGAACTGTATAAGCCTATATACTTGTGTCTACAGACATTCTGCAGGCTATTCTCTAAAAACGTGAATTTTCATTAATCTATGACACTCCATAGACAGACATTTAATAGAAGAGTCTAATGAAAGTGAAAGGACATATGTCCATGGACTATAGTCTAGGCACAAGCCCCCTGGCTAAGTCGGTGGCTCCGCCCACGTAGGCACCGGTAGGCCAAAGGCTTTCCGATGTCGTGAGCTCTCCGGACGGCCAGGAGTTGATCTTGGAGGACTTCTCTGAATATGCGCCGACTCCAGTCCTCCTCACTGTTGAGATCCGAAGCCCTTTGGTTGGGGCACAGCCAGAACAAATGATCAAATAAACACGGAGTGTGTCCACAACCTTTACATTCCGCGAGAAAATCCTGGTCAATTTTGTTAAGCACAACAGGTGTGGGATAAGGTTTAGTTTGAATCATTCCTAATGTGACTGCCTGAGTTCGGTTGAGCTTCTGATGGGGGGGGGGGGGAGGGAACCTCCTGCCGTCCCTATAGTGTGAGGTGATCTCGTGAAAACTAATAAGTGGGTCTTTGTAGGAGCCGCAGTCATCCTGGAGCAGTTCCTGATCTGATGCGCTGCATGTGAGATCTCGCACAGCAGAGTGAGCTTGCTCGTTAAGATTGCAGCCATTGGGGCTGACCGAGTGGCCCTGATGAGCCGGAAACCAGACTAGGTGTGAGCTATCCACTTGGTCGTAATTCTTAGTATTAATACTGTGTGTAAGTAACTTGTGTGCTTCCATTCATACGAAACCGGCTGAGTGATTCCTAATAGCTGTACGGGAATCGGAGAAAATCGTGGAGCATCTCCTCATTGTAATTGCAAGTGCTATGCTTGCTTCTTCGGTGTCATGAATGGAGCTCGTTCTTAGTGACGCCGCGCTTATTAATTTACCGCTCTCATCGACTACGGCAATAGCGTAGCGGTTGCCCGGTCCATAACTAGTTGCATCGACAAAAAGAGCTGAGCTGTGTTGCTGGTGCAGTTTACCCAGAATGCATTTGGCCCTGGCGTCCCTTCTGCCCTTGTGAACAGGATAAATATTTCTAGGTATGGGGTCTACAACAAATTGTACACCTCCTTGGGTATTGTGAACTTAGAGACGTCTCCTCCTCGAGGCAGTATTCTGACTTCATCTAGAATTTTGCACCCTGGCTTAGTGTTGGAGAGTCTTGAAATTTGTGACGCCGAATGCGCCTCAATAAGCTCATCTATTGCGTTATGAAGTCTTAACTTGTTGAGGAGTTCGGTACTCGTTCCGTGTGGGAGTCCCAGAGCCCTTTTGAGTCCGGAGCGTATAAGTGCGTTTAGCTTAACCTTCTCTCCTTTCCCCCTCTTCAGGTATGATGCAATGTACGTCACATGACTGATGAAAAATTCATGATATGCTCTGATGAGATAGTCCTCCTTGAGGCCTGCATTTCGATTTGAGACCCTGCCCAGGAGCTTTAAAGTACTGTTGGCCTGACCTGTGAGAAGGTTCAAGGCCGTAGCATTACAGCTCCTTGCGTCAATGAGAAGACCCAGAATTTTAATTTTCTCTGCTCTGGGTATGACCCGTCCTGTGTTGTCTGTGATTTTATTTGGCAGTGTTTCTCAAGGCGCAAGGTTTCTAACACCTTGTCTCCCCTGTCTAAAGAGCAGCAGTTCAGATTTACTAGGTGATAGCCTGAGTCCGGTGCCCTTAAGGAAGGATTCTGTGGTGTCTACCGCTGCCTGTAGTGTCTGCTCTATTGCTGCGAGTGACCCCCTTGGGACCCACACTGTTATATCGTCAGCGTATATGACGCGCCCCAAGCTCGGGATTTTGGACAATTCCTCCGAGAGCCTGTGCATGGCAATGTTAAAGTGGAGTGGGGACAATACTGAACCTTGTGGTGTGCCGTTGTTGCCTAAATTGTATGGACTGCCTGTGACTATGCCTAGTTTGACCCGAGCTGTCCGATTAGCTAGAATGGACCTCACATAATTGTAAAAATTGCTTCCCAGGTTCAAGGTTGAGATTTCATGTAGGGTATGTTTATGTGCAACCGTATCAAATGCTTTGATAAGATCGAGACCCAGGAGGCCCTTTACGTCCCTGCTAGGGTCGTCAATAGTAGCCCGTTTGATCATCATGAGCATGGCGTCCTGTGTGGATAATGCCTTCCGAAAGCCTATGAGATTGTGCCTGAAAAGCTCCTGGTTTTCTATGTGTTCTATTATCCTGTTATCAATAGCATGTTCGGCTACTTTGCCAATACAAGATGTAAGTGATATGGGCCTGAGGTTCCCCTTTGTAAGTGGTTTGCCGGGTTTCGGTATAAACGTCACCTTGGCCTCCCTCCATTCCGGTGGGACAGTGCCGGATCTACAGTGAGTATTAATTTTGACCGTGATTATGTCTATGGCATCATCGTCCAGGTTTCGCAAAAGTTTATTTGTGATGCCATCTGGACCCGGGGCAGATCTCCCATTTTAATTAAAAAGTACATGCCTTATCTCAGCTGCAGTGAAGTCACTATCCAAGTCCGGTTGCGATATTCCGGAGTAAGGTTCGCTTATTTCTTCTTCGTTTTCATATTCATTTTTAAGTGGCAGGTACATGTGTGCGAGGTCATTTGCGACCTCTCTTGCTGTCCGCCCTATAGTTATCTGTTTATTGACGAGTCTGTTTATGGCGAGGTTTGTAGTACCTCTGGAGAGCTTGTCATTAAGTAGGCTCTTCAATAGATTCCATTTGCCTCCTCTGCTCAATCTGCTGTCTATTTCTGAACAAGTTTCGTCCCATTGTTGACGTGAAAGTTTAGCCGCGTATGTTTCGATATCACGATTAACTTGGGCGATCTTGGCTCTAAGTCTTCTATTAAGTCTGTGACTCTTCCTTGTGGTTAGAAGGGAATGTTTGGCTTCCAGCATGTGAGCTAGCTTGGAGTCCATTTTTGGGACTTCGATTTCTGTTGAGACTGCTTTAGTAGCTTTCTTAATCGTTGCTTTCAGTTGATCTGAAAGCTCCTCATAACATTCGTCATCTATACTGGTTTCCTTATGCAGCTTACGAAAGAGATCCCAGTCCACGCACTCATATTTCCTTGGTGGTGGTGGTTGCGTCTGTAAGACGACTTCATTTATGTAATGATCACTTCCTAAATTCTCCTGCAGATTGTCCCATGAGCACTCAATTCCCCAAAGGAATGTTAGATACGTGGTTGTATCTCTGGTAGTGGAGGTGCGAGTTCTCGTGGGGAAGTTAGCATCTGTATTAGGAGCAAATTTTAGTTCAGATGCCGGGGTTGCTAAATTAGTACCCTTAACGCTCTGATGACCATAGCCCCATTCTTTGTTGGGAGCATTCAAGTCCCCACCCACTAGGAGTGGGGCTGTATCTGCCTTACTGGAAATGCGGCCCAAGAGGGTCTTAAAGTCCCTTTTCCTATCTTGCGTAGACCTATAAACGTTAGCTATATACACGTTAGCTGCTTTTTTGTTCTTCAGGATGAGTTCGATCATTTGTGCTTCTTGACCAACCTTGTACTTGGGAAGCTCGTGAGTTTCATAGGAGGTACCCTTTCGAACCAAAGTCGCTATTACTCGACCCCCTCGAATGGTCAAGGTTTCGGAGTTGTAACCCGGTACAGAGATATCCTCCTTAGCTAGGGTTTCCTGTAAGAGAATAACGTGCGGCTTTACTTTGGCCGATCTTATGAGCTGCTACAGGGGAGCCTTGCGCCTTCGGGTACTCGCACGATTCCACTGCCACATTTTAACGTTATTGTTGGCGTTTGAAGCCATTATGATACCATTGATTGACTACCCGAACCCCTAGAGTCCGAGCACGGGCTACGGTTTGTGCCTCCGTGGACTGCCGATGCAGCCGCTGCGCTTGCCTTTGCCTTAACTTTGGGCCTTTCTAGTTGACCCACTCGAGCATCTAGATTGTGATAAGCTGCATGATTTTCGCCAGAGTCCTGTCTATTGTTTCTAACCTTGCGGCTATTCGGTCTTTTTTGTGTTTGGGGGGTGCCTCACTCTGTTCCATCTCCTCTGCCTCAGAGGTTTCTAAATCTCCCTCCTCTGTTTCGCTAATGGGAAGAGGGTGGGGGGCTTTACGTTTAGGTTTGCCGGTCAAGGGTTTTGGAGCCGTTGTCTCCATCTGACTACGGGGTGTTTCGGACCCTTCTTTAAAGGATTTGAAAGCCTCCCTAAGCTCAGACAGTTCTTGCCTTAATTTCCAATTTTCTGATTCTAATGCCAATATTCGGGGATTTGACTCACGTTCCGGCTGTGCACTACCATTAGTACTCCTAAACCTTGCCCTTGTCGGTTGTCCTGGTTTCCGAAGGCCTCCGTTCTTGACTCGATCGGCCCAGGTTGTTCTTGGGGTCGACTGTGAACGGGACCTCGATCTTGCCCCAGGTCCTCGGGGTTGCGGGTCGACACCAGAAGATTCTCCAGAACTGGGTTGTCCTCTGGATCGAGAACGCCCCCTTGAGCGGGAGTGCTCTCGTGAGCTGGAGCGTCCTCTCGTGCGAGAGCGCAAGTTGGTGTCATTTTCTTCCATGACCCCTTTGCGCTCGGAATAGTCGCTGTCTTCAATGTCGTCCGCCACCTGTCTGTGGCGTGCTTGCTGTCGTTGGTGCATTCGACGCCTTTGCCTCACAATATAAGGCACCTGGAATCTTCGACTGCATTTTCGGTCCCCAGTTGGGTGTGCGCCAGCGCAAATAGCGCACTTGGGATGACAATGATGCTCTTCAGGTGGAGAAGTGATTCCACAGCGCCCACACTTTCTAACACTTGCCGGATTGGGACAAACGTCGGATCTATGTCAGATTTCACCACAGCCGTAGCACACATCTATCTGTCGTCGATAGAGATTACAGGGCATGAGTACGTTACCACAAATAACGTGTTTTAACACTCTTTGTCCTTCAAAAAGTACCACCACCGTTGTAGCTTGCTTGATCCTACGTACCTCGACGAGGCCCGGATTTCGGTGATTGACGAAAGGGTTTTCAGTTCCGCGTCGCTAATGTCCAGGTCGACACCGCGAACAACACCCTTGCATGTATCTTCTCCTGCTGCGGTGTAGGCCGCCACTTAGAAGCGTCCATCCCTCGTATGGATCTTGCGTACCTTGGCGTAAGCTCTAGCGTTTTCTTCCCGCGGAGTCGACACCACCAAAATGTTTTGACAGCCGTTCAGACAGTACGTGTCCTCCGTCGTGTCTTCCGGCGCTAAGGCTGCCGCCATGGCCAGCGCTCTGGAGAGATGTACCAGGCTGAACTTTTTAACGTCGAGGCCGCCACGGGGGCGGACAATTATCTTGATGTGATCCCTAGGTAGCATCGGGATCCTAGAGGCGGTAGCGACGCGCTTAAGCACTTTCTGCGAGGTGGCCGTGCGGCGACTACCTTTCTTGCCATGGTTGGTATCCTTTATAACCACGGATTTCCCGCCAGCGGCTAATGCGCATCTCCTTCGGCGAGTGATGGCTGTCATCTATGCGATATCTTCCTCCGAGGTGATCTCCATGCCTTCAACAGGTAAGCCGGAGGCCATGCCTACACTCCGTCGTGCGCATGAGGCCTAGGCCTACAGCGCGAGTTAGGGGCTGGCACCTTTTCTACGTGGCACGCAGAAAACAGTTTGCAAAGAGGCGAAAAATGGACCCACCGGCAGAAAATGGGCATCCACGTAATCCTTGTGATACGACGCGTCGATCGACACTAGGTTCTCAGGGGTGGCACAAAAATTCGGCGCAAAAACATTGATCGAAGCGGGAGCCGATGTTTGCACGACCGCACTAGTCTGCTTCTTCTTCTTCCTATCCACTTAGAAAAAACATTTTCGAAGGTTAACTCAAGTGAAAAAGCTGTCTCGTCTATCTGAATGATGTGGCTTCTTTTGTGAGACATCAGACGAGCACATTTGTCGCCTTCATGAAGTCCCCGAACCAATTTGACAGGCTGATGTTCCCGCACAATCCCGAGATTTCGGCTACGATGAACAAAAATGCCTATGTCACTTCGTGAGCGCTGCAGTAGTCGGGCACGATCAGGAGAAAATTTGCAGTGTAGCTGCTTTTCCCACTCCGACAAACAACAAAAAGCATGTGACAATTTGTGGTCATGTTCAGACGCGCTATATGTGCCCTATTGAAAATCTCTACAATATTCCAGGGCCGCTATTTCACCTAACGCGCGATTATATACCAGTAATCCGGACTAACGAACAACAGGTCGCCTTCGGCGAACTACGACATCGCTGGTCTTCACCGCCCCTCCCCTTCCCCATGCTTTAGACACTTCGGCGAGGACGCTGGCGTGGAGATGCACCCTGGTGCAAGCGCCAACGGTATAGGAGATATGCTGGTGCAAAAGCAAGCCCAAATTAAACCAGGTATAGCTTACGTAAGCCGCACTCCGCCACGCGCCCAGTCGACCTATCCCACCTCAGCGCAGTGCTTGACGGTGATTCAGGCTCCTACCAAGCTTACACCGTATCTCTTCGGCCCAATGTTTAGGGTCACAGTTGGTCATCATGCTTTTTGCTGGTTGGCCAGCTTCTGGGTTCCTTCTGAGTGATTAGCACATTGAAGTCAGCGCCTTCAGGAATTCTATTTCATTACTTTGTACTAGTGAAGCTGAAAGCATGAAGATGCTGACACGCTTTTCATGCGCGTCTCACAATATCTGCCAATCCAAAAGCGACAGACACCAGGACATTCCTTGGAACTCTCAGCGTGCCGCATTTATTCGATAGGCAGTGATCCGAAGTAGTATTCTGGCTCAACATTGATAATCAAGAAGGCAGCACCATGTCCATTCGCCGATCCATTCCGTAACGGTTGTCATCGTTATGCCTTGCAATAGCATCTTATACAAAGGAAACACAGGTGCCAGCGACCGATCTCTTGTCCTACTAATGCCTCAAGCTCTCCGTGATCTCTGTCTCCACCAAGCCCGTGGGCTTGGCGAAATGGAAAGGAGCAGAACATTCATCATGCGTTCTCCTTATTTTTTGCAGGTTGTGCTACTCTGGGTCACTGGTGTACTGGAGTCGCAAACATGTGTGGACGAGCTAAACGATGCCGCAGCGACATAATAGTTGTACGTTTTTGATATCAGCCGTGTGACTTCAAACTTTTCTGTGCATGAGCTTCCTATGCATTGTATTACATCGTCAGAGTGGAAATCTACAAGAACGCCAATCGACAAATTGCGTCAGTGCACTTGGCGCCGTGTAGAAGAGCGGAACGTCCATCATGAATTCTGCTTACTTGTTGCATGTTAATTACCTTTGTAACTGTCCGGACAGCGGTAGATTTCTAGTCATTCTGCCAAGCCCATGTATAGTGCTATCTATTGAATGTGATTTTAACCATGTTTGCACAGTATTACTGTTTGGTGATGTCGAGGCAAACACCTGCCCGAGCACTGCTGAAATGTTAGGAAAGCTACTTGCATGTCGAACTGTCAGCCGCAGTGATTTGAACGAAGTCGAAGCTTACTGAAACTGAAAAAAGTTGACTCGCCGTGCCGGCCCTGCGAAATGTAAATGTCCAGGGAAGGTGTTGAAACCCACCACAACTGCTGAGGTGATCATGCAATGCTTTATTGCTCAACTCCCCATCCGGCGCATTATTTATCCAGAGGAGAACGTGGACGGGCCGACTCCCTCTGTACTGGAATTTCATGGCAATGCGCCAAGCGGCAACACGCTGCCGCTGGTCGTATGGCCGTTTCCTTTCGCTTAGCCGCTTCTGGTACTCCTGTTGCTTGTCGCGAGACCCGACTGTGCGTTGCCTACCAGTAGTGGTTCTGCTAAAGCAATGAAATCAGTTGCTAGGCTGGTGTGCTCGCTATTTTTTGATGTCGCGTAACACACGGGCGCTGCCCTAAACCTTTCGATAAATAGCAAAGTGCAAATGGCTAAAAGAACGTTGAATCCGAAATGATTATTTTCGTTTCGTCCAGTCTATACGTGCGTGATCAATGTGCCCATACCACATCAGATGTGGCGTTCTTGTGGTTTTCATGACGTCGCATGACAGGTGAAGTGAAGGTGGCCTGAAATGTTTTTGCCAATCATAGAGGGCTGATTGCAAAATTTGAATAGAAAAGTTCGGAATAGCTTGACATTATAACGCCCACGATTGCTTGTTTCACCATCGAAACGTTCCATGCCCTTCCCAAGCAAGTGCGAAGAAAAACGTGTGTCGCCTGACTGTATTGTTTAATTTCTTGCCGGGATTGTCACGCGAACTTCGCTCCTCAGCCACCATTGCTGGCGCACACAGAAGCAAAATGACCGAAACAACCAGAATAAACGTATATAATTGGTTTGCGTCACGTGACTTCGCTTGCACCGTGGAGTTAATCATCGAGGTAATATGACCAACTCTAGAGGAATAGCTCCGTATAGAGACATGCACTAAAATCGGTAACCGCAAGGACTCCTCCATGTTGCTACTCTGCTGAGGGCACAGGCGCAGACGACGAGATGCGATTCATATGAGGCACACAAGCAGCACGATCCCGAGCCACCCTGAGTATGCAGATACCATCTAGTACATGCGCTATAAAGCAAATTATTGAGTCAAAATTTCACCAGTAGCCATCGCATCCCTCAGAAAACTATACGCGATGAATTTTAGTCATTGTCCTTCCTTTGTGCTAGTACAAATGCTTGCTTTCGCATCATATTTTGGAAAACTTAAGCGTTAGAATGCTACAGGTAGCAGTATGGCAGCGCCTTTGAGGTTGCCACAATTTTCGCCCAGCCTTCCCGCTAGAGATAGGTTACGAACTCTATGTTTCGCACTCCGATTTTCCGCGGTAGCAGCTAGAACTGGTGTCGACTGCTCGCCGTGTTGCCACACTGCTCCAATTCTGCTGTCGGAGCACGACACTCCTGCTCCCGTTCGCCCATTGGAACGCCCCTACTCTTTAGGTAGCACTTTCGGAATGAATTTGAGTTTCTTTCCGCTCAAAGAAAGGCGCCATAAATAAGGCTGTCGTTTTACTAGAGCGCACGTAAATATCAAAATCCAAATTGCGCGAATGTCAGCTGCACATGCGTCATCGTGAGGTCAAAGCCTTCTCAGATTGAAGAACAAGTGATTTGTCGACCAGGGATGCATTTCTTATGCTGCAAAGTGTGCCGCTGGTGACCAACAGTGATATCACGTTACCACAAGTGCAAAGGACAAAAAGAAATCGTTTGCTACGTGGCACAAGAAAGTGAACACTTCATTGCTCTTAGCTTAACATGTTTGAACACTCATTGTACCTACCGAATTTTTCAAATTCGACAGTGTTAACCAAAGTTGGCTCACTTTGCAGGTATCACGTTTGTCTGATGTAAAATATGGGCCAGTCCCCCTGACACTGCAAACTAATATAGCGCGTCCGAGAGCTTACTCTCACGAGGGAAGAAAGGCAGAAACAGGCGCGCGGCACATGTTTCAACGAGCAACCTTGGCACTCAAAAACATGAATGCAATCACGCCATAGTGATCAGATCGTTCGTCTGCTACCCAGGAAGATATGATTTCGAGCGCACTGTCGGTCACGCAATTATTTGAAGAATCCTAGGCGGACTTTACTCACTTTGCAGGCGTCTTACAGACAATGTCGGGCTTTTGGGGCATAGAAAAGCGCGCCACAATGTGCAAGGATTCGCAAGTTGGTAAGAGATACAAGGCATAGAAACTTCAACCGGATAAAAAACACCTTCCATGGTTGCGAACAGCTAGGCGGTGGTATCCGATACATAAGTTTAGGCTACGGAAACATGCTCCTGTTTGTCTCAGTGATGATATATATCTGCCAAGAAGCGCTCGTTGTGCAATGTGATGAAATAGCGCCATGTGAGCGAGACACACTAACTAGCGTGACATTGCTGGAGCGAACGCCTTGTATGGCATTCCATCTTTTGTGCGTACCATCGCGGCACAGTCCCCATCGATCCGAATAATTAAAGCGTGTCATAGCTAGCGTAGTCATAAAATGAATGCTTCCACGGTGTAGGCTGGGTTTCCGTGCGTGTGCACGTTCCTTCATTCATGTATTCAAGTGCATAAATAATTATGAAAATATGTGTTATGAATAATATATTTGTGGACGCAATGTAGCGTGTAGTATACGCATGAATGCCCGTTTTCACAGGCTATGTTGTCAATGAAATTGGGAGCGCGACTTACTTGATCGCCGCGCACACGTGCTCGTAAAAATCGTCGCACGGTTTGACTCGGCTCTTGCCGACTTGTGAGAGGTACTCCGTGTTCCACAGGCACACCTTGGAAATGCACGTATCGGCGAGCCCCGGGTAGAACTGGATCACTTTGTGGGGTGAAGTGTGAAAGACATCTAGCGGCGGTAATGACGGCGACGTCGCCTGCAAAGGGGTGTTTGTGTTCAAGAGACAACACACAACACAAGAGACAGCGCTTGTGAGCCTATTCTTCACTATGCGAACCAAATTCTGAATATGGAAACGAAAGAAATTCGGGGGACCGCAACACCATACGGGGATGGACTTCCAGTGAAGCTGTTTAGGCAGCATACATCAGCTGCGTTCATTAGCTGGATGTATTATGAAATCATTCATTTTTTTCGGACGGCACCGCACTGCGCCTACATAAGTGCCGCCAAGGTCACTGCACCCCTCATGCATCTGTCGCAACCGCTGCTACAGCCTCGCCGGCACTTCCTGCGCGCGTGACGTTATAACAACAGTAACGCAGGCCACACGCACAAGTGCCAACATCACGCTCTTTCCCCCTCTCGTGATTCGGCAATCGGTATTTAACACAAACAAAGCGCATGAAGGTCAACTTGCAACACTAAGTGCACTCTCTCTTATATATATATATATATATATATATATATATATATATATATATATATATATATATATATATATATATGCATTGTGTGTGTGACGAACCGCACAAGGACGGTACGGTTTACCAGTGGTGAAGGGTAAGGGAGAGACGAAGAATAAAGGCAGTGTTCAGGCGGTCATGTTTGTCTCCCTCCGCAACCTCCTGCACACGTTACACAAATCGACAGGACAAAGACCTGGCCGCCACCTCATCGGCCTTCAATCATCATGCAAGTAATCAACACCACGCCGTGAACCGCAAGCGCAAAGATCCACCACCTAAGCGACCAGCGTCATGACCACATCAGCAGCAGCCTTGGACGCACCTAAGTACAGCGGACGAAGAACGATTGGATTGTTAGTTCCCCCCTCTTCTCGCTCCAAGCATCCGCAACTTCAATATCGTAAAGATCACCCGCAACTTCAAGAACAACTTCAGTGACCACGAAGACAACTTCGAAACAGACGACGTCAAAGAGCGTCGGTGGAAGCACAGATACGACGACAAGAGAGAAGTCAACGTGCAAGCCAACTCAACCCAAGCCGAACTGAAGCAATATGCCATTGTTCCAGCAAGAAACGTCGCCGAATATAGCTTTGACACCGATTTAGACTGGGTATACGACAAGGACTCAAACGGCGACGCCGCACAATACGATGCAAAGGATACGGAACATTGTCGAGCATGATAGTCCAACAACCATTCAAACTAGCAGCAGCACATGTCTGCCAGCTGCGGCAAGTGGATCGCTGGTGAAAAGAATATCCCAAACAACACACATGAAACAAGTATAGGGCGCACCATGCATCATACAGTCCCTAAAGATGTCAACCATAAGCTGACCCGCGCATGCTACGTGGCGCCCCTGCCTCATTCATTTGCGATCAGAACACACGCTGTGACACCAGCTGCTTTCATGTGCAAGGCACCCATATGTCACCTGGGACGCTACAACCAGCCTCACCCACCATAGATATGTTAGATGTGGTTGGACAGCTGCAACATTCCATAAAGGCGATGAGCTTATGGAGCTATGGCGGGACACTGGTCAAACTGCACATCTTTATTTTTCATTTATTAACATCTCCTAGGTGCATCGTATGTTGCTTGTTGCTCGCACTCTCTGGGGGAGGGGGAAGCGCATAACGAACTGCACAAAGACGGTACGGCACCACACTAGCGGTAAAGGGAAAGACGAAGAATAAAGGAAGTGTTCGGGCTATCAAGGCAGTCTCCATTTACAACCTCCTGCTCGCGGTATATATATATATATATATATATGGCCCTAAATGTAACCGCATAATTTTGTTGTAAGATAAGCTATATATATATATATATATATATATATATATATATATATATATATATATATATATATATATATATATATATATATATATATCTGCCTACATATAGTTTATCGTAAAACGAAATTATGCGGTTACTTTTAGGGCCAAGATAGTAAACTTATTTTGGAGAATGCCTAAATGCGGAAAGCTATTTCGTTCTCCACGCGCCGGATTGAGACATAAGCCGGCTAGGGTAACCCCCCCCCGCCCCCCTCTGGAAAGCATGCAGCGGATGCATAGTGGCGCAAGAGGTAAGCAGCTTCGCTGTAAAGGTGGACAGAAGCGAAGACAGAATAGCATACTTTGGTTTATGAGACGCCATGCCCTGCCTTGGTAGCAGCTTAGAACTAGAGTTGTACTCTTTACAGAAAGAAGGCAACTTATTCCAATTACTTCATTGTCAAAAATAATTGGTTACAGTTACCAATGACTGCCCCATAAACACCTCACTAAGCAATTACTCAAAAGTAATCGCTTATTTCTACGTTACTTCTTCCTGCTATTTTATTAACATAATACTTACACATAAACAGAACGAACAGGTCTGGTACATTCAATGCGTCCTCTGCAGTCATTCATACACCGTTTACACCTTACTAACAGTCGCTTTTTCAAAATCTCATTGGTCATCTACACTGGTTTTGTAGTGAAGACGTCAGCAGCAACACTGAAAAACTTGCTCGATGTGGGCACTTGGAAATCGCGCGGTGCTGTTACGTAAAAGCATCTTGTGCGTACGCTTGTAGTTATTCAGCATCGGGGCCCTCTGTGAAGTGCAGCGCTTCATTGTTCATGCCAGTTGAAGTAGGCGCTCTCGTATGGACTAATAAATAGCTGCCACGATCGTCTATATGCGATATACGGTCATTTATGTCTTAAGTGGTAGTCGCTATTAAAACATACCAGTATCGGTTAAAGTGGTCCGCCAATACCTCGAGAAGCGTTATAACAAGGAAAAAAGTATTGAGCTCCCGGGTTCGTCAGTTTGAACTGGCTACTGCGTAGCACGATCTCGTACCTTCTACTGTAGTTCGCGCCAAATTCAAGTTGAAATTACAAAATTTTGGTTTATTGCGCGGAAGGACACAGACGAAGACTGGAAGCACACAGGATGGGCGTTAACTCGTAACTAAGTCTTTATTTAAACTATCAACATATATAAGTCATTACAAGAACCGTAGCAAAGAAACATCAGCTGATATAAAGAACATCAGGAAACAGATGAACGTATCGGAAAGTATTGAAGCCACAAAGCTAAGCAAGAAGAACAATTTTCAGCGTTCCAGGCACCAGCGTGCCGCGTTTATCGACTCGGAGCCCACGTGCGCACTTCTCGGCAGTGCCATTAGATGGCACAGGGTGTCCAGAAAGAAGCGCGAGGAAAAAAAACTTTGTCGCATGACGCCTTTCTTGGCGTTCGCGCGCACCGACGTACGATGCATTTTGGGCGCCACGTGCAGGCTTCGTGGCGGCGACGCTAGACGGCGCGCAATGATCTCAGGAAAGTCACGTAAAGGGGTCTTGCTGCAGCACACGCCTCATAGATATAACTCGTCTCGACGGTACGAATGTGCGCTATCACTATATTATTTCAATGCCAATGCATTACCGTCAACAGTCATAGTGAGATTGGTCGTGCCGGAATATTTTTTCTTCGACCAGCTTGGCTAAAGTTACCTGGAACACCCTATACAGCCAATATTGTTGCGTGATGCGTGACGAACAATTTTGCAGGAAGCGCTGTTTGAGTCGGGATATCTGTTGCGTTTCTTATTGGTACAGAGGTTATTACAATTTCGAATAGCGGCATGATTACGTGTTCTGAAAAGTACCCCGCTGAGTGCTAGCATCACGCCCCCCTCCCCACCCCGCTTAAGCAACCTCGACTCTTCATGTTCATGCGAATGCCTTTAGGAAAGACATTTCTAATGGTGTCGCCTTGGAATAGGGGTGGCGAGAATCGTCACCAAACCTTCTCGAGTTATTAAATTTGTAGATACAGTTATTGAAGGCTAGCACGTGCCGTGTTTATATATGTAGATACCTGTAGTTTACGAATTCGGGTCCATCCATTCTCTGCGTTTTTCCACCTATGCGCTAAACGTATCATTCATTACCTTCACCGCTCGCCAGGTAGCGCTCCCATCAGGCACATTGGAGGTGGACATTCCCAGCAGCTCTCGCTTGGTAAATATTTTGGCATTCCACTAAAATAAGCTTATCCATCTCTATCTTTTTCTGCAGCGGACACATGCCCCTTCTTGCTAGCGCTTCCTGTACGTGCGAGCTTTATGTTGCCGCGCAGCGATCCTCGTTTGAAAGGTCGATCACGCAACGCGATAAATTTACCGACAGTCTGGAACATTCGTTGGTGTCACTGCTCTGTGGGACTGCTATTTCGGCTATGAACCTAGTAGTCCAATGATGGAGCATTATTCTTTCTGCACCCTTGTTGACAATTGCATGTTCAAGAAGGCGCTCGCCCGCTGGGTCTCTCCCTGTCTCCTTGGTTCACGAGATTTAGGGCAGCCTGGTGAACATCACGTATAACTTTGTCGAAAGCGTGTGCTCACAAAATCGCAACACCTGCCGTGGTTGCTTAGTGGCTATGGTGTTGGGCTGCTAAGCACGAGGTCGAGGGATCAAATCCCGCCCACGGCGACCGCATGTACCGATGGGGGGAGATGCGAGAACACCCGCTCACTTAGATTTAGGTGCACGTTAAAGAACCCCAGGTGGTAGAAATTTCCGCAGTCCCCCACTAAGGCGCGCCTCATAATCAGAAAGTGGTTTCCGCAATTAAAACCCATAATTCATTCACAAAATCTCAAGCAGTAGGTTCTGTTAATATAGCCGGGTTTGTCAAGCATACTTTACAGATTCCTACGAACACGCTCAGACTACGCGCCTCCTTACCTGATCCGTTGCCTCAGGTGCCTCGTCGTGCCACATTTCAAAGGTCCTGTAGTTCTGGAACGTAAACATGGCTGGCGGGATGAGCAGGATCAAGCCAGCAAACAAAATTGTTGTTGGCTGCAACCAAAATTTGTACGAAGTCGTCGGCGCTGCAGGATCACTTCCCGTGTCAGCACCGTCGTCCATTGTTGTTCCTGTGCGCAAGTGGTGTTCTTGTCCTTGTGGTTAAAATCATGGCACATACCCAGTAGGGGGACTGACCACATTGAATATAAGGAAAACTACACAAAGAAAACAGTTCAGAAATGAGCTACAAAAAAATGAAATATAGCGTAATATAAACACTGTGAAATTTCCATACAGCGTACCTGGTAAAAAAAATTCACGCACAGCACAGTCGGCAGCCTTAGCAGGGTAACCTTAAAAAAGCTCCACCAAACTCCTACATAGCTGCTACGGTAAACGTGTGGCTGATACCGAGCTAACAAGCACCAATGCAAAATAGCTTCGGCGTCGCGGTATTAAGGCTTAAATTTCTGAAGTATCATACAGGAACAAAACTAATTATACGGAGAATATTATCCTTACCAAATACTTCGTCCTCTACATCGGCAAAATGGCGTGGCGGCACACACGGCACGTTGCTTGTCTTGTATCCTAAACAGTGGCGCATGGGGGATTGGCCAAGAAGCAAGCGGTTTTCCCTATGCTGAGAAGTAAAGCGAAACTAGATTTGAATAGTGGAGCGTGGGACGATAGAACTGTAATTTAGAAGTGTAATGAAAATACACGTTGCTGCTTGTGAACGTTCACAATTCTTTTTCTTCGAGCTCAAGCGGCTGCTTGCGGGTGGAGCGTTCTTTACTGCGCTGCCTCTGCTTCTTACGGTGGTGGGAAGTTTTGCCAATGTGCATTTAGTGTATCTGACCAAAATCTTGCATAATATTTTCGGGGCACAGCAGACAGATGCAAAATATAATGATTGTCCAAATAACGTCGACCGTGACGTCGCACACTAAGGGCTCCATAGCGAGGCTGAAGTTCACCCAGCATCGAGCAATCCGCCTGGCCATTGAGGCCGTGAAGATTCACCGTCCTCAACGCGCGGGGACTGCTTAGTCCTCCCCCCTACCTGCGTGTATGGTAAGAGGCGGGCACCCCAGCTCGGTGGAATAATAAAGTTTTCAATCAATCAATCAATCAATCAATCAATCAATCAATCAATCAATCAATCAATCAATCAATCAATCAATCAATCAATCACCTTTATTGAGCCCAAGAGAGACGGCGAAGGACCGTCGGCACAGTCCACGCTAATGATGACAACCTCTTGTGCGATGAAGATGAAGGGCACACAGAGGATGATGACAATATACAGACGACGAAGAAGTGAACAATCAATGCCCATGTGACATTCACCTACTTCCTCTCCCGACCACCCACACACAAATTATGGCTTTCAAACATTAAGTTATTGCTTGCCGAAGACATTAAATAAATTCCAGATTTCTTATGAAAACGTTCGCAGACTCTCAAACACTTCTGTTTTAAGCATGCTGTGTTAAAAATGTTCAGTGAAATCTCACTTTTTGTAAAATATGTTTTCTGTGCGTATCATGTTTTTCTCATTAGACACCGACGTTTAAATGTATTTTTCTTTTATTGCCATGCTGCCTTAGTGAACCGGAGACGTGGGGCCAGTCAAGCTGTTTTTAATGCAGCTTTTTTTCCCTTGTTCCAAACACTTATGTGGAACTCCATGTATGTGGTAAATAAATGAACTTGAACATTCGGGCTCAAGGTTTAGTGACCGATGTGGACATGAGAGAAAATCATTGAAGAGCGCCGCATGCACGCTGCTGTGTCACATGCTCATGTTGGTCCGAAGGATGGTTTCAAATCCGGTTCACTGAGCACAGAACCCAACGCTTTACCTATTCGAACACAGGGTAACTAGTGACCCAAGTTCGAGGAAAAAGGGTGATAGACAGCCGGAAACTGAATTAAGCACTCTAATTTAATTATTAATTTGATTAGCATTATTAGGTACGTCGCACATATGCAAGGTTCTGAATGTCTTTCTGTCTGTGTCTCTAAGCGTTTCCCCGCCAACATGGGCCAACATGGGCAGTCTGTGTTCTAGTGGTTGGAGCATCGGGCTGTTGTGCTGAAAGAACTACTTTCGAAACCAATCGCCACGAATCATCAGGTTTGCATGGGCATGCGATATTGAGTACGTGCCAGTATCATTTAGTCCACTTATGCAAACTTTCTTGCTGTGTATGTGCCCTTGCGTATGTGCAGCTCTTCTCGGAACTGCTCTTAACCCAACATGGGTCCCTATATATATATATATATATATATATATATATATATATATATATATATATATATATATATATATATATATATATATATATATATATATATATATATATATATATATATATATATATATATATACATACATACATATATATATATATGTACGTATGGCTGTGGAAAGCACGCTGGCCCCGGTAGTAAAATAAATAAGACTACGACGTACGTTCAATCAGCAGCACAGTATATTTTAATGACGGTTCGGTTGGTGGACCAGCCTTATATATATATATATATAAATATATATATATATATATATATATATGCGGGTTGTCTGGCAGCTTGGGCCATTAAGAGGGTACTCTTGGTGATGCAATCATGGCCGCACCATCGTCGCCGTTGTCGTCACGCCTTCTACGCTGACTACGCCGACTACGAGACCTCTACGCTGACCACGAGCCCAAGTGCTCTAATAGTCTGCGGAATAACTTGTTGGGCTAGATTGTGTTTCTTTACCTACATAATGTAGCGCGAAGACTCACTTACAAAGAAGAAACACAGAACACGCCGGGCCTGTGAAGTGTGCTGTGTCTCTTTTTTGTAGTTGTGCCTTCGCGATACATAATGTTGGTATGGTAAAACATCATGGGCCACTAGGTATCTGCTAGTCGTTGTGATACCGTCATGGTATTTGAACCGTCGTCACTACAGCTTTGTCATCAGACTCACGTCATTATATCGTCGTCAAGTGATCGTCTTCGCACAGTCTTCAAGCATTCGTTGTCATACGACCGTCGTGGGGCCAACATGGTCGTTTCAACGTCCTCCTTCCAGCCTCGTTTTAAGACTCTCGTCATGCTATTGTCCTCACGTCATGCTCGTCACGCTCTCGTCATCCCATGATTGTTGTCGCGCCATCGTCGCCATACTGTCTTTGTGATACAGGTGTCGTCACGGTATCGTCTTCCCGCAATTGTCGTCGTGCCATCATCGGCATACTGTCTTTGGGTACATTTGTGGCCATGCCATCGTCGTGATACATGCACGTGATCCCGTTCTACTCAAACATCTGTCATTCTATCGACGTCTTTTCCTCGTGGTTATGTAGTACTGGTCATTCATTTTAAATGAGAAGCATTTCTTGGGGAACATTTCGCAGTTTGACAGTATCTATCTATCTAGCCGCCTACATCTTGGTGCTGTCATGGCTGTTTCGTTAACTTGGTGTTTACCAATATAGGCATAAAGTGAGAATAGTGTTTGGCAAACATAAATGGTCGGTCATGACATGACTATCACGACATGTGTGTCATGTAGGTCATGAAACAGCCGCCTGCATCTTGGTGCTCTCATGGCCGCTTCGATAACTTGGTACGCTCCCCGCACACTGCTTCGCATAACATCGATTCCCACCGGACGTTGGATCTGACGGCGTTTTTTTTGTTATATCGTCGTCAAATGCCGTCATCGTCGTTAATTTGTCATCATTTTAACTCCTATTCTCGCCAAGCTATCGTCACAGAGTGGTCGTCATAATAGTTTCGCCGGGCCATCCTTACACGCTGTCATTTTACCGCCGTCGCTACTTCAGAAACGCCATCACATTAATGCCAGGCCATCGCCTTCATGCCATCTTCGTATTTTGTTATGCTATGTTATGGTATCTTGTGTCTTCTGTGTTGTGTTATATTATGTATGTTAATATTGTAAACCGCATTTGTATAGAAGGGTCACTTTTTCTTCCCCCCTCTTTCTTTATATATATATATATATACACACATATATATATATATATATATATATATATATATATATATATATATATATATATATATATATATTTATATATATATATATATATATATATATATATATATATATATATATATATAAATATATATATATATATATATATATATATATTTCTTTGTGTATGTTATACTATTCCTCATATGTACCAGTACCAAGACCACCACGTTCCTCATGGGCGCGTTAATAAAATCGATTGGTTGATTGACGGATTTTATTGTCGCGCCACATAGCAGCCTACACGGACGCATGCTTGGTCGGCTCGTCCCCCTTTTTTTAGTGAGCAGCAGCTCTTTCGTTGTGAAAGCTGTGAAAAGCATGTACATGCGCAGGGTGAAACCTGACCGGATGGTGACAAAAGCTTTTGAAGTCCGGAGCACGCTTGTTCTGTTGCAGCTTAGGTGACTTGACCAAGCCCGACGTTTCGTAGCGAAGATGACCCGGCGACCGGCTGAGCGCAGTTTTCCTGCTCCTAAACCAGTTCAACTTCTCGTCTGGTGTCACACCGTGTGATTACACAGCGTAGACCGGCGACGTGCCCGGTCTGCGCTGCCTCCTCCTCGGCACATCCGAGGGAACATCGTTGCTGAGCTAAGAACTATCCCAACTTCGCGACAAGAATTATGGCATTCGTAAAGACCATTTTCATGGCGTGGAGCAACATGCCCAAGTCTTCAACTCCTTTAGAATAGAAGACACTTATCTGCTCCATAACGCCTCCTTTTCGTTTACTTCTGCCTCAACGTCACATCATCTACTTCATCGCACAGCTGAACCATGGGCTGGCGTTTCACTATCTGCTTTCGCTTCGGCCGCGGTAAAATCCGCGTAGACTGAAAAAAGAAAGAATCCAGCCTCAGTTGGAGCCCTGAAGACTTCTACGTTATCTCGACGCTCGACGGCCACACTGACCCAAGGCAATTTCTGTTTCTAAGTTGAGCCCAGGAATAGCTTCTGCTGACCGGACGAAACATCTATTGGAAACGAAGAACTCTACGCGAACGATATATAGCCGTCGATGTGAAGTTCTGGAGCACCTCAACGACCCGTTAATGTGCCTTTGGCGACCCGTCAAAGCTGTTCCGTGAGTTGCTAGATGATGGCCAACTTCATGTTTCTGAGACAACGACCAAATATCAAAGCAATATGTACAATCGGTATTTTACAAGACGCTCGTGGAATTCGCACCAAACAGCGTGAGTTTTTCTGAAATCTTATTTCTTTTCTAATTATTGTTATGTCTGAAACTTGACTGAGAAGGAAAATTTTCTCTCCAGACTTTTTCCGCACTCAACATCATCCGCAGAGACCGGCACTTCAATGCGCGTAAACGAAATGCTGGTGGCGCACTGATTAGTGTTGAAAGTTTACTTAGACGTGTCTGACGCAAAGACATAAAAAGTATGCAGCAAGCGATATGGCTAGAAGTCGACCTAGGGGGTGTAAAAAATTATGATCGAATGAGTATATGCACCACTGCATATTTCCCTTATATTGTTTCATAAGGTAATCTGTTGTATTGAATGTGTAATACCTCCCGATAGCAAACACGGGATAGTCATTCTGGCGATTTTATTACACCTGGAATGGGTTGCAACACGAATAGATATTGTCATTACAATAACTACATAGACAACAAGTGCAGCCTGCTGTTGGACATTCTGTCCATCAGTTCCCGTCAGCGCCATAACTTCATCGTACATTAGTCTGGCAATGTCTCAGACATTTGCCTGTTGAATACACAAGTTGAAGGCGTCTCTCGTTGAGGCATTTCCCTTCTACGTCCCGATAATTTTCATAGGTCATTACAGGTACCTAGACCTCAGGCTTTGACACTAAGGCTTCTACAGACGGGGGCTTACCCAAACCCCCTACTTCTTCACAAGGTGTACCCCGAAATTCAGACAACAAATGCATGTGCACTATGCAATGATTTAGCGAATTTACCTCACATGCTCTGGCGATGTCCCGCGTTACACAGCGATGAAAACAACACTTCTTCACGTTGGGATGCGGTCCTACACAGCCCCAACCTCGAAGAACAGTTATGGGCTGTCCAACGGGCCCGCGACGCGGCGGAGAGACTCAGCCTCTCTGTCCCGACGTGGGAGCGGCCCGCTGCGCGCTAGTGCGCGCCCTAAAGGACCCTAATAAAGTTTTTCATCCATCCATCCATTACAGGTACCTGCCTCTGTGTCAGCCTTGAGGCAGAGGTCCCCAAGAGGCCTAAACAAGTGCGCTCGTTCACCTTTCAAACGTAGTGATTGTGCTTGATTATATAATTTCTCTTCCAGTATCGATTGGCCAGTGCTTACAGAAAAAAAGGAATGTTATTGCGCGAGTACATCAGTTTATGGAGCCTATACAGAGCACTATGTGCAGATACTTGCCCCAGTACAGACGAAATCTAAATATCCCCACTGTTTCTCACCTTACCCAATAACTGCTTTAAAGCATAGGGATTACGCCCACCGAAAATCTTGCAGTCTTATGCATAATGATTCGATATATAAGTGCTGAATTTTCAGGGCACTCTGCAAACGCCTCTATAGACAGGATCATGACTCATACAATGCACTTATGAAAAAGAGCACCTCAGACCGGCCGGGGCACTTTACAAAACGACGACTTTAGCGAACGCCGCCTGCTCGACTCTAGCGGAGGCGAAATACAAGCAGTTGCGGACTGTTGCGCTGCCCACTTCTCACCTTTATATAAAGATTCAGGATTATACGCTGGTGTCAGAAGCATACCAAATTTCCTACATCTACAGTGCTGTATCATTAGATGAAAAGGCCATCAGCGAATGCCTTAAGCGTTGGAACCATTCGCTATTTTATAGCCCTGATGGCATCACCTCCGCAATTCTGAAAGCTTACGGAAGAATATTTACCGCTATTTTATATACAGTATATCCGCAGAGTACAATAAGCCTATATATATGGCTTTCATAGATTACGAAAGGGCATTTGACTAGTAGACATACCAGCAGTCATAAAGGCATTGCGTAATTAAGGAGTACAGAAGGCTTACGTAAACACCTTGGAAAATATCTGCAGAGGTTCTACAGCTAGCTTAATTCTACACAATAAAAGCAGCAAGATACCTATAAAGAAAGGGGTCCGACAGTGAGACACAATCTCTCCAATGCTATTCACTGCGTGCTTAGAAGAAGTATTCAAGCTACTAAACTGGGAAGACTTAGGAGTAAAGATCAACGGCGAATATCTCAGCAACCTTCGCTTCGCCGGTGAGTTGTTCTATTCAACAACGATGCAGACGAGTTATAACACATGAATAAGGACCTTAACAGAGAGAGTGTAAGAGTGGGGTTGAAGATTAATATGAAGAAAACAGATAATGATAAATAGCCGGGCAAAGGAACAAGGGTTCACGATCGACAGTCGGCCTCTAGAGTCTCTGAAGGAGTACGCTTACCTAGGTCGATTAATCACAAGGAAGCCTCATCATGAGAAGGGAATTCACAGCAGAATAAAAATGGGTTGGATCGCATACGGCAGACATTACCAGCTCCTGGCTGGAAGCTTACAATTATCATTGGAAAGGAAGGTGTACACTCATGCTGACCAGTGCTGACATATGGAGCAGAAACTTGGAGACTGACCAAGAAGCTTGAGAACAAGTTAAAGATCACGCAAAGAGCGATGGAACGAAGATTCCTAGGCATAACGTTAAGAGACAGAAAGAGAGCGGTTTGGATCAGAGAGCAAAACGGGTATAGATGATATTTTAATTGACATCAAGAGGAAAAAATGGAGCTGGGCATGTCATGTAATGCGCCGGTTAGATAAGCGTCGGACCATTAGGGTTACAGAATGGGTACCAAGAGAAGGAAAACGCAATCGAGGACGACAAAAGACTAGGTGGAGCAACGAAATAAGGGAATTCGCGGGCACTAGTTGGAATCGGTTGGCGCAGGACAGGGGTGATTGGAGATCGCCGGGAGAGGCCTTCGTCCTGCAGTGGACCTAAAACAGGCTGATGATGATGATAATGATAATGATGATGTACACTGCGTTTCAGCGAACACGTTGAAATTTTTTAAAAAGTTGCCTGTGGCAGATGGTTCAATTCTAGTTGATGAGCGGATTTACTCGCAGCGGCGTACACTACTTGCACAAAAAAATTGAAAAGCAAAATATGCTGATTAACAAGAATTCACTAGTGAATTGTCTATCTAATTACCTTATGACCCATACTGCAATTTACAAATTCTAGCGGTGAAATTCGCAAGGCGGATCCACTTGTAAAGAATTCTCAGGACGACCACCAGTTTCAATATATAAATTCCTGAACATCGCGGAGAAATGCATTGGCGTTCGAGTTACTTCTGAGCTTCAATACATAAAACGACGTTTTCTTAACAAATTAACTAGAACGCCGATGCATTTCTCCGCTAAGCTCGGGAATATATATCTCGAAACTGGTGTCATCTTGAAAATTCGCTCTTTATGGATCCGCCTTGCGAACTCAATTGCTAGAATTTGTAAATTGCAATATGGGCCATATTGTAATTAGCTAAAATTTAATTAGGGCATTTTTATTACATCCCTGATCTTGGATCTCCATTGTTGTGCAAGTATGGTTTGCCGCTACGAGTAGACCAGCTCATGAACTGGAATTGTGATATGTGCTACAGGCAACCTTTGAAGACTTTTGTGTTTCCTGAAACACCCTGTATATATATGTAATAGCTTGTTTGAATAGTCACACTCTCCCTGCATTTGGGAAACGTGCTATTTTTTCCTGTATTTAGGGTTACCTGTAAAACGTATTGACACAATGATGTGGGGCTCCGGCACCGTGGGGCGGCGCGCGCAAAGGTCGGCGCCATGAAAGATGATGAAGCGCGTCAGCTGACGTTCTTCTCCTGGCCGGCTATTAAACAGAATCATATTTTGTAAGACTCCGTCTTCAATCTACGTTACATTTTTCTGGTGGAGGTGCGGGGTACATGCTACCACTCCCAGATCGAACACCGCCTACAAGCCCAGTACGAAGTCCGGTCGAGCTGACTCCACGTCACCTACGGACAAGCCGTCGACTTCACGGACTGCCACCTGAGCACGAGCCTCTACCCAATCGAGTCATAAGGATGAGTACCTTAGTTCCGTCTTCTTCCTCAACCGCGCCGACCGAGGTCATCCTTAACCAGCCGCGAATCCCCACATCCTTCCATGGGGACACCTTCGAAGATGCTGCCGACTGGCTCCATCACTTTGAGCGTGTCGCAGAACTCAACGGCTGGACTCTAGAGCGCAAGCTACGCAACGCCTACATCGCCCTCGAGGACTATGCGCGGGCATGGTTTGAGAACCGTGAGGCGGCCCTATCGACATGGGACAAATTCCGACGGCAGCTAACGAGCACATACGCCAGCCTCGATCGCAAGGAGCGGGCTGAATCCGCAATTCAGGCGAGAGTGCAACGGCCGAACGAAAGCGTCGCAATGTTTGTGGAAGATATGTGCCGAGTTTTCCGGTGCGCGGATCCATCCGTGCCGGAAGAAACGCAGATCAGGAACTGGATGCGCGGCATCAAGCGAGAGTTATTCGGTGGACTAATTCGCAACCCACCAAAGACCGTTGCAGAGTTTCTCGCGGAAGCCACATCAATGGAAAAGGCACTGCAGCAGCGAACAAGGCAGTACAACCGCGACGTGTGACCCTCGCGTGACCTATCGCGTGACCCTCTTGCTATACCCTTGGACAGTACCGACACCTTGCGGGAGCTCATTAGGCTTGTTGTCCGAGAAGAGCTTCAAAAGCTTCAGGTGGCTCCGGTAACGGTACCGCGACTCGCTCTGGCTGAGGTCGCCCGGGAGGAAATCAGACAGGCAGTACAAGTCCCGGAGCGAAGCGAGACACTTCAGCACGAGGTACGGCAGCCACAGTCTCGCATGTCGCGTGCGGAAGCTGCGAGAAGTTCGTTGCCCCCGACTTTTTACGATGTGCGCGACGTCCCGGGCTTTCATGGTGTGCACGCCGCGCGTTGAACAAGCAACTGGCGGCTTCAGGACTCGCCGCACGCCTTTCATGTCTGAAACACGACCACCCCGCAAGAGCGACGTATGGCGCACTGCAGACCGGAGGCCCTTGTGTCGTCATTGCAGTGAAGCCGATCACCTCTACAGGGCGTGTCCTTACCGCCGAGCTGGATTCCGTGGATTTTCACTGAATGCGCCGTGCCCGCGCAATGGTGAACGCCCCCTGGAGATTGAAGCCTACCTCGCGGACGCCAGGACCTCGTTTGCCCCACGATTCCGTGTCCCCCGGTCACCGTCACCCGCCTGAAAGAGGTATTCCAGCCTCATTCTCATGCCGAGCGCAACAAGGCGTCGCTCACCCAGCCCTGCCTCCCGGGAAAACTGAGTCCAGCGACCTGCGGAGGTGAGGTCGCTGACGTTGCGAACTCTGAAGATCCTCCAGTAAGGCGACCGCGAGATGACGTAATTGAGACGCAGAGAAACCAGTGCAGTTCGGTGTCAGTATCTTGCGACGTACCAGCTACCAAAGACGACCACGAAGTCACGACGTTTATCGACGCGGGTGCGGACACGTCTGTTATGAGCCATAATCTCGCGTGTATCCTGAACAAAGTTTCGACGCAATGGACCGAGACTCAGATTCGTACAGCAGGAGGGCACCTCAGAACTCCAATGTGCCGGTGCATGACACGAGTCAACATTCGGGGTTTCACGTACATCGGCGACATCGTCATTCTTTCTGAATGTTCGAAGGACCTTATACTCGGCATGGATTTCGTTCAGCTGAACGGGGCCATCATCGATTTGCAAGAGTCTAGAGTCAGTTTCGCTACTACGCAAGCCATAGAGAACAACAATGGCAACGACCGTGACATCGCGCTTCACATAGCTGACGATCACGTCACGTTACCACCCAAGAGCAGCGTGCTTACCCTTGTCCGATGCGACATGGAGGACGACGCTTAAGGAATTGCGGAGGGAAATATCCCTCTGCTTCTTGAGCGCCACATTTGCATAGCCAGAGCGCTTCTTCTGGTGCGCAACAAATGTTCAGTCGTCTTGCTAACAAACTTTAGAAACGAATATAGGCATGTCCCGCGAGGAACGACAATCGCATTTCTTCGCAAAATGATTGATGTTACTGACATCCCCACATTGGAAATCGCATCGTCTCAGCAATCTGAGTTACCTAGCCATAAGAACGGATTCACGTTAACGCTGCTCTACCAGACCATCAGAAAGACCATCTACGGAGTCTCGTGAATGAATTTGCGGACTGTTTTTAAACGTCGTCCAAAGTACGGCGCACGTCCATCACAAAGCACCGCATTATAACGGACGAGTCCGCACGTCCTGTTCGTCAGCATCCTTACAGAGTGTCTCCAGTGGAAAGGGAAGCGATCAAGCATCAAGCGAAAGAGATGCTCCAAGACGACGGGATCCAGCCGACCACAAGCCGGTGAGCCTCCCCTGTAGTGCTGGTCAGAAAGAAAGACAACACACTACGCTTCTGTGTAGATTATAGAAAGTTGAACCGTGTCACCAAGCGCGATGTTTATCCATTGCCACGCATCGACGACGCATTGCATCGTCTACAACATGCCAATTTTTTTTTCTTCAATGGATCTTAAATCAGAGTATTTGCAAATAGAAGTTGATGAACAGGATCGTGAAAAAACAGCGTTTGTGACACCTGACGGGCTTTATGAGTTCAAGGTTCTCCCCTTCGGTCTCTGTTCTGCACCTGCCACATTTCAACGGATGATAGATACTGTGCCGGCTGAACTCAAATGGTAAACGTGCCTCGTATACTTGGACGACGTCGTCGTGTTCTCGAGCACATTTGACGAACATCTCACACGACTCGAGAGTGCCCTCGCGGCGATCCGTACTGCCGGCCTCACCATCAAGCCTGAAAAATGCTACTTCGGGTTCCAGGAGCTCAACTTTCTTGGCCATGTCATTGGTCCTAAAGGCGTCCGACCAGACCCCGACAAGTCAGCTGCCGTAGCCTAATTTTCGCCACCCACAGACAAGAAGGCTGTCCAACGCTTCCTTGGTTTGTGCGCATATTATAGGCGCTTCGTCGAGGGATTCTCGAGAATTGCTAAGCCTCTGACACAGCTCACACGCGACGATGTGCCTTTCATTTGGTCGGACGAGCAGCAGCAGTCGTTCAATGAATTGCGCAAGCGCTTGCAAACGGCCCCAATACTTGCTCATTTCGACGAAGACGCTGACACTGAAATTCATACTGACGCCAGCAATACGGGTCTCGGCGCAGTTTTTGTGCAGTGGCAAGCTGGAGCGGAACGCCCCATAGCTTATGCAAGCCGCCGTCTCACCAAGGCTGAGAAAAACTACTCAATCACTGAAAAAGAATGCTTAGCGGTTGTGTGGGCAATTGGTAAATTCAGACACTACTTGTACGGTAGACCCTTTAAGGCTGTCAGCGATCACCATGCCCTGTGCTGGCTTGCCATCCTCAAAGTTCCTTCAGGCAGACTAGCCCGTCGGAGCCTGCGCTTACAAGAGTACGCAATTAGAGTTGTCTACCGATCTGGAAGGAAGCACAGCGACGCGGACTGCTTGTCACGCGCACCATTCCCTACGGCGTCCTCGGACCATGACCACGACATGCCATTTGTCGGCGTTATCGACGCCATGAAAATGGCTGAGCACCAGTTCGCTGACCCTTAGCTGCTGCCGCTGATCGAGCACCTTCAAGAAGCTGAAGGTGTCTTACCTCGGTCGCTCGTCCGCGGCTTATCATGGTACTCTTTGCACAACAAAGTCCTTTACAGGAAAAACTGCGGAAGCGATCCAAATACGTTCCTCCTTGTCGTGTCGTCGGGGCTGCGCCAAGAGATTTTGCAAGCCTGCCATGATGAGCCATGTGCGAGACACCTGGAATTCGCTAAGACATTAGCGAGGGTACGCCAGAAGTATTACTGGCCCCGGCTTTTTTCTTCTGTGCAACGGTGCAACTGTCAGCGCCGCAAGAAACCACCAGTTAAACCAGCTGGCTTTCTCCACCCTGTGGACCCTGCTCAAGCACCGTTCCTACAAATAGGAATGGATCTACTTGCGCCATTCCCAGTGACCTCTTCGCGCAACAAATGGGTCGTCGTCACTCTTCATCATCATCATCATCATCATCATCATCATCATCATCATCAGCCTAGTTACGCCCACTGCAGGGCAAAGGCCTCTCCCATACTTCTCCAGCTACCCCGGTCATGTACTAATTGTTGCCATGTTGTCCCTGCAAACGTCTTAATGTCATCCGCCCACCTAACTTTCTGCCGCCCCCTACTACGCTTCCCTTCCCTTGGAATCCAGTCCGTAACCCTTAATGACCATCGGTTATCTTCCCTCCTCATTACATGTCCGGCCCATGCCCATTTCTTTTTCTTGATTTCAAATAAGATGTCATTTACCCGCGTTTGTTTCCTCACCCAATCTGCTCTTTTCTTATCCCTTGACGTTACACCTATCATTCTTCTTTCCATAGCTCGTTGCGTCGTCCTCAATTTCAGCAGAACCCTTTTCGTAAGCCTCCAGGTTTCTGCCCCGTACGTGAGTACTGGTAAGACACAGCTGTTATACACTTTTCTCTTGAGGGATAGTGGCAACCTGCTGTACATGATTTGAGAATGCCTGCCAAACGCACCCCAGCCCATTCTTATTCTCCTGGTTATTTCAGTCTCATGATCCGGGTCCGTGGTCACTGCCTGCCCTAAGTAGATGTATTCCCTTACCACTTCCAGTGCCTCGCTACCTATCGTAAACTGCTGTTCTCTTCCGAGACTGTTAAACATTACTTTAGTTTTCTGTAGATTAATTTTCAGACCCACCCTTCTGCTTTGCCTCTCCAGGTAAGTGAGCATGCATTGCAATTGGTCTCCTGAGTTACTAAGCAAGGCAATATCATCAGCGAAACGCAAGTTGCTAAGGTATTCTCCATCAACTTTTATTCCCAATCCTTCCCACTCCAGGTCTCTGAATACCTCCTGTAAACATGCTGTGAATAGCATTGGAGATATCGTATCTCCCTGTCTGACGCCTTTCTTTAATGGGATTTTGTTGCTTTCTTTGTGGAGGATTACGGTGGCTGTGGAACCGCTGTAGATATCTTCCAGTATCCTTACATATGGCTCATCTACACCCTGATTCCGTAGTGCCTTCATGACTGCTGAGGTTTCGACTGAATCAAATGCTTTTTCGTAATCAATGAAGGCTATATATAAGGGTTGGTTATATTCCGCACATTTCTCTATCACCTCATTGATAGTGTGAATATGGTCTATTGTTGAGTAGCCTTTACGGAATCCTGCCTGGTCCTTTGGTTGAAAGAAGTCTAAGGTATTCCTGATTCTATTTGCGATTACCTTAGTAAATACTTTGTAGGCAACGGACAGTAAGCTGATCGGTCTATAATTTTTCAAGTCTTTGGCGTCCCCTTTCTTATGGATTAGGATTATGTTAGCGTTCTTCCAAGATTCCGGTACGTTTGAGGTCATGAGGCATTGTGTATATAGAGCGGCCAATCTTTCTAGGACAGTGTTCCCACCATCCATCAACAAATCTGCTGTTACCTGATCCTCCCCAGCTGCCTTCCCCCTTTGCATAGCTCCCAAGGCGTTCTTTACCTCTTCCGGTGTTACTTGTGGGATTTCAAGTTCCTCTAGCCTATTCTCTCTCACCTTATCGTCATGGGTGTTACTGGTACTGTATAAATCTCTATAAAACTCTTCAGCCACTTGAACTATCTCATCCATATTAGTAACGATATTGCCGGCTTTGTCTCTTAACGCACACATCTGATTCTTGCCTATTCCTAGTTTCTTCACTGCTTTTAGGTTTCCTCCGTTCCTGAGAGCCTGTTCAATTCTATCCATATTATAGGTCCTTATGTCCGCTGTCTTACGCTTGTTGATTAACTTAGAACGTTCTGCCAGCTCTATTCTAGCTGTAGGGTTAGAGGCTTTCATACATTGGCGTTTTATGATCAGATCTTTCCTCTCCTGCGATAGCTTACTGGTTTCCTGTTTAACAGCGTTTCCACCGGCTTATATTGCGCACTCCTTAATGATGCCCATAATATTGTCGTTCATTGCTTCAACACTATGGTCCTCTTCCTGGGTTAAAGCCGAATACCTGTTCTGTAGCTTGATCCGGAATTCCTCTAGTTTCCCTCTTACCGCTAACTCATTGATTGGCTTCTTATGTACCAGTTTCTTCCGTTCCCTCCTCAAGTCAAGGCTAATTCGAGTTCTTACCATCCTATGGTCACTGCAGCGCACCTTGCCGAGCACGTCTACATCTTGTATGATGCCAGGGTTCGCGCAGAGTATGAAGTCGATTTCATTTCTAGTCTCACCATTCGGGCTCCTCCACGTCGACTTTCGGCTAACCCGCTTGCGGAAAAAGGTATTCATTATCCGCATATTATTCTGTTCTGCAAACTCTACTAATAACTCTCCTCTGCTATTCCTAGAGCCTATGCCATATTCCCCCACTGACTTGTCTCCGGCCTGCTTCTTGCCTACCCTGGCATTGAAATCGCCCATAAGTATACTGTATTTTGTTTTGACTTTACCCATCGCCGATTCCACGTCTTCATAGAAGCTTTCGACTTCCTGGTCATCATGAGTAGATGTAGGAGCGTAGACCTGTAGAACCTTCATTTCGTACCTCTTATTAAGTTTCACAACAAGACATGCCACCCTCTCGTTAATGCTATAGAATTCCTGTATGTTACCAGCTATGTTCTTATTATTCGAGAATCCGACTCCTAGTTCTCGTCTCTCTGCTAAGCCCCGGTAGCACAGGACGTGCCCGCTTTTTAGCACTGTATATGCTTCTTTTGGCCTCCTAACTTCACTGAGCCCTATTATATCCCATTTACTGCCCTCTAATTCCTCCAATAGGACTGCTAGACTCGCCTCACTAGATAACGTTCTAGCGTTAAACGTTGCCAGGTTCATATTCCAATGGCGGCCTGTCCGTCGCTACCGAATCCTTAACCCGCTACGCCGAAACCGAAGCTATTCCGCAAGAAAACTCGTATGAGGTGGCCAAGTTGTTTGTACGCCGCATCGTCCTACGACATGGTGCGCCGTCTGTTCTCATCACCGACCGCGGTGCAGAATTTACAGCCGAACTTATGGAGGACGTTCTCCAGCTGACGCATTGCGCTCACCGCAAGAGCACTGCGTATCACCCACAAACCAATGGATTAACTGAACGTCTGAACAGAACGCTGGCTGATATGCTCTCCATGTATATCCACGTAGAGCACAAGACGTGCGATGAGATTTTACCCTATGTAACCTTCGCGTATAACACTGCTCTACAGGAGACTACACAGTTTACGCCGTTCGAACTTGTATACGGTGCCACGTCACGTCAACACTTGACGCCATGCTACCTCTGGTTGATAATAGCCCGCCCAGCGAACATGCTGGAGAATTCGTACAAAGAGCTGAAGAAGCACGCCAGCTTGATCGGCATCGTATCCGGCGCCAACAGCATACCGACACCCTTCCCTACAACAAGGGTCAACGCGACGTCCATTACAATACCGGCGCCTTCGTGTGGGTCTGGACGCCCATCCGTCGCCGTGGACTCTCGGAAAAGTTGCTCCACCGGTATTTTGGTCCCTACAAGGTTACACGCCGCCTCAGTGACGTGACCTACGAAGTCGTCCCTTGCAGTTCTGACTCCGGTTCGGTCCGTCGTCGTCCTCGCGCGGAAATTCTTCATGTAGTGCGCATGAAACCCTACTATGCGCGTACGTGAACGCCGAAATACACCTGAGGAGCTCCATTTCTTGTCGCCGAAAGAACTTTTTGACGCGACCGAGACGGTCGCCTTTCGCATGGGGGGGGCAATGGACACAATGATGTGGCGCTCCCGCACCGCGGGACGGCGCGCGCAAAGATCGGCGCCATGAAAGACGATGAAACGCGTGAGCTGCACGTTCTTCTCCTGGCCCGCGATTAAACAGAAGCGTAGTTTGTAAGACTCCGTCTTTAATCTACGTTATAATATGTCTTGAATTATCACCCACTTTCTTTTGAAAATGGGTAAGCCACCTTTGAGCTAGCTCTCCACGACATGTTCTATTTAACTATAAAGGGCTTCTTGTTTCCGCATCAGCAAGGATTTGTCTGTTGCCGCTCCACTATCACAAATCTCCACAGTTTCACGGCACATATCTCTGCGCTCGTGTTTCATAGAGGGACAGTTGACATGTTTTACAGTGAGCTGAGCAAAGCTTTTGACGTAGTCAGCCACTCGCTCCGTCTGGCTAAGTTCATGCACCTTCGGGCGGACTCATCAGTTTTGAGTCTTGCGCAGTTGTCTTCTTAAGAGATCACATTATGCTAACGTTGTTGGCTCAAATGTATTCTGTTTACATTGCAACTAGCAGAATCACTCAAGGATTGGTGCATAAACGATAATTTAAAAAAAAATAGTGATGCACTTTTTTTCGTTATTAATGAATCTTCTTTCTGTCTATATTCCGATAACATCAAGATTTGAAAAGGAATTCGTACTGTTCATGACTGTCGCGTCCTTTAGACAAAAACCTCACCTTAAATGCTGCTAAGACGCAAAAGAGCAAGCATTCCCCCTTTTTATTTTGTACATTCTATGTCATTGTGCAAGATCTGTGGGATCAACGATATCTGTAACTTTTCATGCAACTGAGCACTTTTATGCTCCGAATAACGCGTTGCAAAGCGGGGTGTGCGCTATCTAGCCTCTGTTTGGATACTATCAAGAGGAATACATTCCACGTGGCTTTTTCGCAAGTTCAACACGACAATCGGTCCTCCTCAATTGGCATATGCTTGAGTCGTCTCGAGTGGGATTTCGAAGTCCAACAATCACACAACTAGTCTAGAAAAAGTTTCTACGCATACATCATGATGAATTTCCGAACACGGACACTCAGCATTGTTCTCGTGCTGTTGGGTTATCGTCACTTCCATTACTTCGCTGCCGACCTAATCGCGCTTATCTTCTGTTTCTTTTCAAGTTCTTTCATGGCATGCTCACTGATAACCTGCCTTCATCCCCTTAGTTTTATCATGTTTCGTATGCCGCGCAAGAACACCATGGAACATAGACATTTCAATGTTCCTGCCTGTCATAGCATGACCTCAACGGCCTAGGCAATACGAAGTTGTTGTAACATTTGTTTTCTTGTCTCGTTATCTTTGACAACGCACTGTCTATATTATTGTCATGTTATTTGTTTTGATGTCCCTAAATAGGTTCTGTAGAACGAAAAGTATCGTGCGTCTACCTATTACATATAGCTTTTTAAGGGACTTTTGTTTTCAAACGGGGACATAAAGTAACGAGTTTCCGATTGAACCTTAGTTGCTTTTTCGTCGACGCCCAATAGCATCGCGTACGCGAAAACACGCCAAAACACTCACTCATCTCTTTCAGTGCGGACCGCTATTGCCATCTATCTGACAGGTGCCGAGGAAGCCGTGCGAGAGCATGGCCCCTGAGATTTCATCAGTGCGCATTGGAGCGCCTAGCGCACTTGGCGGTAATGCGCGCGTTGGATGACAGATGGCGCAGGCACTCTAAGATTCGAGCGCTGTCATCTGCTTCCTCTGCGAGAGCGAACCATGGTGGCTCGCGGAACAACCCTCTGGAAACACGGCACTCGGAAACGCCTGCTGATGGTGAATGGGTGAATAGAATGTGGTGAATGTCCCGTCAAAAGGTAGTGCTACATAAAGTCCCTAGATTTTCTGCTCTTTGAAAAGTATCTAGCGACTTTAGTGCTACACAGCTCGGTCTGTTCTGTGGATTTTGAAGTGCTGGACATCAGACGCTGTTGACGTTTTATGTTATTAGGTAGCCTATAGAAAGAGCATCACTTTTGCTCGAATCACTTCAGAAGAATGAGCACTAAATTCAGTGAAATAGCCAGCTATCTGAAAATCTTGGCGGAATAGCTCACCGGTAACTTGACCTACTCTGTTACATAATAAAAGCAGGAGAGCATAATAAAACGCTATAAAAATGTCCATCACTTTGAAACAAAAAGTCTGCAATCAACCTTCCATAAATATATCCTTCAATCTATTATTTTCTTTTCTATTCAGGCTAATCAAGTTCAAATTATGAGGGGGTGTTAATGAACGTCATGAACGTGACATAATTATGCTCCAAGGTGCTGCTTATCCCATCTAAAGAAAGTTATGGTGGTAAGATCATCTCTTTTTGCATCTGCTAGTTATAGTGTCTTACAGTGTTACAGAATCTTTTGTTATTGAAGGGTGCAGTTAGCCATGTAGCATTTATTTTAGCAGTTATTTCATAAATAGAAACGTATCGCTGGTTCGAGCGATATGTACACATTATGTATTTGATGCAGGCATTGCGTAGTCGAAAACAATGAGGCCAGATTCACACAGCTGTGAAACGCACCATACAGTCTAGGCACCGCCGTCCGCCATGAGGCCCTGTTTACTGGGCAGTTTCTCCTCAAAAACTGTGCGCCCGAGATGTTGACCGATGCCCTTAGCGTCGTCGATGTCCAATTTTGGAAGAGAAATCGGTGACGTAACGCCGTTATCTGACGCATGGCGCTGCCGTGACGGAAAGGGCGTTTGACGCCTACGCAGATCGGGCCTAACCTTTGATCGTTAGTGACGGAGTACGGCTTACTGAACGTCGCGTGAAACAATGCTGTCCCTTCTGTGAAGTTATACCTGCTTTCACAAGTTTCTACACACGTTAATTCTGTAGACCTCTTCTATAGACTTATTCATCTTGCCTTCTCTTGCCTGCCCTTCTTCTTCTTGGGCTTTTCTCTCCCATCTTCCTTGCACAATAAGATGTAAGCGAATACTTCTACGCCGGAAAACATGTCTACTTTTCAATGAAGAGTTCTCTTTCTCCATAAACAAGTGCGGACTGCGGTATTGCATGTGAGCTTGCTAAACTGAACACTAAAACTCTCCTTCACTATATTCGCGCTTCGTACAATTACAGCGTTCCGTAGGTTCCATTGTGCAGAGGAAGACTTTAAAGCAGGGGACACCACCTGCACTGTTTTCTTGCTGTCCTTTGGCTGTAATGACCCGATCGTCGGCTAGTACCCAGTTGTGTGTGCTTATAGTGAGCACTCAGCTGCACAACAGCGCCGATTAAAGCAAGGTGGTATACTTATGCTATAGGAAACAAGTTTCTAAACCTCACGAACCTGGTGTTTCTTAATTGAGCGGCAGAAAACCCGTGGCATCGGAAGTTAGGAAATCGGGGGCATTGTTGTTTTACATAGTTATATGAATGTATGTATGAATACAAATACCTGTATGTCCCAATTCATTCTTGCGATGAAGCATATCGAATTGCCTAAAAGATAGTTCCCAACCTCTAAAGAGTACGCTGAACACCGCGGAGAACGTGACTGTTTCACTTATATTCAGACAAGGGGAATGGTTCTACCGCCACCGTGCATGGACCTCTCATGTTATTTAAAACCGAGCTCAAGGCCATCAGTGCCCATTATCATTATTTGCTTATTCAACAAATGGCTGTTTGTTCGGAAGCCGCTGACGCAATAATTGCTAGGATTTACAGTTTCATCCAGAGCAATCACAATCCACTGCGTCATATACAAGTAGTCCTTCTAAACAGAATATGCAGTAAAATTTTAGGTTCCGCAAGAGGTTACCAGGTTGATCAATGTGTTTCTGTAAGGGCAGTATTTGTTTGTGTGATGCGTGTACAGTGAACTAGAATTAACGCAACAGCACGTGTGTGCGACAGGAGCAGCAAGGTGACGGCGACAACAACGCGGATTGCTTCAGTTCTACGAACGATCAAATTCATGTGAACGCGCTGGATGGAGGTGCGAGATCAGTGAGAAACGCAGAAACTAAATGCTCACTGACGGTAGCGTGCGATGTCACTTGGAAGACACAAATCTGACGGTGATAATATAGCACAACCTAAAGCCCGTGTCCCTTTATAGCCCTTTTAAAGAGTGCTGTGGCGCAGCTGGTCGAATTGACCGCGCCGTGGTGACGCTGACATAGCGTAATTTTTGCAGGGTTAGCGTATACGGACAGTATGTGCACCAAGATAGGGCAGGCCTTGTTTGATTAAGTGGTCTGGTAACGAAAAGAGAGGGTGTGGAAGTCCGGAGTGGGCTTCAGGAAGAAAGAGGAGGTGGCGCGTTAGTGCTGATAATGCAACGCTCATGGGAAACTTGAATAGCTGTTTGAACGTATGCAATTACCTCCCGCTGTTCTTCTGCCGAGATTTCGGGATCTTCTTACGACTACCGCCTGACTCGAGCGCTGGTAGCACGCGAGAATCAGAGGCCAGGGTTAGAGGCGAGGGTCTGGAATTACGATGAAATGATCGTCAGGGCATCATAAACACGAGCATATAGCCATCGGTCTAAGTCAGACAACTTGGTACACTGGGTCCGCATAAGTTCTTGCCATGGAAATGTCATGCCATGCATGCTTGTCATGACGTTCATGGAATTATCTGATGGGTTGACATACAGACAGTGCATAATATGCTTTCATGGCAATCATTTTAGGCCGTACAGCACATGAGATGTCACTAATATCACACAGGTGAAATCATGACGAGAATATTTATAATTTATCCTGTTAAATAAATGCATTTACTGTCATTCGATCCGTAAATGTCGTCTCATTTATGACATTCATGCCATGTCATGACATGGACGGTATATCGTTCATATCAGAATGATTCTCGTTACTGTCAGGTATATTTTATAACGGTTATCTACATCCGCGACATTGATGAAATCAGATAATGTGCATCACATGAATGGCATGGCATGCATGCCATGATGGGATTGTTATCAAAGACACAAATGACGCGAGGGGATGGCGTCGTGGCTGTTTCTTTACCGGGATATGTATCAGCCTGTGTGTGGCGAGACTTGTGTTCATGACACGCTGATACATGTCTTGTCGTTAATGTCATGTCATGATGCACATTTATGCAATTCTTTATTTATTTATTTTTATTTATAGCTGTACCCTCAAGGCCTTTAGCGCCTCACACAGAGGATGGGTCCAAATATTTCCCATACTACACATCATATGAAGTAAAAGAGCAAAATAACAAGTGCAGGTACTATTCCGCTATTTTTACATGGGCTCTGTAGCGCATGTAAGAACGGTGCATGAAGCTTACTTAAACACATGGGCCGAAAGTCCAATGCGTGTCGCCTTCCGGCAGCAGTGATCACGAATTGTTTCATGTCGTCTTGCCTTGTCAAATGTAAGTGGCGAAAAGGTTTTTGCAGACATCAGGCAAATTGCCACACACAAAAAAGCAAAAAAACAAAGGAAACAGAATAGCAAGAACTTCAGTGTAGTGGTATACAAACTATGTACCCAGCGTATAAATCGTGGATTTTACCTGAACGCTAACAACCGACTTTTGAAAGTTTCCCCACGTGCAAAAATAACCACTGATTGTAAACTCTTCAGATATCTGGCGCATAATTTCTACAGATTTCGGCATTTATATAACAATTGTGGGCTTTACGTGCACTGTCGATAACATGTTGAACACAAATTACCCACCAAACATTTCGTTAGAAAAGCGAGCCCCAAGCCGCGCTTGCACAAAATACCATCGAAAGTAGTTGCGGTATGTGAATTATCGATCCACTTAGCCCCCTTCCTACCGCCCCCGCCTCAGCTTCATGTCCCTACGCCCTCTCCCCCACTCACCTTAAAAAAATCCATCTATACACTATTTGACACAATGCTCAGTGCTGAACTTTGCCCAAAGGTATAACAGTGCAGAAAAAACAAACAATAGCCATAAGACACAAGAAGTATGTCAGTACATAACGATTTTGTACATCAATATGCGTACAAGAGAATTATTACATTTCATTAAGTCACAAAGAAACTATAAAAGTTAAAATACAAAGATGACACAATTCACACAGGAAAATTACGACCAAAGATTGACTTTCGGGACTTCAAAATGACACAAAGTGAAAAAAAAAAAAACACCAAATACTTTTGACAACATGAAACATGAGACAAGGTTTACGTTTGTATTGATGACAAATATGAATGTACCTTCCTCCTAAAAACACGGTATGAACCGATCTGTTCAATCGAGTTAGCTACAAAATGGTGTCGGTTTTAGTAAAATGCGGAATCTGATAGATTAGTTTTTCAGCGCCGTGATTTGTACATGGTTTTAGTTTTCTCATAAATCTCGTGGCGTAGGTTGTGGCGATGGCCTTCCGCAAGATGCGTCTGAAAAAAAAAAGAATTCGAAAGATTATATTTTACTTGGTTCTAAATAGCCATCGCCAATTTCTTGTTTTTAATGATGTTGTTAATGGCTTTTCATGTTTTTTGTAGAGCACATCCGGCCGACCTAACCTCCACTAGTGCGGCACAGTACACAACGTGTGTAGGGACGGATAAGGGAGCAGCGAGCCCTTCCGAGTCGAGCCGGGTGTCGCCTTTAATTTCAATTACCACAGCGCTGTCACATTTGCTTTAGCATTTCTCCTCAAGGTGTTTACACGGTATATACGGGCGTACTTAGTGCGTACAACACCCGTTCTCGCTGTCGGTTGGCGCCCTCCGGTCCCTAAACACTGCCTTCAGCGAGCAGAGCTCAGTTACTAACGATGCGGGCTTTCCGTGTGGACTTTGCATACGAGACACACAGATCATTCTGGCAGGGGAGCGAGAACTGGGCATGTCGTTTGGGTGGAACTAGCTGGAACACTAGTGCAGAGAGAATGCGTTGTACACGGTTGTGGACGCTCTTGAATAGGTGACATCAAGGAATGGTTCGTGCATTAGTGTGTGCATCAGCGTGCACGAGAAGTGATAGGCTAATTATTTCACTGAAATCGCCGGCACTTCTGCGGCCTATTTATCCCGGGTCCTCATAACTTAAGAAAACATTCACAATACTAGGACGCCGCGTTGAAGTGAAACGGGAAATTCAGATAGATATAGCTACGACGTTATATACGAAATCTCCTGTGGTCATGAAGGAAAACAAAAAAAGAGCTTCCACTCCTGTGAATAAAATGCAATGTCCACTATATAAATAACAAAGCTCTATGTAATTTTGGACGGACTTTGCTGATGTTTCTGACGTCAGCAAGGGATGCTTAAGCGAGAAATTTAAGGTGGCGCAGCGGCAACCTTTGTTTTACATTCAAACACAACATTCTGGTCCGGGTAAAAGTCAGCTTTTGAGCGTCTTACTCAACACATCATACTTAATATTCATACATGCATATTGCGTGTTTCTTGTGGCCGATGCACCCGGGCGCCCCGACGAAGACGACGAACGCTCTCTGTCTCTCGAGCTGTCGGCTGAACTGGCCAGCGCTGCAGTTAGCTTTTGTGAATATACCTTGTAAATAGTCTCCAGTCTTAGTTCATTGTTCGCGTAACATTTTGGCTGAGTCTGCCGTTCCTGTCCTCACCACGGAGCTCCACTGCGGCCGCACCAGCCGCTTCGTTTGTTGTTGTTGATTTTGGTCTCCTCGTCATACTCTCGCCGTGTCGTGACTTGAAACTACTCTATTTAGATACACGATAGTGAAGGACGCGCGCTATATTTCACAGTGTAATGAAAGGTCTGAGCCAGATTGGCACCATGTGAGCATGGAAACGGTTTTCGCAAATACTCTGCTGGGAAAGTGTATGGGATCAAATTCACGTATGTGGCAGCTCTTTTTCTTTGGTCAACGCTCCGATTTCTTTCAAGCAAGGCGTCGAAGCCAATCGCTATGGTTTCTAATTTCTTTGGATTTTATTCCATTGTATAAGCATTGTTTTATAACTTTAACTTTGTCAACTTTCGATTCTTAAAATGTTAAATATGCACACATAGATTAAAATGCCCCAGAAATAGGTATTTGCTAATGATAGAAAAAGCGTGTTAAAGGAGGGATAGCTCATTATCCTCTCTCTGGGTGACGCTCGATTAAAGGAAACAATCTTGATTGTTCAGTGTCTATGGCGTTGCGCTGCTGAGGACGAGGTCGAGAGTTCGGCTCGATTTGGGCACAATGCGAAAACGCTCAAGTACTCTGTTTTGTGCGCACGTTAAAGGAGTGCTGACAGCAAAATAATGTCTCGTTTTATTGTTATTTTTATTGGGTAGCCGTTGACCCAGTAATGGCGCTAAGGAGCCTCGATTCTCAGAAATCTAATGATCAGTTGCGTAAGCTTTTCATGTGACGAGCTCAAAACGCACGGCTTTGTATGTCAAGGAGGCGACCCTTTACGTCATCAAAATCTGCTATGGCGGCCTCGTGTTATCAGATACCTACGCGCACACACTATTGCCGTGCTTCCAAAAGCAGAGTCCAGTCAACACTCGTTGGGATAAGAGAAAGCGTGTACTCTCTGCGTTTGCAGGAAATGTGACCAATAGAAATGGCTCATTTGGCATATGTCGGCCAAGCGGTCATTGAACAACCTTCAACTACCGCCCCCGGCTGACAAGCAGCCTCTTAAGCCGTTTCTGTTACCACGTGACCACCAGCTGTGCTTTCGGATACTTGATGCGTTGTCTTTTTCACGCCCTAAGCCGCGCTGCGCTTGATGCCTATTTTGAACGGATTGTTCAAAGGGGGCTGTAATTCAAAATTTGTGAAGCGCTCAGAAAATTGAGGTTTCACGCATATAATTAGGGAGCCGCCAGCTAGCTAAGCAAGCAAATCAATTGGTACAAAACGTTTTTGCGTCAGTACTACTCCAAAGAACCGGGAGTAGTAAATATTGACCTGGATTTCACTACGCCGTCCCCCATAACCCACTGTGCTGTTTCAGCACTTTATGCTCAATAATTTAGGTGACTTATTTCTGCAAAGTTCTGTCACTTTCAGTAGCTTGAGGCTTTGTAGAACTGGCATTTCTGCATCGTTCCTAACGTGGAGGCCGGCAAGAGGTGACGTGACACACGGTGTGAACTCTTAGGTTTCGAGGAAGAGTGCACGGAGCAGCTGTTGTTAGGACGTACGAGCTTTCCCCTTCGATCGAACATGGAACGGCTCACGTGTTTTCTTTCTTCTGTCCTTTCCTGCACGCATGTTTTTTTTTTTTTTATTACTGGCATGTCTATCTCACTGTAGTTTACTTTTGATGTCCTACATGCACCACTTCGGTGGCATGTGTTCCCAGATTCTAGTAATTTCGAAGTAAACGCGTTATAGCATCAGTACGTAACGTATATTTGCATGTCTCTGAGACATGCAAATATACGTTACGTACTGATGCTATAACGCGGCTTTTTAGTTGCTATGTGCGCCTATTTCACTGGGTTCGCTCTGTTTTGTCTCCGTGAAGAGATGAATAAAGACGCCATTTCAAAGCCGGTCGACACATCTTGGTGCGAAACTGCCGCTAGCTCACGAAAGAGATGTTCGCGCGTCGCCAGCTGTTACGTCGCTAATTGCTCGGCGTTATCGCCTTTGATATTGCGTCAGCGCATACAGTGAAGCGAAAATCTGCGGAACCTAACGCATCCGCTGAAGGCTGCGTTTCAGCCATACCACATTTTCGTTTATTATGAGCGAGAAGATTATTGTTACCCAAGGGCCTCAATTATCCATTTAATTCAAGCTTAAAAATAATCTATTAACCCATCATCCCGTCCACTTTCATTCCCGGGTATTTTATTATTTCTACGCATCATTTAGCCGTAACTTCGAATTTTAGCTCTTTTTTCTTATTTCCTTGTCATTTTTCTTTATATGGATATTATTTGTGTGTGTTGTCATATTTTGAATAATATTGAATTTTTTATGCACAAATCGCTATTGTACAGAGAATGACATAAAAGAAAAAATGCACAAGAGGTGAAGCGAGCATTATTTACATGAATATAAATGGAATTCATTCGATGTTATTTTCTTCTCCATTTACGTAAAACCTAACGCGGCGCTAAGGAAGTCGAGTCGTACGCATACCATATGCAAGACCGCAATATGTCTCTCAGAGCTCCTAATTTTCACTATTCAAAATTAGTTATTTTACTTTATTTCAGCAGCGCTATTATTTCAGCAGCCAAGGAAACACGGCTTCAATGGATGAGCGTCCTAATCAGCGGGTTAGCTAAATTTAATCCTTCTTAGAAAACTGGTGGCATCCGTGCTGGGGCCTAAAGCTCCTACACTCCCAGCGGCAGCATCGACTAGGCACAGCGCGAAGGTGATCGGCCATGCAAGAGTTAGCACAGCAACTCAACTGCCAAATTGATGAGCACACAAAGTAATTAATTCTGGATGTGGCAATGAAACTACAGGGGTTTCCTTCTCTAGAGGGCTCCTTTGCAACATGTTTGCTCACACGCAGAGATGCCACCTGTTATACTTATACAAGAAACACTAATCTCTAACATCACGCTGTGCAGCTACAGGCCCATAACGACGTAAGAGGTAAAGGGGGGGAAGGGGGGATCGGCGTGCTGATTAGCAACAAGCTGGCTCACATCACCCACGACATCAAGATGATCGCAAGCCGAATACATAATGATGGAAATTATACCCAGCACAGCCAACCGGCACACAATATTCATCCTAAATATCTACAGCAGCCCCAAAGACCTCAGGCAACCCTTCAAAGCCCTAATCACCAAAGCCACACAACTAGCGCGCGACTCCCCTTTGATCATGGCTGGCGACTTTAACGTCCCGTACCATACCTGGGGCTACCCATATAACACTCACAAGGCAAGGACTTCTGGCGCGAGGCTATGAACCTAAACTTGACGCCAGTCACGGACCCGGCATTTCCCGTCAGATGCGGGACATCGTCGAACCCTGACACGGCAGCGGATCTCACCTTTGTCGGGAGCATCGCAGCGCTGAACGGGACGAGCCTCGGGGACGACTTTGGTAGCGACCATTATATATTGGCCACGCACCTTCAGGTCGCGCAGAAGACACAGCGCATGTTCCAGTAGATAGAGTGGGACAAGTGTCGCAAGATTAAGGAAGAGCGAACGGAGAGGGACGACAAGCCTAGCCTCGATAAATGGGTGGCACAGGTTGGATACGACATCAACGCTACCACCAAACAGGTTTGTACGGACCTCCCTGGACAGTCGTCTGGCTCACCTGTTGGAGGCTAAGCAGTCCCTCCTCGCCAAGGGGAAGGGACAACGCCTCAACCGCAGGTTCACAAAAATATCTCGGAAATCAACAGAACTATAGAGAAGCACTGCAGAGCCCTCTGTAAACAGCAATGGGATGAGGTGTGCAAGTCGATCGACGGGCACATGCGCAACAGGAGAACCTGGAATCTCCTAAAACATATGCTCGACGAGACGAACACTAAATCCAACCAACGCAACACACTGGCGCGCACCCTACACAAAGGCATTAGTGAATCTTTCGGCGAGGAAATTTTATCCAGACTCGTGAAGAAGTACCTGTCGGTCATATCGGGACATACACTACCTACACCTGAATACGAAGGCTCCGGGAACCTCCAGCTCGAGGCTGAATTCGGGATTGAGGAGATCAGGCAAGTGCTCCACCATCTAATTGGCAAAACGGCTCCTGGTCCGGACAACGACACAAAGCCCTACGGAACCTAGAGGACAAGTCCATCGAACAGCTGGCAAACATCATTAACCAACCATGGAGAAGTGGTAAAGTACCATAAATGGGGCAATCGGCTAACACGATCCTAATCCCCAAGCCAGGTAAGCAACCCATCCTCGACAACCTCCGCCTACTTTCGCTCACACCGCGCGTGGGGAAGGTCGCTCAGCACGCAATCCTAACCAGAATTTCTGGCTATCTGGAGGACCACGACCTTTACCCAAGTTCAAGTTCAAGTTCAAGTTCAAGTTAATTCTTCTTCTAATATAGACTAGAAACGTCCTCCCGGGCTAAAAGCTGCCGTCAGCAGCAGTAACCTTTTTGGTACAAAAGAACTTAAGCATAAATTTAGTACACATAAACTAAACATAAATTTGAAAACTCAGATAAATGCTTATGACAGGATATGTAAGAATCAACAAGACATTTTTGTACAAATAAAACAAAAAGGAAAACGTAGTTATTTATATGCATCGTTATACATGAATATATATGTTATAGGTTAACGAAATACATCTTCCACTCTTTACGAGAGAATTTATTAGCGTGAACTTGATTATTTAGAATTTTCGGCAAATTGTATTTAATAGATTGTAACTTATACTCGGTGCGAAAGCGTGGTAGAAGCCAAGGTTCAGGCTTTCTGAGATGCACAGGTATGTCATGGTGTGGCAAGGTCGCTAGTGATGTAAGAAAATCTCTCCATTCTTTCCTTGCAAAATAAAATATTTGTAAAAGACGATATTCGTAGTATCGATCTACCCATATGATGTGGTATGTTTGTGACAATGCTTTTGTTGTTGATCGGGCTTCAATATTTGCAATGTGTCGGAAAAGCGCCTTTTGTAATGTAACTATTTTATTTATGTTAGTTCGTGTTGTGATTGCCCACGCTAAAGTGCAATAATTAAATTACGAGGTGAACAATGCATGATAAATTTGTAGCTTGGCTTTTGTTGGCACGTAAGCTCTACAGCGAGATAGTACACCAGCGACTGCAGAAAACTTGTTTCGAAGGTTATCAAAATGAGCATCCCAACTCAAATGACATAAAAATATTACTCCATGTATTTTGTGTTCATTAACTAGTTCTATGTGTTTGCCTAAATAAGTGATTGAATGTTCCAACTGAAAAGGTTTGTTTCTGGCTCTGAAAAGAATAGCTTTCGTTTTAGTGGGGTTAATTCTGATCACATTTGTGACCAATCAAATAGTTTAATTAGCAATGCATTACACCTGATAATTAGTTCGTTTGCGTCATTTCCACAGAAGAGTATAGTGCTATCATCGGCATATATAAAGAAATCAACTGTAGGACCTATATTTACTAAGTCATTAATATATAACTTAAATAATAGTGGGCCCAAAACACTCCCTCGCGGCACTCCATCTTTAAGTGTTAAGAAAGAAGATGGGATGTTGTTAATACATACACACCGAGTTCTAGTTCTGAGATATGATTCCATTAATGAGTGGATGTCCGCGTACTCCATATATTGATAGTTTATATTTAAGAATGTCATGATCACAACACAACATGATCGGCTTCAGGACCGCACTCTCGACGCAGGACGCGATGAAGCTCATAAAGCATCACATTATGGCCCATAATACGGGGGACACGAGAGCCATACTAAGTTTAGACCTGGAAAAGGCCTTTGACAACATTCTTCACTCGTTCGTTGTTGACACAATCTCGAGCCTTAACCTGGGGGAGCACTTTCATTCCTACAAGCGATCGTTCCTGTCAGACAGAAAAACCACCTTTAAGGTCGGGAACCTGACTTCAGACATGATCAAGTTGGGTCTATGGGACGCCCCAAGGGACAGTCCCCTGCCCTCTTTACCTTGCCATGATTGGTCTATCCAGGAGGCTCTCTGATATCAACGACGCCAGTCACCCCATATACGCAGACGACGTCACCATGTGGTGCACGGGAAGTAGCGACTGACAGGTAGAGGCGGCCCTGCAAGAGGCGATTAATGATACCGAGAGCTACCTCGAGCCCACGAGCCTTCGGTGCTATCCACACAAGTCGGGACTGCTACAATATTGTCCCAAGCGTAGAGGCCCCAAAGCAAAGGGATGGAAGCCATTCGCCGAATGCGACATCAAACTGCGCACAAACGATGAAGGTTATACACCGAGGATCGATGCCATCTGTTATCTCGGCATGATGATCGAGTCCAGTGGCTCTAACAATCAGACAGTGCTGCGACTCGCTAAGCAGGTGGATAGTGCCATCAGACTAATAACAAGAGCGGCCAATCGGCAGTGGGGCCTCGGAGAAGATAACCTCGTGAGATTGGTACATGCATTCATATTGTGCCATTTCACTTACGTCGCGGCCCTGCACAAGTGGCGAAGATGAGAGCGGGATAAGCTCAACGCATTAACCAGGAAGGCAATTAAGAGAGGCCTCGAATGCCCCATATATACACACACGGAACGCTTACTTCAACTCGGCATGCATAACACGCTAGAGGAAATCGCAGAAGCGCAGGGGAGGGCCCAGTTCGCCAGGCAATCTACCACACAAGGTGGAAGATACATCCTAAAGTAGCTGGTCGTTCCCCCAACAACAGTCAAGACAAAGTTCTGCAGCATCCCTCGAGAGCAGCGGGACCGCATTACTGTCCTTCCGATCCGACGAAAGGTCCATGCGGAACACAACGTGGGAATACTTCGGGTGTGTGTGGAGGCCTTCCTGAAAAATGCTTCTGAACGAGCTTCAGAGAACAGTTTCGTAGACGCAGAGCGCTGCGCTGACGGACCGGCCTTCGCTGCGGTTAGCGTAGACCATGACAGTCAAGTGACGAAGTCAATCTCGATTCGGACGACGTCCTCTGAAATGGGAGATCAGGCTGCAATAGCGATGTCCTTATTGGACGACAAGAGGACAACGATCTACAGTGACTCGAAATCAGCCGTTCGGGCATTTGCCTAAGGAACCTTATCCGAGCTGGTCTTGGGGATACTTCCAAGCAAAGAGATCAAGCCTCACGCAGTCATCTTGTTTCCAGCCCACATGGAACAGATTGAGGGTGCTCCGCCCAAACTCAATGAGTAGGTCCATAACGCTGTGTGTGAGATCATCGACCGCGTGGCTACCGGGCAGCGTGATGTTGGGGGTACAGGCCATCGGGACTCTTCTTCCTCGTACAACCAACTTACTAAGCACTTTTACTTGGCTAGGAGGATCTACCCCCTCCCACATTCTAAACTCAGTAGACCTCAGGCTCTAACACCAAGGCTTTTACAGAGCAGGGCATACCCAAGCTCCCTACTTCTACACAGGATTTACCCCGACATTCAGACAATAAATGCGTGTGCACTATGCAATGACTTTGCGAATTTAGATCACAAGCTCTGGCAGTGTCCTGTGTTACGCGGTGATGAAAGCAACACTTCTTCCTGTTGAGATGCAGTTCTACGTAGCCCCAATCTCGAAGAACAGTTATGGGCTGCCCAACGGGCCCACAACGCGGCGGAGAGGCTCGTCCTGTCTATCCCGACGTGAGAGCTGCCCGCTACACTCTAACGCGTGCCCTAAAGAACCACAAGTTTATCTATCCATCCATTCATTCATGGGCGCCTCTTCCAAAGCGCATTGTTTACCTCCTTACAGGACGTCTTCAGCTAGCACCAACTTACCCAACGATGCGTTCAAGTGAACTGGAATTATGTAAAAAAGGAAAACGCACTATAGATGTAGAGTGCAGAAAGACCGAAAAAGAGGTGTGAAGAAACAGTGCCGCTGTTAACAGAATTTAGCAATGACAGGCTCAGGCTGCAATAAAACAATGCAAGTGACGTCAGGTAGATCTATCGGGCGAAGAAAACAGCACTCCCATTAATCTCGAGAAAAAGCATGTTTACTGTGTCGTGCCAGTTTCCTGCTGTCATAATGCAGCTCGCCAAGCTATGGTGTTGCTCTTTCAAAAAGCTGAAGCATTGCAGACTATACGCAAACGTCCGTTTCTTAGTCGACTTCTGCAAGTGGAGCCAAAATATCTGTAATTGCAGAGCCTTACTGAACTTTCTCCACGTTGCTTGGTTGCGTTCAGATTTATGTTTAATTTTTTTCTTCACTGTGGCTTAAGGCAATCCTCTAAGAATAAAAAACAACAACATAAGGAATAACCTGCACTAGTAGTTCGGAAGCAGAGTTGTTCTAGACTAGGAAAGTGTGTTGCAGGGTCGGCCCGATGCGCAGCACGGCGTTGGGTTGAGTTACACTAGGCGTGAACCAGTGGACACCGCACGGTCATCGGCATGCGTAACGTTTCAAAGCAAGCTCTGCCGAATAAAGCCTTCGCAGGGATGCGAACGGGTCATGGAAGAACGTATAGTTGGGAGAGGGTAGAGAGCACATGAACGCTAGGGTCTTGTTCCTGTTTCGAAAGGGAGTGCCACCTGGGGTGCTGAGTAGGGGGCGACGGGTCGCGTTGATCCTCCGATGAACATCCATTAGCATTTCGCTTGGCGGCTGCATTTATGGCGCGTAACGACACGTGTTGCAGCTGGGGCCGGCGGTGACTAAGACGCGCGCAGCCGTGCATTATCGCGCCTCCACAGGCCCAAGTGCGGTGACTCCGTGCACGAGACCTAAGGAGCCGACGACGCATGCGCCAACTGCGATGACTCGACGGTATGGCGAGTGAAGGTGACGCATTGCTTCGCGTTGCGTCTAGAAGAATTTTAGAAGAATATATATATATATATATATATATATATATATATATATATATATATATATATATATATATGGATATAGTATTCGCGTATTGCTCCGAACCCACGTTTTTGTCGTTTCAAAATATTCTGGGCGTGTATGCTGAAGTTGGTATACCCACTTACACAAGCAGCAAAGGAATAACCATGACAGAAACTTACTTCTCACATCCCTTCCTTCCCAACAATTGACATTCACTTTAGCACAAGCTAAAGAGGATGAACGCCTGCGCTGTCCCGAGACATTCATTATCTTATTTTGACGTTCTTATTCGACTGCGTTGCTACTTCCTGTTACTTAATACATCGCCGCCGGTTCTGCGTACATAATAGGACGTTAGAACGGTCATGGCAAGCCTGTGAAGACTATTAAGACACATATACATATGCATGCTCACTAAATGAATTTTTTTACCACTTTATGCGACGAGGGTAGCTACATGGGCTTGTATACATGGTGCATTATACTTTCTTGAAGTGCAGGCAGAATGAGAGCAATACGGCAAGGCAAATTAGACATACACAAAACGCTAACTCTCAACCGCAGATTTACTTCCAGTTCTCGCAGGTGTGCTTATTCTCCTCAAAATGTCATTATAAGAAACGTGTGCGTTGTTGGGAATATATGAACGAAACCGGGAAACCAACGCAAACAGTGTTGTGGCCACACTGGTTATATGGAAGAGTGTTCGCTGAATGCGAACAGAGATACTCGAACTCTTTTATTTATAAAGAAATGGTTGCCCAATAGCGCATGCTCTTGAATTTTGGTGCAATAACGCCGGACTGTCGCTGGATTTTTTCGACCCATGAGCCAACTGAGGCTTTCGCCTTAAAACAAGAAAGGGTGAAAGAAAATACCGCCTTGGTCGGCGTGGTCGCTATTTATAGAGCAGTCGACCTCGACACCATGCTCTAGTTGCTCGTCCTGTCCACCCCAACTGCCGCTGGCCCTGGCCACTGTATATTTCACTTCACTCAGGAATTGCTCTCATATTTCATTCAGTTATCACACGCTTCGTTTCAGTGATTCTTATACGCAACTCTTATTTAGTGAAAGATTGAGCTCAAGGCGCCTAATAAATTATTTTCCGTGTATCGATGCCACTGTTGTCGTTTGGCTCCTGACATACAGTTGCTAGAATTCTCTTTTCTTTATTTTTTGAGTTGCCACTACGCACTTACATGGTGTCGTTAAGAAGTACGCAGAACAGTTTGCTAGAGATTAATTCACAAGATCAGTTGAGGAAACTCGAGCGTAAAGAAAGGAAAGCATCGTGGTGGTGGAGGTGTGTACGAAATACAAGTTTGGGAATAATAGGCTGCCTGTGGGCGCCTGAGTAACGATATTTGGCAATATGCTGGTGTTAGCCGGGTAATATAGAGTATTTCCAATGGATTCGCTTGGCTATTGTCATTGCGTTTCGTTCGTAATCGAAGTCCAACGCTTATGCAGACTTTTCTTACTCGACATAACAATGCAGGAGTGGCACACTAGTTCGTCAAACATATCTCAGCGCCAAACAAGGAAACCCTATGCCCGAGTGCTGTTGCGACTTCCACTTCTCAAGATCCATTTTATATTTCTGTCAGCGCCTTATAGTTTACCACGAAAAGCGCAGTTTCTGGTTGCATACTCCTACTAGAGGGGTTAACAGTGTATCTTATTATATATTGCCACGGTATTTATTTATTTAGTTATTTATTTATATATTTATTTATTTATTATACATATATCACCACTCTCTCGGTGAATGATTACAGGAAAGAAAAGCACAATGGTTGAAGGAGTTACGCTCCTCATGATACATTAGTCTTCAAACACCGAATCAAGTCACACCTTGATATGTTATTTGCGTAAACAACTAAGTGTTGCAGCGTGTGCTCATCAGCAGTTTTCAGGTGACGTACGCCAGCTGTGCCGACAGATAAAAGAAAGGAACATCACGATGTAGGTTATTTTTCGAGGTTTGTCGGTTTGTCGCAGTGAAGGTTGTTCGCACTGGAAACTATGCTGAGGCAATGCGGTGACAATTAACGGCATAACGAACGGTATCATAAGGTCAATGTTTCACACCTTGGTTTAATGAACTGGTACTGAGTAACAATCATTTGTGTAAAATGAAATCAGTTTGGGCTATTTTATCGATAGGTGCTAAACTGCTGGATAACAAGAGAAAAGTTGATATACATACATATATTACACACAGCGTGGCCCTACTATCATGCACCAAGATTTAAATATATGGACATAGTATGTAGCGGGGGGGGGGGGTAAAGAACCAAAGGAATTTTCTTTCCCGTAGCTTCGAAATAGAATAGTTTTTTTTTTGCATTCCGCCTAATTACATAATTAGTGTTTATCAATTAGGCAACTTTTCAAACATTATATTTACTTGAAAAGTGCGAATGAAAAAACTGTAGAGCAACATGAAAAACTCCCGATACAGCTCGCTGTCGCTCAATACGTGCTGCATAAAAGTTTTTTTGCGAGCCTGAAAGGAGCCCGCGAATAGAAGCAAAATACTTCGAGCGGCCAGTTGCGCGACAATTCTGAGTGCCTTCGCGGGCTTCATTCAAGCTCGGAAAAATACTGTTATGCTGCGTGTATTGAGCGACAGAAAGCCGTATCGGAGTTTGTCATGTTGCTGTACAATTTTCATCTAAATATAATATTTCATAGGTTGAGTAATTGATTGAGGCCAATTATGTAATTAGGCGGAAAAAAGTTAATGGGAAAATAAACAGAGAAAAACGGAGAACGTTCTAATTTTGCTTGAGAAAAGTTTTTAAACGCGTAAGCGTTTCTGTGCCTACCCAACGAAGAAACGCGTCCGTCCGTCCATCACGTAAGACCGTAAGACATAAGATTGTTTTCAATAAAGGGCCTGCGTAACTTAAGGAATTCAGCTTGGTGCTGCCTCTCGCTTGAACGAGACTTAAGCGGCGAGAGCAAAGCGCAAACGAAGCTATCAGCACTCGCCACACTTTGCCCCATTGCGGATCGCTCGCAGGATAGGACCCGCGTGGCCGTGCCATGTGAAGCCGCCACCGCATTACTTTTGATCACGGTTGATACTGATTCGACGCAGATGGATAAGGTGGTTAAGAGCTATGACGGCTTATGATGATCGCAACGTGTTCAACGCACCTGGCGCCGCCACCTCCAGTAGTTTGCTTGCGTCATGAATTCACCTTGCGCCGTCATCCGCAGCAATTCGTGTCGCCGCAGCGCTGTCGTTTATACTAGTCGCATCAAGTTTCATAGCAGGGATAATGACACCGGGCTGCGTGGAGACGAGCAAGTCGCACAATGCTTACGCACTTGACAACTCCCAGATGACTTCCTGCGTGACATTTTCATAAAAAACGGATATTTTATTTTTAAACTAACTTTCATTTCTGTTCTAAAGGACAATCTTATTTTCGTGATTGTAACAGAATTGGGCCGTATTTCGCCAATAAAATGTGTTCTTTTATCAGAACGGTGAGCCGAGTGACATTTGTTCGTCTCTTCAGTATCCTTTATTACCAATTTTGTGCAGGTTACTAGCCACGTAATTCTCAAACGCCCGAGCTAATTGGTCTTAATTTTGGAAAACGTAGAGTGGTTCTTCGGGGGACTCATGTCAGTCGTTGCATGGGTATATATATTGGCAATGTTGATGCTTCCATGCGTCGATTACGGCTGGATGTCTTGTCGCATCGTTAATGTTCGATGTGGCCTGCGTATGGGTACTAGTATGATCTGCCACGACCGCATCCCAGTATTTTACTTTTTCGTACTCCAGGAAAGCGGCAATCTGGAGAAACATCCAACCCAAACCCGATGTGATAATGCTACAAGAAACCGTGGGCGCGTCGGCCAACATCCCGGGCTACCACGCCCTCGTCCCTAAATTCCAAAACGATAGGGGCATCGCCACACTAATCAGAAAGGGTCTAGTACCCATTGAACATGAGATTAAAGGGCCGCAGGCCGAGCATATAATGATAGAAATTATTCCTAACAGAACGCAAAAGAATAGCATCTTCATATTGAACATATACAGTAGCCCATCGAAAAGACGGCAGCGTTTTCTCTCCCTGCTCAAAAAGGCAGCCGAGCTCGCCGGCCTGAACCCGCTAATAGTGGGTGGGGACTTCAACGCGCCGTGCCATGCCTGGGGATACGGCCACACCACAACCAAGGGCAAACAGTTATGGCAGGACTCGCAAGACTTGGAATACACGCTCATCACGGATTCCAGCGCCCCAACGCGTATGGGCAATTCGGTTGCAAGAGATACCACACCGGACTTAACAATGGTCAAAAACATCGAGAGGGCTACCTGGAGAAACACCCTAGAAGACCTAGGTAGCGACCACATGATCATCGAGATCACGATCCCCCGAGCGGGAACCACCCTCCCAGTCAAAAGTTTCAAATGGACAGACTGGGACAAGTTCCGCAAGCACCGGGATATCAGGCAAGACGACAAGCCAATCGGTGACATTGACAGATGGATCGCAGACTTGACCAGGGATGTCGGGGAGGCCACGCAAACCATCACTCCCGATTTCCTGACGGAGAAGATGGACAGTCGCCTCGCCCACCTCTGGGAAGCCAAGAAATCCATACAAACCCGATGGCGAGGCCAGCGGTTCAATCGAAAGCTGCGAAAAAAGATAGCCGACTTAAACAAACAAATCGAAGAGCACTGCAACACCTTGAGCAAGCAACAGTGGGACGAAGTCTGCAATGCCGCGGATGGCCAACTCCACAACGGAAATACGTGGCGACTGCTGAGGCACCTGCTGGGCGAAACCCAGTGCAAATCCAAGCAAAGAGCCGACATGCAGAGACTTCTGCACAAAGAAAAAGGGGCGGCGAGCGAGAAGCAAATCGTCATGAAACTCTGCGACAAATACCTCCCGCAACGACCGACGGTCGAGCACGGCCGGTACACTGGCAGTCCTAGTCCCAAGTTAGATGAAGACTTCAGTGAGGCGGAAATCAGAACGGCACTCCAAGGACTCAACAGTAAGTCAGCCCCGGGACCGGATAGGGTTAACAACAAAACGCTCAAAAACCTGGACGACAAATCTGTTACCAAACTCACGGGCTATATGAACAAGTGCTGGAAAGAAGGCCGCATCCCGGAGCAGTGGAAGAGGTCCAAGGCTATCCTCATACCCAAGCACGGAAAGCCGTTGAGTTTGGAGAACCTACGCCCAATATCTCTCACGTCGTGCGTGGGTAAGGTCTTGGAACACGCCTTCCTGAACCGTATCAACAGCCATCTAGAAGAGACGGAAGCCTACCCCCACACCATGATAGGGTTCCGATCCCGCCTGTCCACGCAGGACGTCATGTTACAACTAAAGAACCAGATCCTTGACGACAAGACAAGAAACACCAGAGCCATCCTAGGACTAGACCTGGAGAAAGCATTCGACAACGTCGCTCACGAGTCGATCCTTAAACAAGTGTCTAATCTGAACCTGGGGGAAAGGTCCTACAACTACGTGAGGGACTTTCTGAACGATCGCAAAGCCACCCTCACGGTTGGCGACCTCGAGTCCGAAGAACGAACCCAGGGAAGTGCAGGTACCCCCCAGGGCTCAGTTATATCTCCGCTCCTTTTCAACTTAGTCATGCTGGGTCTCCCCAGCAAACTACGTGAAATCGAAGGAATCCACCACGCTATATACGCAGATGATATAACGATATGGGCAGACCGCGGCAGTGATGGGCAAATTGAACACGCACTACAAACGGCCATTCACAAAGTGGAAGAGTACCTCGAAGGAACGGGCCTCAAATGCTCCCCGAGCAAGTCCGAACTACTCCTTTACCGGCCCACGCGCAGAGGCATGCCACCAAAGAGCTACACAGGACCCCGGGAGTACGAGGAAATCGGCCTGTACACCCAAGACGGAAACGCAATCCCCAAAGTAAACAAGATTAAAATCCTCGGAATGGTCATTGAGGCCAACGGAGCTAACGGTGAAACCGTGAGGAAGATCAACGGCAAAGTCATCAGCGCCACGAGACTCATAAAGAGAATAACCAATAGACACGCGGGCATGAAGGAAGACAACGTCATTCGACTGATCCACTCATTCGTTATCAGCCACATCGCCTATGTAGCCGCCTACCACAACTGGTACATCGCGGAAAAGAACAAGATTAACACGTTCATAAGGAAAACGTACAAGATAGCCCTGGGCCTACCGGAATCGACAAGTACCGAGCTCCTGACTCAGCTGGGCATATACAACACCATAGAAGAAATAGCCGAAGCACAACGCATCTCGCAGCTCGAACGCCTGTCGACCACCACGACGGGAAGACACATTATGAACACGCTCGGCATAACGTACCACAACCAGCACGGCCAGAAAATGCAAATCCCCAACAACATCAGAGAGACCATTACGGTGGCAACCATCCCAAGAAACGTGCACCCCGATTACAACCGAGGTAGAAGAAAGGCAAGAGCCGAGGCTCTGCTCCGTTCATTCGGCAGGGAGAGAAACGCGCGCTTTGTCGACGCAGCCGAATATGCGAACGGCCAAACATACGCCGCCGTAGTCATAGACGCAGAGTCAAAAATCAGAACCGCATGCAGTGTATACACCAAACACTCGGAAATAGCGGAGGAAGTAGCGATTGCGCTGGCCCTCACAGAACAGGAATGCGAAGTTGTACTCAGTGACTCGCAAACGGCAATAAAGAATTATGCCAAAGGTCGAATTTCCAAGGAAGCCCTGTCCATTCTGGCCAAAGCGGGCAGATCCAAAACCGCGAGCTCGACGATCATATGGTTCCCCGCGCACGTCACCACGGAAGGCGACGCGCTCCCGAACCTAAACGAGACGGCGCAACGGACGGCGCGAGACATGACCCGCCGCGCCGAACAGGGCAACGCCTCTCGCACGATAGCGAACGCTTCTCGAGCAGAACGGGACAGGCTCACCAGATACAACGACATCACCAGTGCATATTTGCACGCCAGAAGGATATACCCACCGCCGAGTCCCAAATTGAACAGGAGGCAGGCCGTCGCCTGGCGACAACTACAGACAAACACGTTCCCTCATCTATTCCGTCTCAAACGTATCTTCCCAGATAAGCATCAGGACGACACGTGCAAATTGTGCCAGGAAGGACCAGCAACACTCAAACACATGCTGTGGGAGTGCAATGTAGTTATAGAAGGGATGGCAGTTACTCCGGAGACCCTGTCGTCGAGGTGGGCCGCCGCTCTGCGCAGCTCAGACCTCGGAATTCAGATGTGGGCAGTCCAGCAAGCCCGTGAAGCGGCGTTGAGGCAGGGCCTTGACGTTCCTCCGTGGGAGACCTGAGCGCGGGTCGCGTTAAACCTTGCCGGACATACAAGAAAGTTGTATCCATCCATCCATTCCGTAAAGGAGCAAACAATATAAAAAAAATTCTGTAATATGGCGCACCAGCCATGAATTTATAGATAAAGTTGGTGTAACTACAGACATAATGAGAAACAGAAAACAGAGTAAAAGGAAACATCTGTAATTGAAATTGACATACTACGTCTTTTTTCACAAAATCTTTTCAGTGTGTACGAACATCATGTTCTTATGTGAGATGTCCAATACGAGGCATTCCTCACGAGTGCCTACTAGAACATTGCATTCGTGGAACCTGAGCACTGAATCACCATAAGAATCTTTCTGGTGGAATAAAAACGCGAGATTGCAACTGAAGACCCACTGCTAAGGCATCGTCTTGCAAAGAGCCGAATCATGGCTGCAAGCGACGCTAATAAAAGGAACACGGCGATCGTAAGGTGATCCCTCCCTAGCGATGTTCTTCATGCGCAGACATACTTTTGCTTTGATTTCGTTGTCTTGTTAGGGCTTCCTCTTCCGTTGCATGCCAGAGAGAAGTCCTAAGTGAACGAGGCACATCCCAAAAGCACATTTATCTGAGATACAGATATTGCCGACATCTCCGCATCGCTGCTTCTTAGGCGTTCAACATTCAGGCTCTTTCCTGAAAGCAAGATTTCTCCATAGCAGTCCTGTCGGCCGACTCCTCTCGCTCATGCATTTTCCATCCGCCTCGCCGCGGCACATCGTGCAAGGTGCTGCCATTGCCGTCCTATCGTATACGACACTGAACATGCTTCTTTCGGCATCACCTGCATGATGAACACAGTAGAGCTATCCGTAGAATGGAAATGGCAGGCAGACATTTCTTGCTCCGGGAATGCAGTAGCATTACTCACATGTGTTTTTTGTATCAGGGCCACTGTGATGGCGCCAATATTGGGACCTGCAACCGGACTCGAGTCCAACGCTAGGTTCAATATGCACGTGGTGATTTTGCAGCTTTAAATTGTGCTTCTGGGAAGAATGCCACTGAATATCTGCTCGCTAACTATCATTGTACTAAGCTAAAAGTAGTGAAGTCTTAACCTTATTGCGCACGCACTTAATCAACAAATGTAACATGAAGTCGTAATACTTATTCAGAGCTCTTCTGAATACTTTCCACTTAGACAGAAACACCAGAAACGCAAAAGCAATACTTAGGAGCATTCATTAAACAATTTCAGGTTTGTAAATAGCGAAGGTGGAATGAAGCCGCCTTTGTCCTGGATATCTCACAATATTCCATTAATCTGAAAGCAATACTAGGCAGTCGACGCATCGCTGATCAGCCAGTGAACTTCGAGCAGCAGCACAATATCTCGCAAGAATTCATATTTTCATTTAATATTCATTTGCCCTATTGTAGTTGCGTTCCAAATAAACGTAAGAAATAATTCCCTTTGTACTTTCTCGGGCTTCATTATCTTTTTCTTCGTATGGTTGTGACCTACAAAGAATAGAGACCCCCGTATCCCTTTATTTTTCTCGTAGATTGGATAGGGTGGGCCTCGAACTTCGCAGTCTAGATGCTGTGAGATCGCATTAGAAGGTTGACTGGTCAGTTGCCGGTTGCTCACCTCACGTAGTACGGGTCGCATGTGGTTACAAACATCCTCCACATCCGCCGCGAACGGCGCTATAAAACACTCTCCGTGGTGTTCAAGTACATGCACTGTACTGAAGGCACTGGGCAGCACTGAAGGCAGCACGCACAAATTCTTAAGAAAGTGGATGGTGCCATGACAGCTTAACTGGCAAAACATCGCACGTGTAATGCGGAGGGTCTTGGCACCTACGGCAAATTACTTTTTATCGACTTTATATTCCCCTATACCTTGAATTTCTAGGTTTCAAATAAAGTTGACAGTTTACGTTTGCCCCTTTTTTTTCTCTGGCTTCATTCTCTTTTCCTTCTCATGATTGTGAGTCAAAAAATATAGAGCGTCTGTGATCACCGCATTCCTCTTGCTTATTGCTCTGTAATAAGGTAGCCCGATGCAAATGATTGAAGAAAAAAAAAGAAAGTATTTTCTTAGCGTATTCTACCTTGCCGGCCTTATTTAGTCTCTTAAAGAAGGAAAGTGTATTTATTAGTTTTCGGTAGTGGTGGCTGCTGCATGTGTTCTCATGGTTGCTATTTGCTTATTAGCCATCTTTGTCTCCCCTCATTAGCGTCTTCTGCAGTCGAATATGAGACTATGGGACCGAGACGTTCTCCTGCATCCCGAATAAGGACGGCCCAACTTGGGAACATTAGAAATGCCATGATGAGCTGACTGGTAGGGTTTGAAGACCCTATGTCACAACATGTCATTATTATAAATGGCCAACCAATTTCCGTGGTTGGGACAAATCGCGTTCTTCACTTCATCGCTGAATGCACCCTTTCATGGCCGTCCCACCCCCCCTCCTCCCTCTCCGGCATCTAACTCTAGATGGATTGATTGAAAAAGTGTATTGCATACGGAAAGGGTTGGATAAGTATGTGGGTGGGGCCCCTAGTCGTAGGCTCCACTGGCCCCAGCAGCGCGCCGTGCTTGGTCGTGGAGGGCCACTTCGGCCTCAATTTACTCGCTGGCGAGCCAGCTCCTTGCGCCGGAACATGAGGCGTATTCATTTTGGGTGGCCTGAAATTGCATTGCCAAAAGTTTGCTGGCCTACACAAAACGGAAAAAAAAAGGGGGGGGGGTGGCATGTTTTAACCGTAGGTGCGGATATGTATTTCTCTGCTTGCGGTGCCACTCATACGTTTGGTGGTGGTGGTGACAAACTTTATTGAAAGGGGGAAGGGTAAAAGGGTACGTGGCTGAGGGCTTGGGCTCAAGTAAGGCCCTGGACCTGCTTGGCCTTCTCCGCCCAGTCCACCAGTTCAAGCTGTCGGTCGACGTCCCCGGAACGGAGCCAGGCTGTCCAGTCAGTCTAGCTGCTGACGGGGGGATGACAAAATGGGAGCGAGGTGCATTCCCACATTGTGTGTGAGTGTTCCTGTTTCTAAACAGAGCCTACATTGGTCGCTTTCCTTGCCCCCTGTGATTTTGTTAATGTACCTTGGGTGTGGGTATGTGTTTTCTAAAGTCGCCGAAACGCGACCGCTTGCGTTTTATCCAGTTGCTTGGCCGGTGAGGGGAGCGCGCGACACCTCAAGCGATACTTATGGGTTATTTTATGATAAGTCTCGCAGGGTTCCTCATGTCTCTCCTCCTCATTCACGCCTACCGCATCCGCGGACGAGGCTCGGCGCGCGAGACCTCGAGCCAAACTGTGAGCCGACGCGTTGCCTGGCACAGCCTCGTGAGCGGGGGTCCACACGAGGGTTTTCAAGCCGCTTAGGGGGCGTCGTGTGCGGACATGGTACGCCTATTTGAAAATTCTACCGCGGACGAAATTGCCGATGGCCTGCTTCCTGTCGCTGATGACGGTATTCGCTTCCGCATGCATGGTCATGGCAATCGCGGTTTCCTCCGCTTCCACCACTCGGCCAGCCATGATTCTTGTGTGTTCTATCAATCCTCCGTTGTGATCCGCTACCACCGCGGTCATGAGGTCGCCGCGAAGGTGTCTGGCTGCGTTTCCCTCGCACTTACCTGTGGTTGTGGTGGTGGAAAGCGTTATGTTTCTTTTCGCTTGTGTTCTGGGACATCCTGGGGCATGTGGGACGTTATTGGCTAACGAATATATGTTTGAAGTCCTCTGGGAGAAAAATTTGAGCTGCAGCTGTGCACTGAATGCTGGAAATGCTTCCGGGATTACAATGTGGTAGTCTGCCAATATTATTCAATTCACGCCCCTGCGTGAACAATCTACACACAGGTGCGTGTAGATTGTACGTGTAAATGGTGCTTGTAGATTGGTGCGTGTGTAATCTCTGCGCACCTGTTAGGGATACCTCGATGTATCTCGACAACAGCAACACTGCGACCGTTTTATCCAGATGCACGTAGCTATAGACAGTCTCACAGGGCTCATTCGCCATCTTTAAAAAATCCCGATCGTCGCTTACCTTGCTTCTCCGCCAAAAAGATCTCAGGCGAACTTGTTAAGAGTGATGAACTTTAATAAAAAGTGTATACCGTAAACTTATACACCCAAGGCGATACCTTCGTTTCCACTGTGCTGCCTCGAGTGAACCTGCCTATTCACAGAATTATATAAAAAAGATTTTTATCTCTATACCTTTAAAAGAGCTGCTATTAAAGAAACATATATATTGAGACAATATGCACATTTATACTGACGGGTAGACTTCGCCTACCAGCTCAGCGTCAAATGTCGTGGTTCGAGCGAAACAAGTTACAATTAAATTCTAGTTGTCACATATAACGACCTCCAGAGTGGTGGAACGTGCAGAAGTTCGGAAGTTCGTCTTGCTGAAATCCGGCCTTTCTGCGGTTACATTGGTGTCTTGCCTAAGTTTGTCGTTGCAGAAAATTATATCCTTAATAGCGTTTATCATACAATCCTTTAGCGACTTCGACAATACAGGTTTTCCAAAATGTTGCGTATTTTGGAGGTTGCCGTCACTAACACGGGAATGCAACTACTAACTACAAAAAATTGCGATTTTGGTAATTTTTATTGGCAGTATTGTTCTGTCAATGTTGGCGCGGTTCGAAATCGCTGATAGCATTACCCATTCTGTGTCACGTCGTACCTTCTGTGGATATTAGGGTGGTCGCTGCAGGCACGATAAAGGCTGTGGCTTTCATGACCAATATTTAATTTATATCATGCGAACAAAACATATATATATATATATATATATATATATATATATATATATATATATATACATATATATATATATATATAGAAGGGCTCACAGCCCTTCTCCTAGAATTACTGTCTGTTCAGTTTCGAAGGAAAGTCGACGTGAAATGAACGCAGTTCCCCAACTTTTCAATCCTTTCAATTCACTAGAACTATCCAAGAGCACTGCATTTTCTACCGGCTCAAGTCATTATCACTCGTCGATAAATAGCATGGTAGAATAGCTACGCACAGAGACATCTATCCAGCCACTGTTGGACGGGGGCCTAACCCCAACAAAGTTGATGAATTAAAAAGAAGTAACGTCATCCCTTCCCCCGCATACGCAGAAACAAACATACACAAATATTGTGTGTGTCTCTTCGTGCTCGTTTGCCGCTTCGTGGCTCTGCTTCAATCATGCATGCACACAAAAAAGAAAACTTGTTCTAGGTATGCAGGATAAGCAGGAAACGACGGGAAGGCGAGAATTCCATTCCACCGATGAGATGGAAGGTAGAACGCTAAGACAGCGAGTGCGCTGCAGATCTGAGAATAAGGGAAAGAGCGCAATATCAGGTCTCTTGAGCCAAGCGGATGAAGAGCGAAGCACTGACGTCGAAGCAGTGATAAGGCCGCAATGGAGTTTAAGATAGCGGTAGTAACTAACAGTTTGGTAAGTTGGTTCTGACAAAACTACAAGCTTTCTGCAATCGGAAACAGACCCGCATGAGTGAAGAGTGAGGGCCATGCCATCTTCTCTTCACAGGTCTGCTTCTCGTTTCTTTTTTTCACTAGAGCATTGCTTATTCTCTTAACTCAGAGAGCCTGTTTTCCGGGAGCTTGATACACTCGCCCAAGGCAGTGGTATTGGGGAACTAGCAAAAGGAGGCCACATCGATGGAATTTGGCAAGTGGGATCACATATTTTAAATCACCGGTAGAAATCCTGCCGAGTAATGTGAAAATTTCATGCTTTCGTAGGAGAAGAAGTGAAAAGCGATACATTATGATGGTAAAAAATAATGAAACAGCGCTTGATTACACCTGCATTTTGACATTAGAAATACAGGCGCTGTAAATATCGCTAAATGCATAACTTTTAGCTTGTGTTATTACTCACGTAACTATATTTTTCAGATTTCATGAAGCAAAGTCTCCCTCATATACGGTAAGATTCAATCATTTCTTTTTTTTTATTGGTGCAGTAACCCAAAAAGCCTACAAATAACATCGGTCGAACGCATCTTCCCGGCGCAAGGAGATGAGATAGAAATTTATTCTTACGAACAATTCTAGCATAACTGTTGTCGGCGATTACTCGTTGGGAACTGCTCTTTTTCTCAGGCAAACAGAACCATCGGCGGAATTGTACCTGACTGGTGGAAAAATCCACGGATCGAAGCAAGTCACACGAGGTAATGGAACACAACTGGACCTTATGACTTTGCCGCTGGAAGCTTTTCGATGAGGACAACAATGCAGAAATGCCAGCAATATCAGACCTGTGCAAAAGCCGGGGAGCGACGAACAGAGTGCGCGTGATGCAAGAATAGTCTCACCAGGCGTCCATTCATCTTGGGAACCTCACTGAGCTTCGACTTCACTGCATAAGTGGTTTCCCTAGGGGGTATCGGGAAGAGGAGGAAAGGAATAATGAATATATCTACGTCTAGGTGAGCGCCCACCGTCTATATCGCGCATCGATGTCCATCGGTCACTGTGCCCCGGCAGGCCAACTTCACAAGCCTCACGTTAGCGAGGGCCGCCAGCATTAAACGACACTTCAACGCTCACATCCCTTCCCTTGACCCACCTGTCAACACTTTGGCAAATGGGTTTGTGCAGGCGCATCGACATTACTGAATGAACGAGAAGGAAGCTTGGGTAGCAGAACGGTCTGCCGCGAAATTCCGGAAGAAATGTGACGGAGTTAACTTGATAGAAAGCTACACAGGTTTGGGTGGAATCTTTGCGGTGAGGGTGGAAAAAGTGTTCTTATCTCTTAAGAAGTACGAGAGAGTAGCAAACATTTCCTGCAAGTCACTTGCTGCATAATTTGAAGACTTCGCAGTCACTAAACGGGGAGCGTCATATAGGCTCCTGCGCTCAGACAACTTCTGTGGCTGTCTTGCTCGCTGTCACGGTGATGTTCCCAGGGGCTACACACGGGTATTGTTGCACTCGTGGCCTACACCATTGCTTTCCCGTTATCGTTTCCCGTCGAAAATAATATGTTCGGAAAATAATGACTCATGGACTTACTCACATACTCACACCGCTCGTTTTTCTTTCCTCTAGAACATCACGTGTCTACTGCTTCCTTTTTTATGTTTCTGTATGACCTCAAATATTTAGATTACGAATAATATTGTTTCCTTTTTGCTGAATTTCGGCCAACATTATCTTCTATTTCCGAGAGGAAAGGTTCAGCCATTTGCGATTACTTCATTTTACTCAGCTTTATTCTAATGAATGTTACGTATTATATGTGCGTGGTACTAATGAACTGAAATGCCACTGACCGTGTCTAAAATTCTCCTTTGTGTTCTAGACGCTTGCTGGCTTTATAAACATCATTGTCTGCAAACCTGAATGAGTGGCGCTGATGTTGCCATTAAATTGAATATTTGAAAACCGAGAACAGAGTTCACAACGATGGCTTGGTGGGCTAGTTGCTAAAGCATCACGGTTAACAGCGCACGCAGACGGGCAGAGAGGAACAGGCCTTACCTCTGTGTCCTGTTCCTTACTCAGTCCCGGTCTGTGTGCGTTGTAAACCCTTTAAAATGAGAACAGAGTGCTGGTGAGAACTGGGAGAAGAAAAAAGAGGTGCATGACATTCATAAGTGCATACGAATACCAGGAGGCATGAACTCCAAAAGACAGCAAGAAAATAATAACGAAAACAGACCGCAATATAAATGAAACCCCGAAGTGAGGGATGGTAAACAAATGTACGCCATTTTGTATCCTTCGCAAGTCTCATGCCCAGCGCTTACTGTCGTATCTGTGCAACTTCATCATTTTCTCTTTAATACAGTTAGCCTTGGTTCCATAGATCAGGTATATCAAGAGGCTATCTATCTATCTATCTATCTATCTATCTATCTATCTATCTATCTATCTATCTATCTATCTATCTATCTATCTATCTATCTATCTATCTATCTATCTATCTATCTATCTATCTATCTATCTATCTATCTATCTATCTATCTATCTATCTATCTATCTATCTATCTATCTATGTTCTTACGCCAGCCCAGTGGCACAACTTGTTTGCAGCTCGGGCCCCTGGACACGCATGTGCACGTGGTGGTCATCACACCGCCTTCATCGTTACATCGACGCCATTTTTTCTTTGTCATCTCATCGTAATCATGATGTCATTAATTCGTGATTATGCCGCTTTTCTCATGTCATTCTCTTCATTGCGTGGTCAGGCAGTCGCCCTCATGTATCCGTTGTCATGGCGTCGTCGTCATGTCGTCTAGTTCATGCCATCGTCGTCATTCCACCTCCGTCATCTGGCTTTCGTTATGCCGTCCTTGTCAGGCCGTCGTAGTCATATACTCGTCGTCATCCCATTCTGGTCATGCAGTCGCCGTGACGTGGTGTTCGCTGTATCATCTTCATCAGTGCAGAACCATCATATCATTCGTCATGCCGTTGTCGGCATAACACTTTTGCCGTATTATCGACGTCATTCCTTCTTGGTCATTCCATAGTCGTCACTGCGTCGTCGTCAAGCCACCATTCTCATGGGAAACCTTGGCAAGCGAGCGCCATAGGAAAGTGGGCCGATACCGGTAACAGTGTATGTTGCATATAGACGAATGTATTTCGCTAGAATAGCAGCTTGGGCTTGTTGGTTTTCCATCCTGCTGTTAACGGCGCAAAATGTAGACGAGAGACGAGACAAGAAGACACCCACAAGCGCTGCTTGAAAAGGGCCCGAGGTACTAGAAATGTATTTCGCTAGAATAGCAGCTTGGGCTTGTTGGTTTTCCATCCTGCTGTTAACGGCGCAAAATGTAGACGAGAGACGAGACAAGAAGACACCACAAGCGCTGTTATTTCGCTAGAATAGCAGCTTGGGCTTATTGGTTTTCCCTCCTGCTGTTAACAGCGCAAAATGTAGACGAGAGACGAGACAAGAAGACACCACAAGCGCTGTTATTTCGCTAGAATAGCAGCTTGGGCTTATTGGTTTTCCATCCTGCTGTTAACAGCGCAAAATGTAGAAGAGAGACGAGACAAGAAGACACCACAAGCGCTGTTATTTCGCTAGAATAGCAGCTTGGGCTTGTTGGTTTTCTATCCTGCTGTTAACAGCGCAAAATGTAGACGAGAGACGAGACAAGAAGACACCACAAGCGCTGTTATTTCGCTAGAATAGCAGCTTGGGCTTATTGGTTTTCCCTCCTGCTGTTAACAGCGCAAAATGTAGACGAGAGACGAGACAAGAAGACACCACAAGCGCTGTTATTTCGCTAGAATAGCAGCTTGGGCTTATTGGTTTTCTATCCTGCTGTTAACAGCGCAAAATGTAGAAGAGAGACGAGACAAGAAGACACCACAAGCGCTGTTATTTCGCTAGAATAGCAGCTTGGGCTTGTTGGTTTTCTATCCTGCTGTTAACAACGCAATATGTAGACGAGAGACGAAACAAGAAGACGCCACAAGCGCTGTTATTTCGCTAGAATAGCAGCTTGGGCTTATTGGTTTTCCATCCTGCTGTTCACAGCGCAAAATGTAGACGAGAGACGAGACAAGAAGACACCCACAAGCGCTGCTTGAAAAGGGCCCGAGGTACTAGAAATGTATTTCGTTAGAATAGCAGCTTGGGCTTATTGGTTTTCCATCCTGCTGTTAACAGCGCAAAATGTAGACGAGAGACGAGACAAGAAGACACCACAAGCGCTGTTATTTCGCTAGAATAGCAGCTTGGGCTTATTGGTTTTCCATCCTGCTGTTAACAGCGCAAAATGTAGAAGAGAGACGAGACAAGAAGACACCACAAGCGCTGTTATTTCGCTAGAATAGCAGCTTGGGCTTGTTGGTTTTCTATCCTGCTGTTAACAGCGCAAAATGTAGACGAGAGACGAGACAAGAAGACACCACAAACGCTGTTATTTCGCTAGAATAGCAGCTTGGGCTTATTGGTTTTCCATCCTGCTGTTCACAGCGCAAAATGTAGACGAGAGAGGAGACAAGAAGACACCACAAGCGCTGTTATTTCGCTAGAATAGCAGCTTGGGCTTGTTGGTTTTCCATCCTGCTGTTAACAGCGCCAAATGTAGACAAGAGACAAGACAAGAAGACACCACAAGCGCCGTTATTTCGCTAGAATAGCAGCTTGGGCTTATTGGTTTTCCATCCTGCTGTTAACAACGCAATATGTAGACGAGAGACGAAACAAGAAGACGCCACAAGCGCTGCTTGAAAAGGGCCCGAGGTACTAGAAATGTATTTCGCTAGAATAGCAGCTTGGGCTTGTTGGTTTTCCATCCTGCTGTTAACAGCGCAAAATGTAGACGAGAGACGAGACAAGAAGACACCACAAGCGCTGTTATTTCGCTAGAATAGCAGCTTGGGCTTGGTGGTTTTCCATCCTGCTGTTAACGGCGCAAAATGTAGACGAGAGACGAGACAAGAAGACACCCAGAAGCGCTGCTTGAAAAGGGCCCGAGTTACTAGAAATGTATTTCGTTAGAATAGCAGCTTGGGCTTGTTGGTTTTACATCCTGCTGTTAACAGCGCAAAATGTAGACGAGAGACGAGACAAGAAGACACCACAAGCGCCGTTATTTCGCTAGAATAGCAGCTTGGGCTTATTGGTTTTCCATCCTGCTGTTAACAACGCAATATGTAGACGAGAGACGAAACAAGAAGACGCCACAAGCGCTGCTTGAAAAGGGCCCGAGGTACTAGAAATGTATTTCGCTAGAATAGCAGCTTGGGCTTGTTGGTTTTCCATCCTGCTGTTAACAGCGCAAAATGTAGACGAGAGACGAGACAAGAAGACACCACAAGCGCTGTTATTTCGCTAGAATAGCAGCTTGGGCTTGGTGGTTTTCCATCCTGCTGTTAACGGCGCAAAATGTAGACGAGAGACGAGACAAGAAGACACCCAGAAGCGCTGCTTGAAAAGGGCCCGAGGTACTAGAAATGTATTTCGTTAGAATAGCAGCTTGGGCTTGTTGGTTTTCCATCCTGCTGTTAACAGCGCAAAATGTAGACGAGAGACGAGACAAGAAGACACCACAAGCGCTGTTATTTCGCTAGAATAGCAGCTTGGGCTTATTGGTTTTCCATCCTGCTGTTAACAGCGCAAAATGTAGACGAGAGACGAGACAAGAAGACACCACAAGCGCCGTTATTTCACTAGAATAGCAGCTTGGGCTTGTTGGTTTTCCATCCTGCTGTTAACAGCGCAAAATCTAGACGAGAGACGAGACAAGAAGACACCACAAGCGCTGTTATTTCGCTAGAATAGCAGCTTGGGCTTATTGGTTTTCCATCCTGCTGTTAACAACGCAATATGTAGACGAGAGACGAAACAAGAAGACGCCACAAGCGCTGCTTGAAAAGGGCCCGAGGTACTAGAAATGTATTTCGCTAGAATAGCCGCTTGGGCTTGTTGGTTTTCCATCCTGCTGTTAACAGCGCAAAATGTAGACGAGAGACGAGACAAGAAGACACCACAAGCGCTGTTATTTCGCTAGAATAGCAGCTTGGGCTTGGTGGTTTTCCATCCTGCTGTTAACGGCGCAAAATGTAGACGAGAGACGAGACAAGAAGACACCCACAAGCGCTGCTTGAAAAGGGCCCGAGGTACTAGAAATGTATTTCGTTAGAATAGCAGCTTGGGCTTGTTGGTTTTCCATCCTGCTGTTAACAGCGCAAAATGTAGACGAGAGACGAGACAAGAAGACACCACAAGCGCTGTTATTTCGCTAGAATAGCAGCTTGGGCTTATTGGTTTTCCATCCTGCTGTTAACAGCGCAAAATGTAGACGAGAGACGAGACAAGAAGACACCACAAGCGCCGTTATTTCACTAGAATAGCAGCTTGGGCTTGTTGGTTTTCCATCCTGCTGTTAACAGCGCAAAATCTAGACGAGAGACGAGACAAGAAGACACCACAAGCGCTGTTATTTCGCTAGAATAGCAGCTTGGGCTTATTGGTTTTCCATCCTGCTGTTAACAGCGCAAAATGTAGACGAGAGACGAGACAAGAAGACACCACAAGCGCAGCGCTTGTGGTCTCTTCTTGTCTTGTCTCTCGTCTACATATTGCGCTGTTAACAGCAGGATCTAGACGAAGTAATAAAAGTTTCAGAATGATACAGTTGCGATGTGTGCTTATTAGTTGTTCATATTGAAACGAATGGGTAGTTGCGCGGACGAGGAACAAGGACACGAAAGAACACCTATGTGTGTTCACTCACTACGTGCCTTCTTGTGTCCTTTGACCGCGCTACAACTCACTCATCTCAGAATGACCACTACAGATTTTAAATAAATGTGAGTTCAGCAATACGGTGTGTTGCTGAATTTCTCGAAGGAGAGTCGCATGACTGTCAATAGTAATCGTCAGGTGGCTTCTGACTTCACTTTTCTCCAATACGAGGACATCTTTGTTAGTAGGAGCCAATTACAGCCAGAGGTGGTGACTAGGGTTTCTGTACGCCTAGTCTCACGTCTTTCCGTAACGTAGCTCGGAATGAGATCTAAGAGAACTGCATTAGCACAAATGCAGAATATATTGGGGCAGATCAAAAGAACAGACAAAAGACTGAGGCGGATCTAATGAACACCATCAGAAGAAAACCGTGGGAAATAGCCTTACGGTTGCAAATATGCTCTTTACAATTTGTTATATGCTCTTTTCCCTGTATCAGAGGCCGTTACGGCTGTTCGAAGCCCGAAAATCTGTGGGGGAGAAGCGAAGCATTAAAGATGACTGAAGCGGTCATTCATAAGAAGAAAGCTTGACACGTTAGGACGGCGTCTCTCGACTGCCTCGCTGTACGATGGGAAAAAGCGCCTTGTTGGCGCCTCATTGAAACACAGCTACACGCGTGAACGCTGACGCCGCGCCAAGCAGCGCTTACGCTGCACAGAGGGTTCCACATTGCATAGATGCGACGTGGACTACGTAGACAAGAAAGACGACAGGACAAGGCGCTACTCTCAACTGACATCATTTTATTGCGTCACTCCTTTATAGACCGCTCAAACCAGAGGAACATGCGCAGTGAGACCCAGGAATCGGATGTTGGTGGCTCCACCGCATGGGTCTCACTGCGCATGTTCCTCTGGTTTGAGCGGTCTATAAAGGAGTGACGCAATAAAATGATGTCAGTTGAGAGTAGCGCCTTGTCCTGTCGTCTTTCTTGTCTCTGTCGTTTTGCGCTAAACAAATTATTCGTGGACTACGTAGCTTACCTTTGTATGTTTGCTACCCATTTGGGGGACTTCAAACTGTGAGCAACAGAATGCCCGAAGCAGTTAGCCTTGTAAAGGAGCCTATGCCATGCCGATCTTGTGGCGAATGGCATGACGTCGCTCTCTTTCTCGGCTCGCTGCCGTCGATGGACCGAGAATCCTTTTTTTCGTTTTTATACTGTGTTTTGCAGGGGTATTGCCGCCGTCTGACCACCTCCTTCTATGTCAAACCCTCCTTTCCTCCTCCTTCATAGGCTTCGGGATATTGGTGTATTTCCTTATATGTTGCTGTCGAAAAGTTTAAAGTGGTGCACTTGTTGAAACATTATATTCAAGAAAGGAAGGTGTGGGAGCCCGCGCAAAGAGGGGGCCACCTGTTATTGGGATTGCTCAGTCATGGTGCCGGGGGATCGCGGGAGAAGCGGAAACCGCGGCCGCTCAGGTGGAGCGCACTAGCCTCTCCTATTCTCGCTTACGCGCACGTGAGCCGTCTGGTTCTTCACCGCCTCTGGTGACTGTGGTCGCGCCGCTACAGAAGGTATTTATGCACATGTTCTGATAGTAGCGAAGATACTGTCAAGTCTCGTGGCTCAACTACATGATACGTCAGGTTGCCTTTATAGGAAAGAGACTTTTTCAAAAGAAAAATTATTTATTTTTTAGCAAGTCACCGGAACATTGTTACCTTCTTAGAACCACTCTGTAGAATCGGTGGCCATACAGACGAAAATTTGTAATTCGCGCATAAATATATGCATCTTGGTCCAGTCGGCAATATTCAACGCTTTCTAAAAAACGTCGAAGCACTGTCTCGGCCGTATTTAGCAAGAGCTAAGTATAGACCACATTTTTTAGCCTCGTTGCTCGAGATTAAGCCGTGCCGCTACCCTCGACACTAGATGCTGCTTTCTGGTTAGTGTCGGGGAAATGCTGGAGATGGGACAAAATGTTTGCATTTGCGGTGCTTTTTCACATGTGTTTTTAGACGCGTTCTTTCCGCATCTGTTAAGCTGCTTGCTTTCGAGGTGTTCTTACTGAATCTGCTGAACGCGATCTACAAAGCTTATTCATCAGAGAAGCACTGTGCCCTCATTGGTGGCACCAGCGACCAGGGAATGAAGAAGATGCTCATGAAAGAGCCGTGCGAACGACATTCTGGAAGACACAAGAATTTGTGTTTTTGTTGAGCGCATTCCGCTGTGAACGCCACGTCCACCGCCGCCATAGAAGTGACACCATAGGATACTGGTTTTAAAAAGAAGAGTCTTGGTGCCCAGGAAGCTGGCAAGGATGGGTATTAGTTTGTTTGAAACTACCATATATTACGTATCTTCTTTCCGCGCTGCCGGCCTGCCGGCCACACCACAAAATCGGAGAGCGTTTAAACGTGGTTAAAGCGATGATCGGATCGGAAAACATTTATTGGGCTCTAGAAAAGAGATCTTCGCGGCTTCAGACGGCCTCTTCCATCTTCTGATGGATTCTTCAGTCTGCAATCACAGGGTTGGTGCCCTAGTCCAAGGCTCCACTGAGTATGGCCAACCCGCGAGCGAGCTCTACTAGGCGCTTTTGGCCGTTCAAGCTTACGCTGGAAAGCATACTCTCCCACTGTTCCGCACTCGGGTTTTTAATTTTATAGATAGTTGGGGACTCAATATTTTGACAGGCCCATGATATGTGGTACAGATCTGGTTTCTCTCCGCACCATGGGCACTTAGCCTCATATTGCGTCGGGAAAATTTTATTCAGAAGGTTTAGATTCGGGAAAGTACCCGTCTGCAGTTGTCGCCATGCAACAGCATCCTCTCTGCTTAGATCCTTATCCGGGGGTGGGTACTTCAATCTGACCCCTTTATAATAATTTAGGATATCTGAGTAGCCCATGGGTACTGACTCGGGTTCCTCAAGGCTGGATGCGTCGGACGCCCGGTTGGTATGCCCTCGAGCTATCCTATCCGCCTCTTGGTTCCCTGTTATGCCAGTGTGTCCTGGTACCCAGATTATGGTATGCTGAACTTTGTTTCCCGGGTCGCATGAGCAGAGTATGTGGCGCGCTCTGCGCCCAATTCTGCCGTTTGTATAATTACGGCATGCTGCTTGAGAGTCTGTTATTATTGTTAGGGACCTGCCAGATCGATAGCCCTCCAGTGCTGCCAGAGCCACAGCTGCCTCTTCGGCCTCGACTACCGTGCAGTCCTGTAGTGATGCGCTGGTGATCTCCTTGAGGTCCGAATTAACCACCGACGCCACTGCTCTGCTGTTGTGTCTTCCGTCTTTGACGAACGTTGCCGCGTCCGTATACCTTGTGTTGTCCTTGTTCGCCAAGGTTCTCTGCACGTACTCCGCTCTTGCTTCTCTACGCGCCTTGTGCAGGTTCCGGTCCATATTCTTGGGTATCGGTGCGACTCGCAGTGTACTGCGATATTTGTCCGGAATGGCCTCGGTACGCTCCATCTCTTGAATTATGTTGCCGCCGCCATATCTTCGCAGGAGCACCCTTCCCGTGGGTGTCTGCATCAACCTACGTGCCTGAGAGCATAGTAGTGCTTCTCTTAGTTCACTGAAGGTATTGTGCAGTCCCAGGGCCAGCAGTTTCTCGGTCGATGTGCGCTGCGGCAGGTGAAGCGCAGTTTTGTACGCCTTTCGCAGTATGGCGTCCGCTTGTTCTTCTTCTTGCTTGATGCATTTGTGGTAGGGAAGGCTATACACCGCTCTGCTAACCACGAGGCTCGTGACTAGCCTAAGTGTGTCGCTCTCCTTCATGCCGTGTCTCTTGCTAGATACTCTGTTGATCATACGGGCTACCTGCATAGTGGCAGTCTTCAGCAGTGTCAGAGTATGATTGCACCGTTGATTGGACTGAAGCCACATCCCCAGGATCCGAATGGTGGTCTTCTCCGGAATGCGTTGTCCCGCGAGGTATACGTTGAGGCTGAGCTCATCGCTTGTAGGGACCGTTTGATTTTGTTTGCCTCGCCACACCCTTAGGAGCTCGGACTTCTCCGTCGAGCAGGTGAGGCCCCTGGCCCTAACGTAGCTTTCTACGCAGGAGGCCGCTTTTTGCAGGCACTCTTCTTTTTGGCTGAGCGATCCCCGGCTCACCCATACCGTGATGTCGTCAGCGTAAATGGCGTGCCGTATGCCTTCAAGTTGTTCGAGTTGTCTTGCTAGCCCGATCATTGCGACGTTGAAGAGGATGGGGGAGATGACCGACCCTTGAGGAGTTCCCTTGTTTGGGGTGCGAAACTTCTCTGATCTGACTGCTCGCTGGCCGATTGTTGCTGTCCGGTTAGAGAGGAAGGCCTTGACGTAGCCATGAATCCTTCTGCCACAGTTCAGGCTGTCCATTTCTGTGAGTATGGCTTCGTGGCTGACATTGTCGAAGGCTCCTTTATAGTCCAGTACCATGATGACGTGTTCGCTGTTTCGTGGGACGTTGCTGAGCACCTCCTCCTTGAGCTGGAGGAGCACGCCTTGCGTCGATAATTTAGCGCGGAATCCAAACATGCTGGGGGGGGGGGGGGGGGGGTACAGCTCGTTGTCCTCCATATAATTTTGTAGCCTCATTGTAACCACTCGCTCGTACAGCTTGCCTAAGCATGACGTGAGAGAGATTGGTCTAAGATTTTCTACTTGGAGTTTTTTGCCAGGTTTTGGAATCATCACTACCTCCGAATGCTTCCATTGCTCGGGTACTGTCTCCTCCGCCCAGTGCTTGTTGAGATAGTCAGTAAGCTCGACTACCAGCTCATCACTGAGGTTGCGAATCAGCGCGTTTTTTATCTTGTCTGCGCCTGCAGCCGTATTCCTAGTGGTATTTCTTATTGATGCGTATACTTCCTCTTTGGTTATAGGCCTGTCCAGATCAGAATTGTCTTTCCCCTTGTAGCACTCTGTGTAGGCTGCTGGGTCGCCATCCCCGAAGCACTTGTGCCTTACTCTTTCTATGAGCTCATACTCTGAGCCCTGAAACTGGTGAACCAGCCTCTGTATGGCCTTGTTGTTCTCCGACTTGGTTTTAGTCGGGTCGAGGAGTGCCTTGAGTATGCTCCACGTTCGGGCGGTTCTGAGGGTTCCGCTTAAGGAATTGCTGAATTGCTGCCAATTTGCTGTCGCCAATTGTTCCGCATACTCTTCTGTCTTTTGCGTAATTTCCGCAATCTTCAGTTTTAGCTTCCTATTAAACTTCTGTCTCCTCCACCTTTTGGTCAGGCTCTGTCTTGCCTCCCATAGCCGAAGCAGTCTAGAGTCAACCTCCGGTATTTGCTCTGTGCGGTCAATCTCCTTGGTGTACTCGCTTTGCCTTTCCTTCAGCATATTCCCCCATTCCTCGATTGACGGTATCGTGCCCAGCGGATGTTCATCACAGGCTTGTCTAAAGGCAGCCCAATCCGTTATTTTTGCTGTACCTATCCTACGCTTGACGTGAGCCATTCCGATTTGCGTCTTGATGATGTAATGATCACTACCCAGGCTTTCCAGCATATTTTCCCAGACCGCCTGTCTCGCTCTTCTTACGAAGGTGAGGTCAGGGCTGGTGTCCTCCTGGACGCTGTTTCCCACTCTGGTGGGGACCTCTGGGTCCGTTAAGAGTTGGCAGTTTATGTTGTGTCAGCCGCCTCCTTGAGTGTCGTACCCTTTTTATCGGTGGTCTTGTATCCCCAGCTAGGATCCTTGGCGTTGAAGTCTCCAACGATTACGAGCGTGTTGTTTTTAGCAAACCTGCTCACACCGTGGAAGAGGTGCGTGAATTTGCCCTTCTTCTGCTTTGGAGGACTGTATACGTTTACAATAAAAGTACTTCCCCCGTTCTTCTTTTTCGGTATAATTTCGGTAATATCATGATCTATGTCTGTGTCAGCAATCTTGTCGTGTGCTATGGCGGCAAGGGTGTTGCTGATCAGAATGGCTGTTCGACCAGTGACCTCGTTTGCTTGGCATGTATACCCCTATAATTTTGGCGTGAAGCCCCAGGTCTCTTGCAGAGCAATGACGTCGGGCGGAATTAACTGCTTGTTGATGAACTGTTGTAATTGTCCTTGTTTTCTTCGGTAGCCTCTGCAATTCCACTGCCAGATTTCAAGTTTTTCGTTTTTGCCTTTTCCTTTATTGGGTCTGGCCATGATTAGTTATCTGAATACAGGCCTAATGTTGGACGTCGCTGGTCAACCCCTTGTGTTCTTTCTTGTTTACGCATGTTGCGTGTGTCTGTGTTTTGCATCTCTATTCGTTGCTCTATTATGTTGAATTTCTGTCTCATCTCTGCCATGAACTTGACAAAGTATTCGGGTGCTTCTGATGCCTGATCTTGTGGATGCGATGCCCTGTGAGGGGCTCCCGATTGGAGGTCCCTAACTGCTCTCATTAGCTCTTCAATCTTTTTATCCTGCTCCTCTACCTTCTGTCTGAGGACCTTATTTTCTTTTTCTAACTGAGTCTCGTGTGTACTGATGTTATTTCGACTATTGTTACCCGAGTGCGGAACAAGCGATTTGGGAGGGCCGGCATCCCAGCTCACCTTGCCGTTGTTAATGTTGTTGTTGGGCTTCTGCTTCTTCTGGTGCCGCTGCTGCTGCGGCTGTTGCTTGCCTCCCTTGATGCGTTGGGACGACTGGGGAGCGTTGGTCCGTGATCGGCTTCGCGAACTGTTCCGTGAACGGCTCCGCGAACTCCCCCTCCGCTCCTGGCTCTGGTTCCGGGATTGGCTCTGGTCGCCCTCTGAGCTGAGCCATCTCTTCCGATGCTGCTGCTGCCCGCTCCGGCTCTTTTGGCGGCTTTCCCGCCCGCCATAGGCCGGCCCGCGAAGCTCCTTGAACTGCTTCAGGCGCTCCTTGCAGTCCCTGGACCCGGTGGCATGGTCGCCTCCACATACCAGGCACTTTGGCTGGCATTGATGTCCTTCCGGCGGGTTCCGTGCTCCGCACTGCCTGCAGGCCTTGGCATCCGGCGTCGGACATACGTCAGATCTGTGGCCTTGCAGTCCGCAGTTGTAGCACACTTGCCTCGTCGGTCGGTATGGGTGGCATTTGTATTCGCCTCCCCACCAGTTGACCATCCTGGGAATGAAGGGTCCGTCGAAGGTAATGAGGGCTGTCTTCGACTTCCCCAGCATTCTGGCCCCCAGTATGGTTACACCCTGGGTGCGCAGTGTCAGGTTTGCTATCAATTATTCTTCCGTGGTCCCGGCGTCTATCCCGTGGATCACGGCACGCTTGCAAGCGCGACACGATCGTTAGAAAAAAACCGCATCGGTGATGCTCTTACCGGCATGCTTCTTGAGAGCTACACAACGCAGAGGAGATATGACTGCGCCCGCGTTCGGCTGAAGCTGAAGCGCGTTTGAGTATGGCGTCCATCTACAGAGCGCAAATAAAAACAATAATCAAGCTACAGTTAGACCAAAGTGTCAGATAACACTATATCAAAATTCTAATATTCTATAGTTTAAAGATGTTGCTGTTCGTATGTGTTTGTATATTTTCTCGCTGCTCATTTGGTCAGCCGCCATTGTGGCCTCATACCATGAGCGCCCATTCATCTCTCTACGAGACCTTACTGGAGCGGCTGTCGCCCGCTGTCATGTGAATGTGGCAGCGTCATTATTGCGTGTTAGCCGGCCAGCAAAAGAGGTGCGTGTCTGGCGTTCTCTATAAGGAACCCGACATTTGCTGCAGTTTAAGAACCACCTCCTATTATGCATTAGAAAGGAAAAAAATATTTTTAAAACACAGTGGCATATTACATTATGTTGCAGTATACCAAACATTTTTCTCCCCTACATAATAGTTATTGGGCGTGCTCTAAGTTTCATTCTGTCGGTCGTGGAGTTTTTACAGTATTCGAGCCTGCGCCCACGTGTGCCCTTTAGTGTGCGTCCTGCTTTCAAAGGGTGTCGTATTTCAGGAGATTACAAACGCGACTAAAGAAAGCGTTGGTGCTCAAATAAAAAAAAATTATTGGGTGCAAATGTACATTCAATCACCGTAATGCATCTGCGTTTAGTTTTTCTGCAGGACGGTTTTATACCACAGCATAATATGCCTGCAGTGGTAGCGGTAGGCTTTCCACCACACTGAACTGTAGTTATATTTTATGCCACAACATCGTTCGCCACAATGTTCCCCGATGTATGTTTAATGTTTCTGTGCCTTGCTTTTGCTTTATAATGGCGCGTATGCAGTATATAAAATTGATCACTTAACTGCTGCTGGTTGACTTGAGAATGCGCTCGTACAAGATTTAAGCTTTTTCTTTTATATTGCGAAAACAAACATCCCGACTGGCGCCAATAACATCTTAATTTAGCCCAACCTGCCTCAGTCCCACGGCCGCGCACCATATTTTACACGTTAGTCCTGGCTGAAGATATGATATCAGGATCGCCAATGCGACACAATAATCATCCAACTTCCAATCCATACAGTATGGCCCCTGAGCCACGAATTACAACTTTCTTTATATAAGTTACAATCTAAAGGTTACGAGACATTTGGCGTTGAAGTAACATTTAAAATAGCATGCTTCGGCACATGTAACTTCTAGCCTCGACTGAAATTGACAAAAACACAAATATCCAGTTGGTTTAGCAACCTCGTAACCTTTATGTTATAGGTTAGTTGCGAATAAAGGTAAACTTAAACGTTACCATGCTAAGAGTGATATACATAAGCAATAAAAGAGCGAAATTTGTATTTCTCTCAAGGGATCATCACTGGTCTGGCACATTGCCTGAGCTATTTGTTATTCCACCACTCGTGCGCATGCAGTAACCTCTATCTTAGGATTCGGACCTGTCAGGCCATTGAACATGCGAATTCTCAAATTCATGAACTCACACAAGCAGTCGAATTCAGGAGCATACACAATAAAATAAACGCACAAGTAGCAAGAGATACTGATTGCGTTTGTTCTGGAATAATTTAATAGCATCGAGATTAGTTATCGTGCAATCGCAAAACGGCAACAGGGAAATGATTTGAAGACACGTCTTTTTGTATAATTTTCCTTAATTAGGCAGAAAAATGTTCATTTTTGTGGAGAAAAAAGGAAACTACACCTGCTCTTTCACATTTCCTAAAGTATAAGTGTCAGCTCTGCGCACGTTTCACTTCAGCTTGCCACATAATGCCTTGAAACATGCAATCCATAACATTCGCGTGAGTTGAAAGACCTGACTCGAAAGCCCTCTAATGGGCAGGCCCGCGTCTGGCCCAGACCTTCAAGCCGGAGTCCGCCCCGAGCCCGCCGTAACATGCTTCAGAAGGCCCAGGCCTGTTCAGTGCTCTAGTTTAAATTATGGTGTTATAAAAGATGGGACATAGGCCAATAAGGGCAGCTTCTGGGCATGAGCCAGTTGATCGAAAGGAGCTTTGGTTTGACATCTTATTGGGTTTAGACGACCAGAAAAGTGGGTGTATTCGGTCTGATTTGTGGCCACGGGCAGCGCAAGGGCCTACGGATGCAAGGGAGGCAAAATGACAAACACTTTGTCGCCATGCCTTTTTTTAAATTATTATTCCGTCAACATCAGTAGTGTCAGGGCAGAAAAAAAGTATATATATATATAGTGCCACAGGGAGTGTTATCCGAAGAACACTCAGTTTCACATTGCTCCTTCAAGAGGCAGGGTGCATTCCAAGTGAGCTCCAAAGAACACTTTGCAATGTTGTTAACAAGGTTTAATTCATTGAGTCGGCGGCTCGAATAGGTGCGACGTAATTTTTACACGTTTCTCTTGCATTTACCACTAAATTCTTTTTTGTCTAATCTCTGGCTTGGTTCCCTAACGTGAATTCATTTCCCACTCTGGAGAAGGGCCATGCATGTTCTGGAAATGATTCAGATTTATCCTGTTTTTCAGATTTGCCACAGACACTGACTTTCTTCCGACGGTAGCGTAATTTTCGATATTATCACTTCTGCTGACTATTTCAGGCATCGTTAAGCGTAGTGTAGATTTTTCGCAGCGTTATGCTATGCGCGGCCACCGAAAATTACGCCGGCCCTCAAGATCAATTCACGAGCAATACCATTGAATCAGCGATGCAGCAGCGGTAGAGCTCACTGTAGCACCGAAAGCAGGCAGGTACCTAGCAATGGCGGACACACTCGCTGAACGAACCGGAAAAGAACGAACATTAAAATTATGTAGTTTTTTAATAGCGCATAGTGTAGCCCTACTAAACAGCTATAGATGGAGTGGGATACATAAGTTAGCATACAAGGAACTTAACATTAACAATAGAAGAAAAAAATACTGCTAAAGCAGTCTATGTATCCGAGAAGCCCTCTTTTATGGCGACTCAAACAGATTTATTGGGAAGGGTCCCATTAGTACAAGATAAAAAAATAGTGGTGCTGTATTGCGCATGTAAAAAAGGCACTTGAATGTGCGCTCTTGCCTGTTCCCGTAGTGCCCTGTTGCCTTGTTTTGCGACTTGGACTTTTTATTATCCTTGGTAACATAAACAGGTAATGCAGCTATTTGCAGCATCTTTCTTTCTTGTGTAATCTAAAATTTTGTGTGTAATAATTGAAGAAAAAAAATTGAGGTAGCACTCTCTTTTGTTGGTGCAAGTCTGTTTAGTGACCACAATCTGTTGAAAAAGGAAACATTCAAGTATAGAGTTCTAACAGCCACTGCTATTAAATAAGGGAAAACAGGCGGAATGAAGGAGATGGAAATTCAAGACGATGAGCAAAACGAGAACAAGCTCCCGCTTTCCCTTTGTTCTCGTTTTGCTCATGGTACTATTAAATAGGTCACACAGACGCTCCATGTATATGAGTATGACAATGAAGTGTTTCTTTGTAACTTACTATGCAAGCACATACCTGCATGCAAGGGAGAAGACACGTGAGAGTGAGGACACAGACAAAGCACCCTCTTCAGTCACAGAGGGATGCGCCGCCGCTCAAACGCACTTCATTGTGAAACCTCAGAACGCAAAAATCCAATGTAACTGGTGCTTAAGATAAATGCCGTCATATAATATTTCCAGTGTGTGCAGATATAGCATAAATAATCAATCTCAGGATGTGAAATCAGAGTAGTAGATTATATAGGCATTTTGAAAAGTCACTTTTAGCACTGCAGCTAATAATTTACCATGTTGATATGCTATGGCCTTAAATACTGTTTTTTTTTTCTTTTCATCCAGCCAACTAACTTCAGCGAGAGTGGATACTTGAAATTCTGGGCAGCTAAAAGTCGTTTTGTTGCATAACGTCAAGGACTCTGCATTGCCTGGCGTATTTACCTCTTGTATTTTTTTTACCTAAATAAATAACGCCTATAAATGTGCAGTAGTGAATCTTTAAGACAGTTTGTAACGCCTTTGTAATTCTATAAAATTCTACAAAATCCTTTTCAGTTCTGCAAGAGTTTAATGCCAGATTATCGAATTTCTTGGCGAGTGTTTGAAAGTGCAGGGTTTCAAGTGCAGGGTTTCAAACAGGCGACTCATGGCGTGTAACATTTTAATGTTCCTATTGCTGCTTCAAAAATCTTTGCTGCAAATATTTGCGATTCCTTGAGGTTGCAATCGTCTGGTGTCATTTTTTAAGGAATCATAAAACATTTACTCTAGTCTAAGTTATGCAATATATTTTGTTGACATTGCAAAGTGTTCAATATTTCACAGATGGAATGGTATTGCGGGCATGTGCTCAATCCTTAGCTATGCCATCTGTGCAGTGAGTGGAGCTTTCAATTTATCAAAGCAAGAAAAATTACGGTGGTAACAACGCTACGTTATTGAAGCTGTGCCATTAGAGTGCTCAAATTATCTAATTCCAGGTATATCTTTACCCAAAGTACATTCTGTATTCCATTCTTTGAATGATAAGTGGTACCTACTTTTCAAATTTGGAGGAGGCTGCCGTCATCTAACAATCACCAAGTAGTCAAGACAACCACCTCCTGAAAACTTGCAAAATAGGCGACACTTATACGGGTTTGTGATTTGTATGTGCAACCTTTAGCTATGTATAAAGTAGGCATTCAAGGAAAACATAGAAGCGTATTTCACTAGCGACCTGTTACTGTTACAACCATTATAATAAAAGTTGATTACTTGAAGACTGTGCGCCGGCACCAATAAATTATTGTAGTGCGTATTGTCAAAATATATTACAGTGCTTATTGCCAAGCCATATAAAAAAGCTTAAACGTTCACTAAGCAAAGTTTGCTTTAATTCACATGCGCTTTCCACATGCCTGCAGTTTTTGCAGTAAGAAGAACTGCTGATGAATGTAGCCCAGCAGCCTGTTTTAGAACACAAGTAGCCCACAAGAATTTCAGTGCGTTCAGTGCACCAAAAAGCCAAGGTGAAATTTTAAAATGAAGGTAGGATGGAATTTGTTTGCCATCGTGGACAGGTGCATCGACAATATCACAAGAATTCAAGTCTGTCAAAGAAGTTAACCCTTATTCGCTTTTGCATACTCTCCAAATTACCATCATAGCGCAGCAAGATCTGATTGTGTGTTTCATGGAGGTGGGGGGGGGGGGGGGTTTGGTTTTGAAGTAGGCATTTGCCCCCCCCCCCCCCCATTTACAGAAAACTGCAGTGCAACAAATCCCAAGTAGGCAGAACTTCAACTTCTGCGTACTGTGCCTCAAGTGACTGACAAAAGTAACATTGAGTGCTGTTTTTCAGTAAAGTGTGCTTCCACATAAAACAATGAGACTGATGACCACTATTAAGATGAGAAAGCTGTCACGTGTTCACTGCAGTGAATGCTGTTGACCATTTGTGTAACTGGACACTTCTCAGGAGTGGTGAAGGCGTGAGCGTTAGTCTGTTCTTTTCTTTCTTTGGTGAGGGTTGATCTAGAAAGAATGAAAAATGTTAACCTCCTGTTGCTTTATTAAACTGGGTGACCATGGAAGTTTCACTCATCACGTCTAGCCTTCTTGAGGTGGAACGTGCAATTTCTTCAGGTTTTACCTCTATATATGCGTTACTTTCTTTAGCAGCTATTAATTCAGCAGGGTGCGCAACCGGGCTAGTTGGTACATGTTTATAAGGTAATTGAACAGTGCTATGGAAGAGACGAGGTCTGCCTATCGTCTTCACTTCGCCCTACCTGTAGCTCGATACGATTCCCTTCCGAGTTATTTCTTTGTAATTACTCTGCAAACCTTGTACAAATTTTCACTTGTGTTTCCCCACCAAAGTAAACGCAAATTGTGAGGTATTTTGCACGAGATGTGTAGTGCTTAGTCATTTTTTATTTTGCGTTACCTATTGATGTGTTAACAGCTTATTGGTAGCCTTTCAGTTCGTTGCTTTTATGTGGCTGCTTTTTGCCTACATTTGCTTTATAGGTCTTTTAATGCTCATATTAGTGCTTCATCTTCATATTTATGTATCGAAAATGGCAAGCTATTTTGCAATAAACTTGCGTGAAATTGTGGGTTAGACGATTTCTATTTGCGCATGTGTCATTTATTTATTGAAGCTTTTTATGCTACTTCGTTAATTGTGAACTTTAATTTTAATTTATGGCTGAGGACATTGTTAGCATACTGTTCACTAAATTGCAAAGATGGTATAATAATAATAATATTTATTTTTGATCATCACACTCATGAAGGAAGCTGTATGTTGAAGCTGCTCTCCGTAGAGGCAGGTTTACAAAGGCCCACAGCTACCTTTGTACAATATAGCCAGTAACAGCATTTGCAATAAAATGCAACAGACAGCAAAAGAAACGGAGTGCCTTATCAAAATTAACTGTTTATGCTCATTATTAGGCTTTGTGTACGTTCAGCAAGCACGCAATATCCCCGAAATCACGTGGATCCGTGATTTATTTTTGCAGTCTGATCTTCACATACAAGATGTACCAGCGAACTAGTATCGCTACCCTGCTTGTGTAATGGTTGTGCATTTTAAAATAAAAGAATATTGTTACTCTATGTGCTTCATGTATTGCGTAAGCCTGCAGGCCGCCGGTTTGCGAAACGTCGTAAGGAAGGTGGTAAGCAATGAAAGACGGGAGGGGAGGGAGGGAAACCAGTAAAAAAAGAAAAAGAGCTATCAAAATCAGTGTTGTAGAAGGATTCTATCTGTATACTTAAAAGGCGTGCAATGGTCTTACAAAATCCCCTTTCAAGAGAGCATTTTTTCTAACCTGCTTTAAGCAATATTCTAGAACTTCTTGAAATGGCCATATCCGCCCGGACTTTAGCAACGATATACCACCGTTTATCACCTTCTAAACGGACTGCGCGGATCTCTTCGTGTGCCGCTCAGACATTCATTTCGTCTTGGCGAATAGGTATTGAAGAAGGGCTTCTGTCGCTTTTGCGCTCGCTAGAACCGTACTTCGAAAGAGCACAGGGCTAGTCACTGGGGTTGATCGAGCAGAGCAAATCAGCGTTACATGATTGTGTCAAGGCGATGCGGTTTTGGTCCATAGAATTCGTCACGCAGTGCTTGATATAGGTATTCGTCATTGTGGTAAAATGTGAAGTCATGTTCAGCGTTCGTTATGTAAAGGCCATCGTAAGTGGCTAGACTCAGCACCACGTAAGCACGATTCTGGGGGTGCGGTCTGTTGCATTCGTACAGAACTTTTAATCAGGAGAGGAGGAAAGGCCGCGCGTCGATCCTTTCCTCCAATCTGGCTTATGCGAACCGGCGCTGCGCTGCTTGAAATTATTGCTTTCGCGTGCTGCTGAATGATCTGGAGATGTTTTAGACCATACTTGTGAAATGTATGCAATGTGCGTTCATATAAGGTCGTCAGGGGAGCCTTTCGGTGCATCAGTAACTACAGTACGCGGAAATATCCCTTGGGGGTGCCAATATGTGACACGCATTATCAGCCGCGGTGTGTGTGTTCACCTATTCTGCGTATACCGGTTTTAATTAAACGAAGAGAACCAGTGTTTCTTTACTCCTAGCATGAAATGGTAAATCTGCTCAATATCCAATCGCTTGGCGTAGCCAGTAAAACCTAAAAGATAAGAGTGCATGATAATGTACGGCCAACCAACACAACGAAAAAAAAAAAACCCATTGGATACTATTCTCTTTCTCGAAAAAGAAAGAGAAAAGAGGCTCACCCTGCAGTACAACCTCGCATAGTCCCACCGCACAACATTTTAGATCTATAAACGTTTATGCCGCATGCTTGGACCATGCGCTATATAGAATAAAGATACCTGTAATCCAGCACCTACCACTGCTTAGTGGTCGGAGTGGCTTAGCAAAACGATCGCTTTGCTGTAGAAGTATATTTCACACAGTAATGTAGGCTGTTAGTACTAACCAAGTTTATTTTATTCATGGGTGGAAACCTCATCCACCAAACCAAGTAGTCACGCTACGTAATCTGCAGCTAACAGTTTGAACGGTTGTCAAAGTATAACAGCACAGCTTCTATCGTAGCAGAATAGTATACCCACTCGGTTTGCGATCGTCACCTATGTTTCATTGTTCCTAAACTGCAGCTTATAACTAGAGGATATAACGCAATAAAGTCACATTAGTGAGCGCGACTTTCACAAGTACACAGATGATCACCGGGGCTGATTGTAGCCTCAAAGATGCGCGCACACATCGCGTAGCGAGCTCCGCCCGCCTCAATGCCAGCAGAAAGACCAGTCATGCCGACTTAAACCACTTCTGTAAATCTCCCATAACCGCTTTCCACGTAGATGCCACGTCATAATTACTAGAATGCATGAGCGCAAAAACAAACGCCAGCAACTACGGGCGAGCGTATACCTGCAATGCAAAACGGAGCGCTCGCCCAAGCCAGCATGTCACCTTCCCATAAATGGCGCCACTGCATAGCGATAGGGAGGCGCCCATGAAAAAAAGGGTCTATACAAGGCTGGTAAATGGGCCAACCTAAGATTTATGAATTGTTATAAATAAATTGTTAGTTTCCTTCCTTACAGGAAACTGTGTGGGGAGACATGTGGTGCCAGCCATACGGTCCAAGGTTGTGGTCACCGTGCGTTGTGTACCTGGTACCCACTCGGGACCGACAAAGCTACCGAGTATGCTGCGCAACGGCGCCGCCTTTTACCGTGCCAGTCTTTCCGTGCCGCCACAGTCAAACCTGAAAGACAGTTCTTTTTGCACGTCCCGACTGGTCTACCACAGTGTGACCGATGGTACCGACCGGACCACCGACCAGCCCGCGCATTACGTCTACGTTGAAGGCTATCATGTACGGCGAAGCGCCCAGGTTTGATTTTCGTCTGCACGCACATGAGGCTCTGCGCGGCGACTCTGCCGGGCCTCATTGTATGCTGCATGCTGACGAGGGTCTTCGCAGCGAAGCAACTGAGCCATATATTCTCTCGAGGCACGTAACGTTGCTGGAGTATTAGCTGTCGTGCCTGATTTTCGGCAGCACGCACGGCACGATCCTCACTTTCAAAGGAGGCATCGTCCATATGTGAAAGCTAAGCGTGCGCATGCACGAAACATTAAAACACGAATCACTTGGACAAGGATGTGTGTTTATACGGACCACAATATGTACGTGCAGTGTAAAGTGAGCACGTATCGACGCTACGCTAGGCGCCTGTGAGATTGCATGACTTGTCGCACGCTAGGCGATAGCTGCGGCATACACCGGACACCGGCAGCCGCGCCGGTGGACACCATCGCCAACCGGAACGGCTATTGGAATGAGCCTCTCACAGCGTACGCTGCAAAAAATCCCTAATTAGATTCCTAATTGTCCCTTTAGTGTCACATACTGCGATTTTGGAATTGTAGCACGTGTTTGCACGCGCACTTTGGTAACGAATATATCGAAATTTGTGTTCTTCCGGAAAATCCTTCCAAGTGAATGCGCAGTGCGAGCTGCACAACTAGAATTATTACAATAAGTGCCTTAGTAACTATTTACAAAACATTATTAGTCGGTTTTTTGTTAAATAATCTTTTATGCATTCCGATTACTCGAGCAAGTAATCCGCCACATTGAACAATTCAGTTCATTGAGTAGAAATACGTTACAGCCCTAGGCTGCCTTTTTAATTATTTTTCATGACGGAAAAAAACACTCTGTATATATCGATCACGTGCAAAAACCCAGAGAGCTTTTAGTAGCGCCGTGTCCTCGCCTTCTGTGCTTCGTTTGCCGCTACACTGTGCATTCAAACAACCTAACGAGATTTCTTGCCACCTGCACTCATAGCATTGAGCCTGCGCGTTCGAAGGAGGAGGATTGTCCTGTGAATACATTCCAGTAGGCCTTACAAATGTCACCACAACCGATTTTTCTGCTTAAGACCTGTACATACCTATTGATATCCCACGAAGTAAACTATCGCCCGTTTACACATGTGGACCGGAAAGGAACGGCAACAAAGGACGTCTCTCCCGCTCTGGGACAGCAGACAACCGCGAGGGTAAATCTAGCGTATGGACGATTGCTTGAGTCGTTGAACTATACGTCAACCTGGACCCGCTTGTCCCAGCGACAGCTACCTTCGTGGTTGCTGTCTCCCATAGCAATGCATAACATTCTAACTTGATGTATGCAGCTCTGGTCAGTGTGGCATAGTTCAGGGTCGTATATAACGGTGCGCCATAAGGCAAGTTGATAAGGAAAAACGAGGCTAACAATTTAGCTACGCGCAATGATAAAATAGTCGCCAAGGGAGCTGTTCCTCTTCTTAGCGGTTCGAGTCCATATGCTCTCACAAACCATTCAATTCACTGGTTTCCCGCTCACGTAGGGTCGGTCGAGGGTGCTCCCCCGAAACTCAATGAGTCTGCTCACGAGGTTGCGCGTGACCTCACCGACCGCGCTTCCTCTATAAGGAGCACTGACTCCCTTCCTGGTAAAATAGTCAAGGGACACGTGATTATACCTGAGTGGATGAATGCGAAAGCATTGCAACCATGCACTGCGTGTTGACTATATGCTCTTTTTATGGTCTTGATATAGCTTTGCGTTAATTAATCCCAAACGTCGCCGGTTCCAATGCTATAAATAACTATTGCTTAGTTAATGTACCTCCTATACCTTTGCTTTAATTAAAACCAATGCTCGTGCGTTCATATCCCCCCAACGCCTGTGAGTTCGAGTACCTTAATCAAATAAATCTTAAATGCCTGTACCTTAATTATCTTCACCTTAATACACAACGTATTCCTTTCGGCTCCTTCCAAAAGTAGTGGGTCTGCCTCCCACTAAATGTCGTGGGTTCGAGTGCCTTAACCGCCTGTATCATAATTAACAGTGTCGTAGTAAACATCGTCCAAATAAACACCACAGGTCGTGGGTACGACTCCCAGTAAAGGTCGTGGGTTAGACGTGGCGTCATGCCAAAGTCTTAACCTCGCAGGAGCTACAGCTTTCGTTGAAGCTAGCGTGCAGCGTGCAAAATCAGAAAATAACCTTATTGTAGTCATATCGATTGTGGTATGCTAAAAGCGCATGGTGATCTGGATGACAATGCAGGGTAAAATCGCCGTAGGCGCTAGCGCGCGTGGTGGCGCAGATGCGGTACTCGTCAATTAAAAAAAAAGAAGTATATAGCGCACTAGATTCCGTCTATTACTTTTCATATAGTGTCTCAAGCCCATGAAAAACAAGTTTAGTTACGCATATCTCACAGAAAAAAGCTTGGCCTTATGTATGAATTTGCAGTTGTAGTGATGGAAATGACATGGCAGCTTCACTAAGTATATGGTGCCGCAGGGTGCTCTTGCTAAATCATCTCCGTTGTGCATTTCTGCGACGTGGAATATGACCGCGTTAAAGAGCCCACTCTTGCGACATTGATAGACGAAAAGACTGCAGCGCTTCCGGAACCAGCCACCGCATGCGGCTGACTACCTTAATCGCGATTTGAACCTCTGCAGCTTGCGCCGTTCCCGCATCTACGTCACTACCATCATCGTCAACAGAGGGTAATTTATGTCCACTGCAGGACGAAGGTCTCTAATTACCCCTGTCCTGCGCCAACTGATTCCAGCTACCACCCGCGAATTTCCTGATTTAACCACCCCACCTACTCTTTAACCGAAATCGACTGCGCTTCCTTTCTCTTGGCATCCATTGTGTAACCCTCATGGTCCACCAGTTATCTAACCCACGCATTACATGACCTGCCATGCGCCATTTTTTTCTCTTAATGTCAATTAGAATATGGGATATACCAATTGCTCTCTGATCCAAACCGCTCTCTTTCTGTCTGTTAACATTATGGCTAGAATTCTTCGTTAGATCGCTCTTTGCGCGGTCCCCAACTTGTTCTCAAGCTTCTTGGCCAGTCTCCAAGTTTCTGCCCCATATGTCACCACGAGTAAAATGCACTGACGGTTCATCTTTTTCAATGATAAAGGTAAGCTTCCAGTCAGGAGCTGAGAGTGTCTGCAGTATGCACTCCAACCCATTTTTATTGTTCTGTGAATTTCCTTCTCATGGTGAGGGTTCCCTGTGATTAATTGATCTAGATAAACGTACTCCTTGACATACTCTAGAGGCTGACTGACGATTCAGAACTCTTGTTCCCTTGCCCGGCTATTCATGATTAACTTTGTGTTCTGCATCTTCATCTGCAAACCCACTCTTACACTCTCTCTGTTAAGGCCCTCAATCATTTGTTGTAACTCGTCTCGTTTTGCTTAATAGAAGAATGTCATCGGCAAACCGAAAGTTGCTGAGATATTCGCCGTTGATCCTTACTCCTAGGCCTTCCCAGTTTAGTAGCTTGAATACTGCCTCCAAGCAGGTAGTGAATAGCATTGGAGACATTATGTCTCCTTGTCTGGCCCCTTTCATTATAGGTATCTTCCGGCTTTTCTTGCGTAGAATTAAAGTAGCAGAGGAATCTCTGTAGATATTTTCCAAGATAGGTACGTAAGCGGCCTGTGCTCCTCGATTACATAATGCCTCCTTGACTGCTGGTATCTCTGCTGAATGAAATGCCTTTTCGCAATCTATAAAAGCCATATAGAGAGGCTGATTGTACTCTGCGGATTTCTTGATTACGTCATAAATGAAATGGATAGGATCCATTATAGAGTATCCCTTCCTCAAGCCAGCCTGTTCCCTTGCTTTACTTAAGTCCAGTGTTGCCCTTATTCTACTGCAAATAATCTTGGTGAATATATTATATAATATTGGGAGTAAGCTTATGGGCCCTTAATTTTTCAAATCGTTAACGTCTCTGCTTTTGTGGATTATTATCCAAACTTCTTTCATCCAAACGGGAGTCAATTATACTCATAGATTCAAAAGGCGTTATGAAGGCAGATTATTCCTTGTATTCTTCCGAAAGTGGAACTTGCCAAAATCCTTTATATTAATCAATACGCGAAAACACTCTGCAGCCACCCATCTCGTCTATATATGATAGTCTATTCGTGGCATAGGAAAAGGAAAAAGCCCTGTCTGCTTATTACTTTGCCTGTAATCTGTGCAGAGTCGGAGGCTTCCACCTTCCTTAGGTGCAATAGTGATGGGTGACACGAATGTAAACGTGGATGGACGAATTATCTGTGCATCCAACATCTTTTGAAGCTCGTTCTTCAGCCACATTCTCTTCTCCCGTGACATATTATATCGCTTTTTTCTCACCACTGTAGTATTGCCTGACTTAAATGGTACCTCAAACTTTGTAGTTGCTTTGGGATATCCCTTCAAGCGTAGCAATTCTGGGTAAAGCCTCTTAACATCTCCACATGACGATGGCTGCCGCAGGCTCCTCGAAGAAGTTGAAGGAACGCTGAGATTGTGCCGCTTTTCATCCGTAGTTACTTCTCCAGTCCAGTAGATGTTAAGGCGAAGTGCGCTGATGGCTGGACGTGATAGGAGCAATTCATAGGGTTCTCCGTCGAGTACTAGCTCCTGCGTAGCAACACTGTTGCCGGGAAAGGATATGGTCAAACATGTCCATTGATCATGAATATCTCGCATTTCGTCATGTCCATGTACTTCCATAACCCGTCCCAGTTGTACTTTTTCAGTCTCAACAATACGGGCATTTATAATTGTGATGCTCGTTCCACTGTCAACTAACGCGCTCCTTTCCTTTCCATCAACAAAAATAGATACATACAAGAGGTTTGCATGCGACAAATAAGCAGCTTCTCTTGGTGTCTTCAGGCGGAAGCCGAAGCCCTCTTTATTTAGCTTTTTGTCACAGCACCGGACTCTTCGTGTTGGCTTGAACCTCCTTGGTCAGTCAGACAGGACACAGGAGAAGCGGTAGACTTCCAGCTTGCAAGCGGGCGTCTTTCATCAGTTCATGTGGCAGTTGGGCACAATGCACCAGGCATCATGGGCTGCCGCTAGGGTCCCCAATCTTGCAGGTAGAGGTTTGGCATTCCCTGCAGAAGTTCTTAAACCGTTTTGGGACCTCTCACTTGTATTTGCTTCTGAACGTCCGGACTCAAACCATAAATGATAAGCGGAACCACAGACGTCTCGGGCAAGGCTGAGTCAGCCAGCTGGAGTAGCCTCCTTTACTCATAAAAAGAGCTGAGTGCTGACCCATACCTGTACTTTAATGCGATAGCTTTATCCCATAATAATACTTGTTCTCTCCAAAAGAGCCGAGAAAATTCTCCTTCCACTCCGTTCATGGCTTGTTGCTGTGAGCGTTGACACGCAATTCGTAGCAGCTCTTGGCTATTCATGACAGGAATAGTCGCCATGTTTTTCACTTTATCTTCATCACTGTGCCAGTAGTTTTCATTGCATGCATATTCATAATATGTTAGCCACGACTCGGGGCTACTGGAATCTCCATCGAACATGTCTGGCTTCACGTATTCGAGACTGGGCCTGTTCATTCCTCTTTAAGTCACGTTTACAATCAAACGCATTAATTCATTTTGCTGTCTGTTCTGTTCCTGTTGCACTTCAAGAAATTAAGTGAGCAGGTTGCGCCACTGTCAGATGAAGCAATGGTGGCAGGCTTCGCGCAGTTTGGAATTGGCGTCAGCACAAACTTCTCATAATCTTGAAGTTTCATATTCAGCTTCACTTTTTCTTTCGCAACTAAATTATCCTAATTGAGCTTCGTTCTAACGCTTATATAGGAGACAAATGCGTCAGTGCTCACTGCTTCCGGAAGAGCTTGTTCCTCTTCATCTTGAGGCGTTGCAGCCAAGATTCGGATGCCGCCGCGTTTACTTGCTCCAATGATGAAGTCCACCCACATCCCGACTTGAATGTCCACACAGAAAAAATGCGGCTGCGCCAATTTGTAATAATACATAGTAGGGCTAGGCTATGGTGTCAGCCATCTTCTTTATTCTCCCTCCTCATCCCTTGATCGTCTTCGTTAAGACACCCTGTAACTTGTTCACAACGTCCACGTACAACCTATAGAATTCATTGTGATAATTTCAGATATTCATTTGCACCGGAAACCAGCTATCGCTTAAGCGTGTGCCGTATGAACAAACCTGGTAAGAGAAAATCAACATCTAGAGGTCGAAGTCATCTTAGAACATGACAAGGACGAAAGAGCGAGGCACTCCACTACAACCAAGACAGAAACCGAGAAGGTCTGCCTAAGCCAGAAGGAAGTATAAAGGCACAATAAATTATATAGTATGTCTTCTCCCGCATTATCGTTTTTCTCTCGCCAAGACTTTTGAAGAGTCACAAAGGAGTCGCAATCGTTCACAACGACGCTTCGCACGCTACTGAGAGTCAAGTGACTCATGCAGCAGTGTTGGCGATCAGTTTGTGTCTCAACTCACGCTAAAAGGCGCCTTCAGTGAACACGAGGAGAGTAAAGTTGGCCTGACTCAATTTGACCTCTTTTTTTTTTCTAGACAGTGGTCACCTGCATTGCCTGCGCTAGCGCAGCCTCACTTCAATCCTCGCCACTTATGCGTGTTCCTCGCCTTTTGTAGAACCTTTCAAGGTAGGCTTTGCTATTCCCTTTGAAGGGAAACAAACCTGACCGCCTATGAACGAGTAGCGCGTTTGACTGAGCTTTTCAAACAAAGCGTCGAGTCACCGCCCGTTGCTTGAGGCGGCGGTTGCTCAATTTGAGGCCAGGCGAACTTGAATAAAAACAGATCGGGAAAGTTTTCGCGTTACAAGGCACCTGGATGGTAGCCTGAAAGTCCGCGACCCCGGCATGCACGGTGAATGCTCCGTTTTACGGCTTTGAGAGGCGGTCGTACTGTAACTCTATATGAACCTCTCGCAACACGAGTGCGGTTCCCAGTGGGACACTTGACAGGAATTTACGACTAAAACAAGTCGCCTAATTGCTGCCGAATTTTCGGCCCAGGCACGATAGCATCTCTTTCGTGAGCATGCCTGGCAAAACGTAATACAGTATTCGGCCTGCAGTGGCGCCTTGCTTGCTAGATGAAGAGTAACACAGGCTGCAAAAGCTGTCTTCGGCGGGTCGGCGTCACGCTCGTAAAGTTGAAAAGGAACGGGCGCATGGTGATTTTACGAGAAGAAAAAAAAGAGGAGGTAGAAAACTTAGACGTAAACCAAAAGATTGTGTAAGTGGCTTCGAACCGAATTAATTGCCACAGAAGCAGAGGGAAGACCCACATGAATTCTCGTACGTCCCCAGGTGTGCCAAGGAAAAGTGCTTTCCTGTATCACTTGACGCGTTGCCTGCAAGGACAACGACACGAGGCCATTCCACACGTCTTAAAGAAACTAGCAAGAAAGAATGAATCCATTATTTACGAATGGGTGTGTTTTCGAGCGAAGTACGGTTGATTGATCTATATAACAATGTATTTATCGAGCAATTCTTTTACCCTAAAAAAGTATATTGTGTCCCACATCTGAAGCATACGTGTGGAATGAGGCTGGGCTTTCCTTTCATACTCAAGATACATCGAGTATAGATAAAAAAAAAGAAATAAAAATGGCAACAAGCTACGAGGTCGCTGGAATGCTACTTGCAAAGCTTGTTTGGCGAGATGGCGCTTAGCCGGCTGGAAGAACACGCACACGAATGGTAGGCGTTTGTTCGTATCTGTTCAATTGCGATAGTAATTATACGGACTCGAGAGGCGCGGTCACACCGTTGTCGCTCGCGCTCTCGTTGGAGCCACCTTCGTCTTCATGAAAAGGCCTTGCAGAAAGCGCACCGTGAGCGAAAGCAAGCCTGATACGTGCAGGGTTAGAAGGGTACGAGACACGTCAGACACACGCAGTGGGTTTCGCTCCAAAAATGAGGAAGCGCAACCCTCATGTACCGCTCAATTGTCTCTGAAGAGGAACCGGAGTAGCCTTCTGCCAACCGTAATGGTATGAGCGTTGTGCTAGAAATAAGAAGTGGTCAAGCTCAGCAACTGTGTGCGTACTACACTATGTATTACATAGTGGTCCGAGCGGAACGGACACTAGTAGACTTCAAGCTGCACGCGCTGACCGTTTTGCTTCGGCCTCATCGCGTGAACCGTTGAGGTTCATGAGCTGACACTGAGGTGACCCGAGGGGCATTACTGAAAGCCAAACATTGTCACTCCATTTTTCTGACACTTGATCATTTTTGCACATTGTCCTCGCTCCTCTACGTACTTTCGTTCCGCCTATGGTAAAACTTAATAATGCCCTTCCCCTCCCCCCCCCCCCTCCCCAGGGGTCTCCCTTCCGGCTTTAACGAAACAGTGAGGTGTAATGCTACAGTGACAATTGCGGCCGTTGTCTCGTATCACGCCGTGAATTTGATTGGATTGTGCGGAAGAACTTTTTTTCCTAATGTGTTCATTCTGGCCACTTTTACTCGAGGAGTGTGAGGGCACACGTTATCTTGCTGCAAGGCCAATTTTCCACAGGCTCGCATGTTGCGCAGAGACCGACCGAGCTTCTGCAGTATTTCGGTGTATCGAGTTGCATTTCTAGTCCCATAATGCAAACTTTCAACGATTTCCTCAACATTACGGTGCCCTATTTCACGCATTGTAGCTATATTATGGGGAGGTACTCACCTCTTGTTTTTTCAGTGCGTCAACGGTGACCTCGTTGGCTATAGTTGAGGCTGTCCGACGACGACTACTCCCAGACTGATGTTCAATGCTAGTATGCTCTTCCTTAATATGCTCCGGATCACTCACGTGTCGCCATGCGCAAGTGTTAAACTTACGAAATATTGCGGCTGCAAGATGCTCTCTTACCGGAATTTATTTCACCGTTCGGTGGTGAAACGACATGTCGTGTGTTGCCCTGTTTATCAGCGTACTTGTGTCTATGGTATGTAACATCTGCGTACCAAATGACAAATTTAATGTTCAGTGGCGTAGCAATAAAACCAGAATTTATAATCGGCAGTCAGCCCTAAGGATATGTGCAAGAGTACGTCAGTGTAGGTTAATATCTAGCTCAAAGGGGACCCTAACCATGTCAAGGAAAACAGAATAAAAATGAGTTGTCCAGCATGCAACAGGCATTATCAAATCATGGCCGGCCGTTTATCACTACTTTTTGAAAATAAAACTGTAAAATCATTGCATTTGACCAGAAACTTCAAGGTAAGCAATGAAGCTTGAGAACAAAAGAACTACAGAGCGAGCGATGGAACGAAAAAACTGGCCGATTCGCCTGAAGGGCGACGGACTAACTGCGACAGAAAGGTTAGCGTTGCGCTTACTTTTCAGACGGTGTTCTAACTACATATGGGTATGAGTAACAGAGACGCGACATATGCGGTTGAGCGAAAATTTCCGGCACCCTTAAATGTTATAACACGCCGTATAGGGCTTGTAGTGGCGTCACAGAGGCGCTAGTACGCTAACCGTAAAGAGCCGCGGGGCAGTAAAATTAGATTACTTTCAGGTTTGAGTATTAACACGGTTCTGCTCCTCAAAATAGTATGATAATTTCAAGATAAAAGGCATGCGCTGTGAATGTTATGTATCATGGCATTCGCTGGCGGGCTGTCATTCTCTAAATCGTGAGCAATAATTTAGTCCTGAACGTTAGGCATGCTTTGAGCAACTTTTCTGATTGAACAGTGTAGCAACATAACGCGCTTATAGCATTAACATATATAAGCTATCGCCACAAGTATGTAACATACATGCCCGTAATTATATGCGGAGCGCTCTGGTGACATCGAGGGCGAAAATTTGCTTTCAGTATCCATATAATTACCTCGCTCCGGTTTTCTCATCCCACCGTCAGCAGCGAGACTTACTGGACAGCCTGGCTCAGGTCCGGGGACGTCGACCGACACCTTCAACTGGTGGACTGGGCGGAGAAGGCGAAGCAGGCCCAGAGCCTTGCATGAGCCCGATCCCTCATCCACTTTCCGCTTTCCCCTTCAACCTTTCAATAACGTTTACCACCACCACCTACTATCGCAATAAAATTATACACATATCATCGAGATTTAGAAAGACTTCGGTGCGACTAAGAGCGAATAAATGAATGTAAGAATAAATAACGGTAACAGATAATCTACTAGGGCAAGTAAGAAACTCTTAGCCCCTATTTTTATTACCTAGAGTAAGTTACATACATAGAGTTAGAAATATACGTACGTTTCTACTTACCTTACACTATGTTTTCACATAGTCCACACACTGGTTCAGACATTTCTCCCATCGCAGCATTAAATTTGAAATTCCCCTGTCGTCAGACTGCGATGCACGCGGCCTCCCAGAACGCTCATTCTCATGCAAGTCTTCGCGGCCTCTTGCGAGTTCACAACGCCACCATCTCACACTTCTCAAGGCTAGACACCTTTCTCCATACGTGGGCTGCATTTACTTAGAGACTTCAATGGGCGTTCGTTCCTTCCTCCATAGAAAACGAATCCCACATCGTTGCTCGTACGCCGTGGATATGCATATCACAATCGCCAGCTGACAACAGCCCACTGCCATGGAGCTACAGGCTGATAAGGCCGGGTCGGTCCAAGGAAGGTCCACCACTGAGAATGGATATGTTGGCTTCGCTTTTACAGCCGCAATTTGGCTAAAAAATACAGGCAAATACTTTGTGATTCGCCCTCGTAGTTGGCAGTTGGCAGTGTTCGCAGTTTATTTTAAAAAGGACAAAAGGAGGTAGTTAGCGGAGAGCCGCGGGCATCGTAAGTGTCCCCCTCCTCGGCGAATACGTGAACTGTCCTGCATTCGTGAGAAAGATATAGTCACAGAGAACTGTAAGAGAAAAAATGGAGCTGGCAGGGCATGCCAAGCGTTGGCCAGATAACCATTTGTGTTTAGAGTTACAGAATTGGTCCTATAAGGAGAGAGGCGGAGTCGATAGTGCCTTGGCACCAGGTCGTGTGATGAAATTAAAAATCTTGCGGGCATGAGATTAGGTCAGTTCGCGCAAGGTAGGGGTAATTTGGAGATAGCTGGGAGCGGCCTTCAACCTGCAGTGTGGATAAATAGGCTGCTGCTGATGATGGCGATTAAGATTTCATATGTGAATCCATGATTGCGTGAAAAATGGCGTCACGTACCACCACACACCCATTCCAGTGCTCGTGATATTTGCGTACAAAAAACTAACTTTGCTCTTTGTACTGCTCTCGTAAGCGTTGTCCCAAACAGCAGGATCAATGCATCGGTTGGCAAAACTTTTCGATGATTAAAATTGACCAGTTTCAAAGCTTGTCAAATACAGCAGTCACTGATGAAACCTGAATTTTCAGTCACCGAGGACGAAACACGGCAAAGAGAAGGAACCATAGGATGGCAGGCAGCTGACCATTCATTAAAAATTGGGGGTATATTGGGGAATAAAGTTACGGAATTTTAACCATTTTACTATATTTTCGTTGTTCCCCAGGGTAGTGTTTTGGGCGCCTTGTTATTTTCAATTTACATTATTGATCTACCAGCGGGCATTACCTCTAACATGCGACTATTCGCAGATGATTGCCTAATATACCGTAAAATTTCTTCTTCAGCTGATCATCTTGCTCTTCAGCAGAACCTGGATCTCCTAACTGGTGCTCACGCTGGCAAATACCTCTTAAGAACGACCAATGTAAACTAATGACCTTCACCCGCAAGAAATCAGCTTCAGCATCTCACTACACTCTTAATAACTGCCACGTAGCACGCACAACGTCCTACGAGTACCTTGGCGTGCATCATTCACCCTAACTTTCTAGGAGCACTCACATAGGCAAGATCACAGCACAGGAATCACGCACCCTCGGCTACCTTAAACTAAACCTTCACGACGCTCCTACTTCAACCAAATCACTAGGATATCTAACATTCGTCCGTCCTCAATTCGAATAGGCGTCATCAATTTGGACACCCCATCAAACGTATCGAATCAACGCTCTTGAACGTGTATAAAATTGTGCCGCGCGTTTCATCGCCAAAGAGTACAGCCGTCATTCCAGTGTTATTAATATTAAATCTTCTCTGTTCTGATGCTCCATAGAACTACGCAGAAACATTGCTCTGATCTGCTTATTTCATAAAATAACAAATCGGCAGCACCAAATCGTCCTCCCTCTCTCCCAAACGTTACGAGCGTCTCGCAATGTGCACAACAACCGTTCTTTCAAACCTATCTATGAGCACACAAACGCCTTCAATTCATCAGGGTTACCACTGGCAATTGAACTATGGAATACTCTCCCTGATAATGTTGCACATTCATGACTCCGATAGATTAGGTCATGAAGTAACCGCTGTTTTTTCGTGACCGGTTGTTTTCATTAATTTTCTCTTAATTATGTACACGCTTCTTGCTAACTTCTGCATTTGGTAATGTCAAGAGATGTACCGTTACATTACTTTTGTAAAACTTGACGGTGTTAGATGTTGTACCCTTACATTGTGTATATCTCAATTCATTCCGATAATGTATATCGCATTCTGCTAACTATTCTGTAACGTCACCTCGTTTTATGTACCTTAGCATACGTCTCATACACTCGGTATCTCTTCTTTGTAATGATTCCTCTTATGAAATTATATATTCTAAAATCCCCTCCACCCTCACACAATATTCCTTGTGAAGCCTTTGAGGTTTTTTGAGTAGAATAAAATAAATAAGTTTACAGTATTCCTTTTTGCCATGCCTCGCTAACCATTAACATTACGCTGTTGCGTTTTGTAGTTACATAAGGTGCAATTTTTGAGGATAAGCACAGTGTATGACGACTTATCTTTACGTTTCTCACTAGAGCGAAGGTCCCAAGTCCTAAGATGTGCTTATGCTGCCTACACGCAATGGAAATATGAACTATTTTCAAGATGACGTTTTTCAATGCTTATTCTTATTTCGCCTATCGAATTCTGGCCACTATACCTGTATTCTGTACGTCAGCAAAAGGAAGAGAGTCTACTACATAGCATTCAAGATCGGCGCGCACGTGTTCATGGAAGTGAGGAAAACGCACAAGCAATAGCTATCTCCTAGATTATCTTGCTACAAATTCTCAAAGCGGCATTCAGTGTTACACAGAATATACAAACCTGGATCCCATAAGTATGACTGTTGCTCAAAGGACCAGCTCAGGCGCACATTCTTTTGGTTAATATCGTATCACTGCAGTTTGGCACACCAGAGTTTCGATCGTAACGCCAAAGTCATGTAGACGAGACATGCAGCCAGCCTACGTACAACAATCTCGCTTTAAATAAAGGTTTAACTGTCATGTGAGAACAAGTCATATTTGCTAATATCATGGAAAAAGGCGTCGGTGATTAACACAACTTTTGTGTTAACACTTTCTCTGACTGAGGCGTCATTTTATTTAAGTTGCGAATTATGTTGCTTCCGAGAAGGACATCGCAGCAAGAAAGAAGAACGGCTGAAATACAAACAAAACGTCTATGTTGATTCCTTTTCGAGCCGTCCTGTTTCTGCGCGTATTGTCTCAAAGTGTTGTTCAACCAAGTGGGCCAACTTTGTTGTCTTCTATGTGCTGTCGTTTCACTTTTGCTGTATTGTTTGCAGATTTTCTGTTTTGTCTTTGCTATATGCTTTTCAGCGCTCTTTAGTTGGTTAGGTCTATGTTTGTAAGTAAATGTTCCAACGCATGAAATGACCACCCACTTGCAGCAGTGCGCGCTAAAATCTTAATGGTACACGATGATGTTTGTTTTACTTCAAGAAATAAAGAATAATGAAAGATACTGTCCATCTAATTACGGAATGCTGCAACCTTGTGAGACGTAGAAAGCGCTGACAAAGAGCTATTACAATCCCGAAATAAATGCGTTCTCTAAGTTTCAAAAATGAATTAGGATAGAGCTTTGAATGTCTCCTTAAACACGTGCTCCAAACAAGAAAAAGAATTGAGATGAACAAGTGAATAGAGGACCGCGTATTAAGTTCATGAAAGGAAACACCTGTTTTAAATGTTCTTTATACAAAGTGATGCAAGGAAAAAAATGTCATAATGAACAACGCTGAATCGCCATCGCAACGCGGCTCCAGAAACGTAGTCTGCGAAATGAGCGCACAAAAATCCTGCTTCTCAATAAGAGATTTGCCGGCCACTTAAGCAGCCCTCATTACGTAGGGAGGCTGAGGCACATCGTGCGTTCGGTAATGCAACAAACTCATCTGATTGCACGGCTTTATCAAACATTCCCTGCAATGCAGGGCTGCCGACGTCGAAGCTTCGAGCGTAACGAAACATAAGCATTAATCGAGCTGGTCGAGAACAAAAAAAAAAAGAAAAGGAGTCCTTCAGTCCTTCACCCGTCTGTGCCGCTTCCTTTGTTAGACGTGATGTAAACGAGTATTGTGCGGCTCAGAATGGACTGTTTTGTGAATCCTAGAAATGCTCTGTTCATGCAGATTTGGAATTACCTTCTTTCAGTGACATCGCTGAGAAATCTCTCATACATAAACTGAGTGAGGAAATACAGAAATTTTCGTGCATTTCTATTGAACTTTTTCTTGTTCTCAGACCGCTTGCGCGGGTAATGGCTTTGCGTAATGACAAATAGCCTTAGTGAAGTGCGACGGTGTTCAAACTTTCAAACTTCACTTCTCGCATTGCTGCGCTACACAACAGTGTGTAATAAGAGCAACTTTTTCTTGACTGAGGCCGGCGTAAAATTGGTTATGACTGTTCTGTTATCTCACTGGTACAAAACAACAGAACTGCAACCGAAAAATAAAATCTACCGCCATAATGTAGTCTGATCGACAGTCTTTCTTGTTCCTGTTCTTAATGACTTAACAGAAAACGCAGTACTGAGCTTGCTTGAACGTAACATGATTCTTGAGTAAAAACTGCAGAACAATGCTGTATAGTCACGGAGAATACGCACAGAAAATGATCGGACACAACAACTGTATCGACGAGCCTAGCTAACTGAGTGCGAACGGTTGTTTTTGAAACTAACCACGAATGCTGACATCACCAGGCATTGCATTAGGAGATATAAAACAACCGTTACTCCCTTAACGGTAGCTTGTGTCAATCGATACCGGCTGCCCTGCTTTTTCATCAGATAGAGAGCGAGAGAGAGAGAGAAAGAAATATTTAGTTTTAATAGGGTTGGGTATCTTCTTAATGCGGTTCAGTACTTAGTTGAATGCCGCATTGCCTTATGCCACTCCACATGCCCACTGGATCAGCTGTCAGTAATCGTACTGGTCTGAGCCGTCATGCCGTAGTCGTCATGCCACCTTGGTTGATCTTCGTGACCAGCCTATATATAAGCTGGTCACGAAGATGAGAGTGAAGAAATTAGGCGGTAGATTGGAGGCTGCCGCAGAGTAATGACGCCTGCAGAATAATTTTGTTACCGTTATCAGGGTATTTAGCCCTGAGTAAAGGTGCGCTAGTTCTTGACAAATGAAGAACATCTATATATGAGTTATAATTCACGTGACAATAACAATCAGTTCAAGCCTCGAAACGAGATGCCTGTGCGAATAGTTTCTTGATAACGTTTACTAAGAAAACAATGAGGAACGTGGCGAGTCCTACGCCGAAAAAGGTATAATTTAATACGCGTTTCAGTAGATATGGTGTTAGATCAGCATTTGTGATAAATCGTACTCAGCAGTTATTTATAAAGTAAGGCATTTGTGCTCTGTACTGTGATCTGAATTTCAACTAAATCGTCTCTTTGCACGTATACGACTGATGTTAGTACATGGACGATTCTTGCAGCACCAGATAAAAAAATGTATAGGACATTTCGGTCGTACATGGACCTTTGGTGTCGGGAGAAGTCTTGACGGTGGCAGTGTTATGATTATTCCCATTAACTTTATTGGCATTCTTATTCAATATTTTTCTATTAATATATCATTCATTTATATTCTGCTGTAACACACAGAGAAACAGAGCTGCCTTCCTACTCACTCCCTACCTCAGGCCCTCCAAAGCAGCTGGCGTATAAATGAACAGAACAGCAATAACTTGGCATTGCGAGAACAGCCAAAAGACAGAAGCGATGTACGCAGGTGCGTAACTGACGAGAAATCCACACGCTTGAATCACCGCTCACGCAGCCTATGTACACTTAGCACAACAAAAAACTGCTTTACACCAATGTTAGCCGCGTCTCGCACCATATCCCCCTTGGCCCAATGCCGTGAGGTCAGAAATAAAGAAAGGACATTCGGGGAAATAACTGCCTCTCCCAACCAAGTTTTATAAAGGCTGTTCAAGGGGGAGAACCGGCGACGCATCCGCAATCTCGCGCAATCGTGCCCGTCGCACCTGATGCCCACATCGATGACCCATCGCCAGGGGAAACCACAGGGCGTAGGCGAGCGAGGCTGGGGTCGCATCTATCTCTTTTTTTTCAGCTCTTTTTTATTATAACCGAGACTGTGCCCTGATGCATACAGTCCACGGCCAACTTCCGGTAACGGTCGCTCGCCTCGTTAATTGCGAATGGCGGGTGCGCAGCAGTTTGTGGCACGCCCATGCCGGCATGAGTATGTGAACTTTGCACACTTTCTTGCTCTGCCAATTCACGCATAGATACCGAATTAATTGAGAACACGCTCTCGTCCATATTATTTATTTCGTTATTATTAGCGTACCGCTCCTTTCTCAATGCTTTAGGCTGGACAGTGAGGTAGTCAGAATGGCGCGATGTTTTCTTTTGCGGGTTAGAAAAATGTGTGTGGTAAGCAACACTGTCATTGCTATTTATATCTCCCGAGCGGGTGTCTAGAAATGTCACTTCTACCGCGCGAGGAAGCAGCTTTGCTAGTTTACCAGTGGAGATACTGTAGTTTGCGGATATACAGCAAGAATCTAATATCGAGCATGGGAAATAATAGAATGGCTTGAGCGCCTCAATCTATCTTGAACTTAGCGAGTATAGCAATAATAAAACAAACAAAAATACACGAATGTAATGCAAATGATAACGTAATACTTGGCGACTGTGTTGTGTGTCATCATCCGCAACCTGCCCATACAAAAAGGGGTCTGTCGCAGACCTCCGCACACACAAGTAAAACTGCGGGCCCCTACGAGTCTCATCAGCTGGTGGGGTGCTGCTGCTGCTCCACAACACTCAGCACCACCTCCACGACGCGGCGCGCGTATCGGTGTGGCAACCCTACGCGTCGCTAGCGCGGCCTCCTCATTCCCTGATCAAAGAATCCTCAAAGCAGCGCCCTGCAAATCACAGCATGTTGCTCAGATCTCCGTTCATAAAACACGCACAAGAAATAAATAAATAAAAGCTTGCAGTCTGCTGCGTGACCGCGCTGTGCCCAACGGCAGGCAATATTCAAGTAATGAAACAAAACATTTTGTGTAGCATTTTAAGGGGTGGCAGTAGCTACTGTCGTGCGCCATCTACTGATCTTCTGATTCCATTCACACCCGTGCTTGGAGGAGAGCGATGTTGCGCTTCTAGTGACTGATGCGATTTCGCAAGTCTTTGCACGTACGGCGATTCGAGGGAATCCTTGTGAGGAGGCCAATCTCTTCGTAGGCGTCTACATTTTGTAATCGCCAACAGCACGCATTACATTCTCTCGTGTACCTCTGGGCATGGTGTGTTTAAATTTTAGTTGTACAAAGAAAATCCGCCAAGTAATCCAGAAGGAATTAATTTAATGAAATCTTTCCATGAATATTTTATTATGAGAAGTCTTTCTAAGATGCAGACGACGATCTCGCTTGCGGTAACGAAGGATGGTTTGCGGCGCGAGTTGGTATCCCATTCCCCATGCTAGGAGCGCGCGAATGAAAGACTTCATACAAAGCCAAGAAAGACAAAACAACGCTCACTATCAACAGAAGTTTTATTAAAATCAACCATATATACTCTGAACCTATGCATGGAAGAAAAAAGAAGCATAGGCTGGGTTCGTCTTCCTTGCCTATGTGTGAAGCATTTCTATTTGCTCTATTCCCCTCAACAATAGAAAGAAAGGGCGCGTTTCTGCAAGTAGTTTGAGCAATACCTTCTCGAGGTCAGTCAATTAGACCATCGTTGTTGCTCAATTCATAAAGACGATCTTGTTCTCCAGTTCAGATTCCAAATCACTATGAATTTTTTCTCGGTGACGATGTTCTCATGAGTTGGGATTCTAGGTGCATGTAGCAGAATACATCCCCGGGTTTTAATTATCCCAAATATTTCTTTATAGATTTACTTGTGCTGCTTCGATAACAGCCAATTAGAATAACAACTTTGAAAATTACCTATCAAGAAAGAGGCCAGGCAAGGAGACACAATCTTTCCAATTCTATTCACTGCATGCTTCGAAGAAGTATTCAAGCTATTAGACTCGCTTGTTAGTGAGGATCAATGGCCTATACTTAATCAACGTTAGGTTTGCAGATGACGTTGTCCTGTTCAGCCACACTGTGGATGAATTGCAACAAATGATTGAGCACCTTAACCGAAAAAGTGCAAGAGTAAGGTTGAAGATTAATATGCTCAACACAAAGGTAATGTTCAATAGCTTGGCAAGGGAACAAGAACCAATGATCGCTTATCATCCGCTATGCTCTGTGCAGGAGTACGTTTATCTAGGTGAATTATTCAAAGGGGACTATCATCAGAAACATGAAATTGACAATAGAAAGGGGTTGCAGTGCGTCCGGCAGGCATTACCAAATCCTTACAGGAAGCTTACCACTGTCATTCATACGAAAAGTGTAGAATCATTGCATTCCACTGGTGCTAGCAAATGGGGCAGTAACTTAGTGGTCGACAAAGAAGCTCGAGCATAAGGACCGGGCACTGTGCGATGGAAAGAAAAAATCTAGGCGTAAGGTTAGGAGAGAGGAAGAGAGCGGGGCGGATCACATAGCAAATAGGGTAGCCGATACTCTCATTAGCAATAAGAGAAAAAAAAATGGAGCTTGGCAGGCATGTAATGCGTAGGCCAGACAACCGGTTGGCCATTACAGGTGCAGAATGGGCGCTAATCAATGAAAGCGCACTCAAGGACGGCAGAGAATTCGATGGGGGGATGTCGCTTGGAAAGTCGCAGGCGCAAGGTTATCATCAGCTAGCGCAAGACAGGGGTAATTGGAGATCGCTGGGAGAGGCTTTTGTTTTACCAGTCGAATAAAAGAGAGTCTGATGATTGTGATTACGATAATGATGATAATTACACCGTAATTCCTGAAATTACACCGTACCATTTTGTCAATGAAAGTGATAAATATACACCAAAGGCGTTCTAAGTGAATATTATCGCATGTTAAAATCTCCATAGATAAGTAGCAAACATGGACTCATCAATTGTTGTCATTTCTTAAAGCACAGCCATAGGGCGAAAATCGTTTTCCTGCACCCCACAGTTCATGGCGCTCAAGTGTGCGTTCTTCAAGGTTTTTATGGGGACTTCCAAGAAACTTGAACGGTGGCCGCACCTATTGAGTGTTTCTGTATCTTTTCTGAAGCATTACCATCAAAACAACGTGTCCCGACATTTCTGCCCGCTACTCAGCAAAGTCCCTGCGAAGTGTCCTACTTTCCGCCATGCGAGAGCTTGCATCGAGATGACAGACTAGTACCGCTCCACGTCGTCGATGGCGCCACTAGTTCGGGTCAAAGCTGCAGCGCACAATGCCCATTGAAAACACTTCTTTTAAGTTCCGCGTTATTCGAATTAGCCAGCGTAAGCGTGCCCACTAATCATGAGAGCGATCACTGTGATAACGAGACAGTCGTCCGGTGATGTCCATTCAGTAGCGATGTTTACGTAAACTCAACTTTGTGAATTCGGTATTTTACCCGCCCACGCGATATGACCAATACGCTGTTCTACAATGTCGTGCATGTTGTGTCGATGTGTTATTTGAACTGATATGGGACAATGCCGATGTGTGTGGGTAAACTTTACTTCTGCTTCTCCTCCTACAAAAGTATGCGCAAAAGTACGGAAAGATATAGACATAAAATGACTGACTGTCCCTTGTTCATTTTGTGTTTTTTGTTGCTGATTTTGCTGTTTATAGACAACGAGAAAATGGAAGGTTGTCATGAATAAACGGACGGCAAGCATCGTATGTACGTAGCTTCACTTTGTCATTCACATCTGCATGGTGTGGACAAGCGGAAATTGTTGGCAGATGGCAGAAAGAGAAAGCATCCGATCGGCACACAGGATCGACAAGAGAGAATTGAGGAAAGGAACGAGGATGACGTCATGACAAAAAAAAAGGAATAAATACGACGGAATGAAGGTGACGAATTGATCATGACGGAATGACGACGACGGTCTAAACGCGTTGGAGCCCACATTCGCTCACACATAACCATGTGCTGCCGTGCGCCACCTCGGTGTGCCGTATATCCGGTTCCGCTTTACACTTTGCTAGGCACCGGGCAATTGTGCAAGACAACACCTTCCTACATATTTCCACAAATATGTCCAGATTTAAATCAAAGCACCAGCAGCCAGAAGCCAGTAGCCACGTCTAACTCGAGACAGTTAACGCATAAGGATTCTCTATAAAATAAGGTATATTAAAGGAAGAAAAAGGGCGCTCTATATTGGATGGATGGGGGATATATGGCGCTCTGGCTGGCAGGTTGGCTGGCTGAGTAGATGGACGGATAGATGGATGGATACATGGATGTATGCATGGATGGATGGATGGATGGATGGATGGATGGATGGATGGATCGATGGATGGATGGATGGATGGATGGATGGATGGATGGATGGATGGATGGATGGATGGATGGATGGATGGATGGATGGATGGACGCCGGACGGAGGGATGGACGGACGGACGGAAGGACGGACGGATGGAAGGATAGAGCAATCGCCAAACTTTATTTAGTCGTGGTGAATGTCGTTGGGCCCCTACATGTCCGGCAGGCACCTGGCCGACATCTCCAAATGGGCACGGCATACCAGCCAGAGGTGGTCATTCGGGCCGCTGGTCCGAATCTAGAGAACGACGGCGTCCATTTCTAAAGTTGCTCGAATTGTAATGTTCCCCAATAACGTACGAAGCTTACTGGCTGCGTTAAATGTTGAAAATTATGTGGCTACATGTCGCTGACGCGCTCGAGAGCAGATGGTACAGCGACGTACTCTACGTTATTTCCGTGGGCACGGCAGTCACATGGCAAATAGCTCTCGTTAACTTAGCAATGATGAACTTGTCTAACGCTGGCGACGCCCACTAATGTGATTTGTGACGAAGTGCGGGGAGCAAACTCAGCAGAGGTACTTTGAACGTGTACAGGATGGAGTACGGCAGGGGTGTCTCATAAATAAAAGTAATTGAGAATAATAGCATGTGTTGAAGTTTGAAACGTGCAAATTGTAGAGCACAGTCCCCACAGAACTCATCTCAGAATGACTGCATACGTTAATGCGATTAGCATTTGGGCCACGTAGCGATACACAGTATTTCTGAAGTCAAGTTTATTTAACACTTGTAGTGGTGATTTCTCAAAGTAAAATTATCCAGAAAATTTGTAAGGTACGACTTACACACAACCTACAGACATGATAACGTCGGATTGTAATTTGAATATACGAGAAAACATAACTCTGTTACACGAAAACTCAAACACAAACCGCTCTTCAAACTGCCGTTTGAGGTCTGTCTTAGCAGGAGCAGAAGCAGCCCCCTCAATTCCTTGCAATACCATAAAAAAAGAACCAGAAAGCTCGCCTTCGTGCACAACGTTCGCCGTCAGCGTTTCCAGGAAAACATTGAGCTTACATGAACTGCAGTTGCCGGGAAGCGTGAGAAGAAGCCAGGGACCTTTGGATGCTGTCATGTTCCACACTTAAAGGCTAAGCTTAAGCGCCCTCCCGAATTTTTTTAATCCGATTACCATTCTTTGTCCCGTTCAGGTGTTCTAAGCCTATCTATCTATCTATCTATCTATCTATCTATCTATCTATCTATCTATCTATCTATCTATCTATCTATCTATCTATCTATCTATCTATCTATCTATCTATCTATCTATCTATCTATCTATCTATCTATCTGTCTGTCTGTCTGTCTGTCTGTCTGTCTGTCTGTCTGTCTGTCTGTCTGTCTGTCTGTCTGTCTGTCTGTCTGTCTGTCTGTCTGTCTGTCTGTCTGTCTGTCTGTCTGTCTGTCTGTCTGTCTGTCTGTCTGTCTGTCTGTCTGTCTGTCTGTCTGTCTGTCTGTCTGTCTGTCTGTCTGTCTGTCTGTCTGTCTGTCTGTCTATCTACCCACCCCTGGTGCTCCACGGGCAAGTATCAGCTGAACTGCATTGAGTGGAAACAACTGACATCGAACGTGTCTTAGAGCCCGAATGAATATCTCCGCTAGTCGTGGTTTTCAAAAAGGACAATACCATTCCACTTTGTGACGATCTCCGGAAAGCTAACAAGGCCATAGTGGTCTAACGATTTCCGCTGCCGGGAACTCATCAACTGCTGCATTGAGTTGCCGATGCAACTGTTTTCATTCCTACTGGTGCATGTTCTGCGGCACACACTAAATTTCTATCTCCTGTTTCAGCTCTGCGACAGCGTTAAATTTCTGCAGAAGCATCTGCAGCGCTTCAGGCTGTCATACCGCCGCACTAGAGCGCTCCTGAAGGAACTCACAACCGCGATACTCAGTATTCTAGCTCATCTACGACTAATACTTCTTCTAGTCCTACTGTACAACCAGAATTAGTTCTTCGTAGATCTACACGAAGTAGACAAACCCCGGTACGGTTGAAGGATAATGTTTAAAAGTAGTTATACTATCTTGGGAAGTGGGGTTTGCGTGGAAGCGTTCGTTTAACATTTTACAGAAACAGTATAAAAGACGGTAACATCCTTACCTGCTTTGTCAGGAACAGTACAACAATGACTTGATAATGCCTTATAACATAGACGAGATGAAATGTCATAAATCACAACACAACAGGTTATTTGTAGTCTTGAGGCTAGTCTTGGGTCGCGTAACATTGTTGCATGAGACTCACTGTTACTGTGTATTATATTTCGGGTAGAGCGAAAGACCCACATTAGGTCTACAGAGAATGGCGTGGTATCGATGCCTCCAAGGGAAGAGGCCATAGCCCGCCGTTCCTGTCTGTAGGATGGGCACACGCAAAATAAATTCGTTAGCCTCTTCGACACATTGCAACGGTCGCAATCACTGCTGTTCTAACGGCCAATGAGACATGCATCGCCTCGCCAAGTCGTAGCCTGCGCACGAAACCTGCGGCGCAGCGTTTCAGCATCAGTAGCAAGGGAAGCTTCATTCATTTCCATGCCGAATTTATGGGACTATCTGCGCTGCAAGACTAGGTGACGAATGTGCAATACGTGTTACGTAGGTGAGTAGGAAGTTCATTATGCGTCTTTAGCCAATGCGCTAGTACGACTGGCAATAACGTTGTGTCCGAAGATGCGTGTTTACGGTTAGGAATTATTTTCGCCCTTAAATTTTCTCTTTCTGTATTCAGCAGTCTCAGAATTTTTCCGTGGCCTTCCTGCATATTATATATTCGTTCTAACTTCCAAATATATGGTGTGAAAAGAATGCGCCTTTTTATTTTCCTATTCTGTCATACCATGCAATGATGCATCCAAACGGTAGACACAAAAGGTTATAACCTGCCATAGTTCTCCGTCCTGTTGCAGAGCATTGTCCATAAGACTTAGGTTCAGAACATAACCTGGACCCCGAACCTACTTGTGACAATTAGGACAACGACTCAGTAATGCTGTTCAATTTGCGCATTGTCGTTGTGTCCAAGTATCTGGGCGATCATCTTATTTAGGATGGGCGATGACTTTTATATTTCCCGCTGTCCTGCGGCCTCGTTCTTGTTTGTTCTGAAGAATGAGAAGACCTCTTTATAGTATATTCCTCACTACATGTGCAGCATTGCTTATATCTACTGAAATGTTTCATTTTGGATTTTATCGCCGCAAGCTCAGCACATTGTTCAATACGCGTACACTGTTCTTATCCTTTTGCGATAGAGTAGAACACAGTAAATAATATTTATAACCGACACCCATGAGCACCGCGCAGCCACAATTTTGCCATGTATTGCCTAATTTTGTGCGCGCAATGTTCTAGCAACTACCAGGTGATTTCTGAGTCCTATGAAAATGGAAGGCCACAGTTTCTTCGAATGTCTGTTGATTTATTATTGAAGCAGCGACGAAGAACATAGAAGCACCAGGGTTCGTACGTTGGGATTATTTCGTTTTTCGCATTCGTTTTCGTGCTTCTTCTCAGCGTGTCCGCAGCTTTCATGCCGCTGCTGAGAAGGGATGATTACTTCTCCCAACGGATGAAAAAAGCAAAATGAATACAAAACGAGAAGAATGTTTGCACAATTCTTCCCGAGCTTCGTACCTCTGTAGGGCTTCGCTTAGCTCTGACAACCGCTTAGTATTCACGGCCTATACTGTTGTACACCCCTTTAAGGAGCACTGCGAGAACCTATACCTGACAAACAAAGATATATAACAGGCTCGGCAGGGGGAATTCAATACGCTTTGCACTAATCTAGCTTCTTGCATTTGTGTGGCTTCTCCAGAGTAAGTGAAGAGCACCGAGGCCCGTTATTGTTATTTTCTATGAATAAGGTGTCTCGCAGCAGCAACCGTGCCGCAAGCTGACAGAGTGCCAGGTAGTTCCGTAAGATGTCATCACCGTCTGCGACAAGAATGTGCTTTACAACCTTCAAATGCTGCGGAGTCAATTTTACGCCATATTGCAAGGACATCTTTTAACTCTCCCGATGGGGCTGATAGCGACACAAAGAAAGCAATATTTCCAGCTGTGGTAAAACATATATTTATACAGAACCGCTGTCACTGGCAATAAGAGCAGAGACCTGCTAAGAAAGAAAATACGGAAAACTAAAGGCGGGCGGTGCCGCTTTCACTGTTGCGCACAACCTTCCCTGGACGTCACCTAACTTTCTAGTGACAGCTCGAGCTTAGGTAAATTTTAGCAATAAATATGAACAACAATGTACTCTAAAAGATCGAAAGACTGAAGTGCAATTTCAAGAACATTTGCTGAGTGACAATAGCTCAAATACGAGAACATACTGTGAAATCAATGGCGTCACAATACCGCACTGGCGGTGGTCTTCCGGCACGAAGTAGAAAAAATTGAACTCTAACCTAAAATTTCTCGTGTAATACTCGACGTATTACCACCCAAATAATGCAGTTGTTTTGATAGAATTGCACATCCCACAGGAATTTACTAGCCTAAAGGGATTCAGTTTTACCCTTAGGGTGTGTTTAGGTTCGCTAATGTTTCAATGCGGGTTTTTTGGTTTCACATCTTCGAAAACAAAGAAAGCGCGTAGAGACAAGGACCCAAGAAGGCACATGAAGACGCAGACGCAGCGCTGTCTTTGTGTTCATGTACTTTTTATTGGTCTTGGCTTTATAGGCTAGTTACTACTTTGGGTTTATCCATGATCGTGCTTTTGGCACCGGCGATGCGGTTTGCTTTTGTGACTGAGCCGTATTACAGATTGAAGAAATAATACGGAGTTTGCATTATTTCCCATAAATAATATGGGAAAAACGCGGGATCATAGAATCTACTCAGAACTTATCAGGGTAAGGTGCTGTACTGTTTTTATTCCGATAGAAATTATATGGACGCTCCATGTGAATTTCCACCGACGTCTTCGTCCTCGACATCGCCATTACGGCGATGTTCCGTATAAAGTCCAGGCCCGATAACATTGCAGCCGTGCGCCGTACTCTTAAGGTGCTAGTGAACACTTGCAAGGATGAGCTGAGAAGCATGGTGGCACGATGCGCTCCCAAGGAAGGAAGGCCGGGGGGGGGGGGGCATAAGGGTGGAGCGGGCACATGGGCGCGCGCAAGAGTGGGGGATGAATGGGGCAGATTAGTGCGCATGTCTTCGTGTACTGCAGATGCGGCCGCTTAGCGTAATTGTATCGGAAGGAGCGCGACGCATGCACTGCTGGCTTCCTTGCAGCACCACCAGACGGCATTCGCATCAGCGGCAGCCGCGGCGCCAGCCGTGCGGGGCACAGTAAAGAAAGAGTGAGAAAGCTCGCTTTCGCACATAGCCTTCGCCGCAAGCGTTTTCCGGTAAGATTACGGTTGCATAGGCTGTACTTGCATTGATGGAACAGCTGTAGCATATGATGCAGAGAGTGGTATCACTACACCTTCATATGTAAAAGAAGGACCCACCTGGCAACTGATTTCAATTGTGTTTCGATAGCGCCATTGAAAGGACAGGCATAGTTAGGACTCCCGAAGAGTAGTGTGAATAAGATGAGCGGCGACGGGAACAGCAGCGTCAACGTGCACAACGGTGTCGTGCACAGGCTAGGCAGGGCACAGCGGCCCCTGGCCAAAGCAAGCCACGGACAGTTAGGACGCCTGAAGAGCAGCGCGAATACGATGAGCGACGAAAGGAACAGCAACATCAAAAGGCACAAGGGCATCGTACTCAGGCTCGGCAGGAACCAGCTTAAGGCTACGTCACATTGGTCTATCGGATATGGGGATACCACAGCTTCGCCGGCCAACCTCCTTCGCTGTGTGGTTTTGAGCCCAATTTTTTCCCAATTGTTTTGTTTGTTTGATTAGTTCATTTAAACTTTGCAATTTTTAACGTTTTTGTACCTATGACTTTTTTTATTTAAGAGAACTTCCCCAAAGTGTTGCTTAAGAGGAAGCTTTAGCTCGGGCCCAACTCCGACGCGGCCTATTCAAATACATGTAAAAACGCAAAAACGTTTTTCTGAGATAACCCCTGGACCGATTTTAATGAAATTTGTTGCATTTGAGAGAGAAAGATAAATTCTAGTGACTGTTGGAAGCGGAATTTTGATTGAGGGTTTGAATTTTGTTAAAGAGATTTACAAAATTTCAGAAGTTCGAAAAAAATAGAAGCACGAAGTTTACAAACTAATAGCTCTGCATCAAGAACAGATATCGCGGTTCTGTAAACGGCATCCATTAGATCATTCAAAGCGGACAAATTTAATATGTCATTTTACATCTTACGTGAGTTTGTTACGTTGTTTACGAGGGTTCTGCAAAAGTTGTAATTACATATTAATAAATTTTTTGAGATTCATGTATAAGATGTCAAATTTGTCCCCTTTAGATGTGCTATTAGGTACAATTCACAGAATTGCGATATCACCTATTCTTGCTGAGTTACAGAGTTGTAAACTTGATAGTTTCGTTTTCTGAAAATTTGCGATTTTTGCCAATTTTTTATAAAAAATTGACGACCTAAATCGAAAATTCGAAACCAACAGTCACTAGATTTTAAGTTTTTCTTTTAAATGCAACAAACCCCGTCAAATTTGGTGCTGTGGTTGCCTAGAAAAACGAATTCTCCGTTTACATGTATTTAGATAGGAGCAGCCGAGCTAAAGCTTCCTCTTAAGAGAGCACTTTAGAACTTTAGAAGCCTACTGAATGTAACCGATTCACAGAAGATTACGATACTACCTAAGGCAAAAGTCGAGCGCAGCCTTATACGTGTTTTACTTTCGCGATATATTCACTGGCGCAGACAATTTGTCTTGTGGGGTACGTTGCAAACGGATCGAAGTGTGGCGCAACTGCCACGCTAATCGGCCGATCATGAGAGGCAGCACGTAAGTAACGCGTGGGCGGGATTCACTGCAGCCACCGCACAGAAACCTCCGCTCACGCAGCGATTTCTTTTCATACAGACGACGTGGGCTACTATGGCACCATTTCGTATCCATCGTCGCCGCAAAGCCCATTTCGCGCGGCACTACGCTTTTCTTTTCACGCTTTCGCCATACCCTCCTTCTGCACTTTTCCCGTCGCGCACTCTTCGCTGTCGCCGTCTTTCATATCCCACTGCGCTCCGCGTTCACTTTTATCATTCGCTGTACTCGTTCTCTGGGTCACGAAATGACAACGGCGACGGTCACCGCAGCAACGGGCGCCTAAGGGCTGCGCTCGAATAAGAAGATAGCCGCAATTATACCTACTACCAAGACATACCCATGGAATGAGTTATTATTATGCGGTTTCATAAAGGATCTCTATTTCTTAAAAGGTGCTTCTTTTATTCCTAAATCACGCTTCAGTTATTAAACTGCCGCGCAAGCATAACAAAGCTGGCGACATTAAGTGTGTGCCCTTTAATTTGTGTTTAGTGTGCAGATACCATATTATATTTCGCGCTCTGTTATGGACCACAGGGGTGCTATCTTCTACGTGTTCCAAAATCGACCGTAGGCTGTCCGTTGTTTACGTCACGAAATAGGCGGTCCTTTCCGTTGCGTTCGTCCGATAGCAGACGACACGGAATGATTGACAGCAGCAAGTCGCAACGGCTCACGTCACAATTGATATCATGAAGTTCGTCACAGTTCAAATTGACCAACCGTGTGCGGCTCAGTGGAATGGACCGCCTCGGTTCTATTTTGGAACGCGTACAAGATCGCACCCCAGATTATCGAAATGCCTGAAGGAACCGGGATGAAGTGCATGCGCCATTATGCTGCGGGAATTTTGCATAGTATAATTTACCGAATATGCACAAGACGGTGTCTTGGTTGATGAGTGTTGCTACTTCTCTAAGCCATCAAAAAGCGGTACGCAAGTGCTGAATAAAAATAAAAAAGAATTGAACATTCTCATGGCGAAGCTACAGAATATTCGCGGGACAAAATGTGTATACTGGTTAGCAGTTTATTTTGTTCCTGTCGTATTTTCTATTTTTTATAGTGTTTTCTACATTGCTAGAGTTTATTTTTGTCGACTGTGATATCCGGGCTTCGGTGGCCTAATCTTCTCATCAGTGCATAATTTAGGCAACAACAACAATGCGTGCCACTACCTGTCTAAACAAACCGGTGTAGTACAGACCGATTAGTGCGCTGATAGCTGCAAGGACGATGGCCTGTCCTGCATGGCCTTGTTCGAGTAAAAAGGCTCCGAAGCTTTCCACACAGTCGGCCTCAGAACCCTAGTACTGCCATCTCCTGCAGAACTGCTGTAAAAATGCAAGAAATATCTGTAGCAAAAGCGATAATGCTCCGCGCAATGACGTAGTTTTAAAGAGCAATCAAATGCTGATTTTCCCAGGCAAGCGTCGTGCCTTTATACTCGAAAGTGAGAAAGATATTTTATTATTACACATTTCAGAAGGGTTAAGTGCGAGATTTTACTGTTTTGTCAAATAATTTGAATAGTAATTGGAATGAGGAATTGGAGCCAAATAACTAACTGCCAGAATAAGGAATCGGGGCCTGTCTTCACGGAAAAGCTATAAGGGTCCGTGAGAGAAATAACGCAGCAGATCGCTATGCAAGCAATAATACTATTAAAAGTTGCCGGAGAAAAACAAACAGCACTTACGAACGAAAAGCGTTGCGAAATCGGCCTCAAATGTTAGTGATTGAGCTAAGATGTTGTTGTGTTTCGTTCCCACCTTTATGGTTACCACTTAAATATACATTCTACTGTAAGTCGCACCTATTGATTTGTATGTTTCACCATTGCGGCTGTATTATTTTCAAAGCCAGACACATTTGCAGACATTCCACATTTACTATTTGAAATGTTCTAGCGCGGACAACGTTATTCATAAGTGTAAGTGCAAAAACCTATAGAACTGATATTGGCATCGAAAGTAAAACAGTGCGCCGATCTTCACACCGCTTAGCGTGCTGCCACAACTGAATATCGATGCGAGCAAATAGGACACTAATGATAAACTGACAATTTTAAGCTTCCCGTATCAGCACAACGTTGATCTTAGATGTGCTGAGTGTGGAAAACCCTGTATCATAATTATTAGCGTGAATGTTGCCCATGCATGCACTCAAGGCATCCGTATTTCTTACGAATACTCAATGAAAACAACAGAGGATGTATTTACAACCTACAAGAGGTTATTCGAACCGATTACAAGATTATTCTTCATATTGGCGTAGTAGTGAAAAAAACGTAATGATGAGCTGCTAAGGACATAATGTATGGTTCTGCGAACAAAAATCCTTCAAGTTAAACATCCGTCGGAGTGTTTATGGAACTCGTGCAGTACAAACCAAAGTGGTGCGAGCTGCGCTATGGTGACGTCAGCAATGGAACTCGCATTTGTCGTCTCCTACTATCCGCCTTGAAAGTATGCATTTGATTCATTCACTCCCTCCCATATTGAGTTGTTCCGTCTCAAGAAGGCAAACACATTCCACTTGGATATCGCTCGAACCGACGCCTATCACTCTGCGCGCAGCTAGACATGGAGAGTCAAGGTCTGTCCTGGCGTCCAGAGCAGGCTATCGACGGGTAAAAAAAGGAGCTCGCTTTAACCAGTCAACCACCACCACCTTCTTTGAAAGTGGTAACGAATGTCTTGGCCTGGCTCCTCTCATCGCTACAAGGAGCCAACATCCGACGGCTTCTGTTGAAACGACAACGATCCTTGCTTCGTGATTGCCGCGTCATTACACCATCGGCCGCAACGATGCTGTGCCAAAATGGTTGCATTGCTGTGAAATATTCAACTCCTCTGATTGGCCGGGATAACGTCATCGGACTTCCTTGTCTAGGGACATTGAGGAAAGCAATTGCTTTAAAAGTACCTCTTCATTGTGTCGTGAGAGCTTCCTGAGACCATGAAAGGTACCACGTTTACTATGTAGCTCTCTTTTTCGACTAGGTCATGTAGACTACTAAGATATAGCGTGCTACAACGATATCACCAGTTTAATGCTCTAGGCTTCTGTGCCTTACTCCATACGGTGCAAATGAATAATAAACGGGTTTCTGCAGCTTCAACCTCCCAGCCTCGACTGGTCACCAGCAAAAAACTCTCGGCGACAGAGACGGATGGCGGCGTGGGTATGCTAAGCTGAATTGGTGGGACGCCTCACTAGCGCAAGGGTACGGGAACACTTTGGCTGCTCCGTCGGCGTGAGGAAGCGACCCCCTTTAAGTGACACTCGATTTCGAACCGCGAACACAGCACGAGCATCCTAATAAGGCGATCACGTGATATGGCGCTATCGAATTACAGGCAACATTTTTTTCTCAAGTTAACTTGCTACAAAAAATTATTATTATACCAAGGAAGAGCGTATGTACTTTGAAGAAAACCAGATTCTTAGTTGAAAAAGACGCCCGACCATGATGTCGAAGATCCGTGGGCTTAGCCACGGTCCCTAATGTGGGATGAGTTAAGCTACTGCGAACGCAACAGTAAGGCCAGCGACGACCTCAGAAGGAGCGGTTGTACAAAATTGGACCATTTGGCTGTGATATTATGAAATGCTAAAATGAAAAACACCCAATGCAAATCAATTTTTATATCGCAATCAACTTCAAAGCAATAGTGGGTTGCCCTCTGCACCGCTGGCGCAGCAAATTTCACTGAGTCGACATGCACGCTTAAAAGAAGCCCGCGCCAGTTACTAATTAAAAGCTTGGAACTCCTTGTCGTAAAGCGCATTAAGACTCTAATAACATCACGTCATAACACCGCAGGTAAAAGCATTTACTATCGAACGGAGAGAAAAAGAGAGGAAAGGCAGGGAAGTTAACCAGACGCGCGTCCGGTTTGCTGCCCTGCGGTGAGGAAAGGTGTATAGGGATTAAAAGACAGATGGCGACAGAGGCGATAGAGAGAGCACAGTTTCGCGCACTCTTAAAGGTTCGCACCGAATCTACAGACGGTCGCCAAGACCTGCCGACTTGAGGTATTGCAACAACGCTTTCATGGCTTACTGCGCCATCGACGCTTCCCGCCTTGGTAAAAGGATCTTCAATTCCGAAAATGGTCTAGAGTCCAGCCAGTTAAGCGCTGTCCGGAGAGCTAGCTACAAGTTCGATGTCGTACTGTGGACAGAGACTTAGGATGTTTTCAGTCGTTTCTATAGTTCCACAGGAGTCGCGCATGGCCGTGCCCCCAATTCAAATGCGGAACGAGCAGAAATTCGTAAATGCAACCCCGAGCCATAGGCGGCTCAATTCCGTAGCCTCAGAGCGGCAAACTTTTAATCGCACTTGTATTATTAGGGATGTATCAAATCTACGAAGATGACACTTCTGGAGGTTGGGAGCGGATCAGTATTTGTGTGTCGTAGTTGTAGCCACGATATCAACCCTTCTTGCAGCATCGGTTCTCAATTAGGGGATTGGAACGGGTCGGGCTTCCTGAAGGGCATACCAGGCGGCTTCGTCGGCGAGGTCATTACCAGCAACGACGGTATGTCCAGGTAGCCATTGGAATATAATTTGATGCATTTTAGCGATAGCTTGATGATAGTCATATGTTATTTCATATGTCAACTGCTCCTTTGCCCTGTGATATAGGGCAAAATGCAGACTGTGAGGCGTGCCGTAAAGTTGCAGAAGATTAGCCATTTATGTGGTGTCTTTTGCAGGAGATATTTGACGGCAGCACACATGGTAGCAACTTCTTCTGCCGTTGATGCTGTTATATGTGACATGACATGACATGACAAAAACTTTATTTGAGTCCTGAGGGACTGAGATCTTGGGGAGCTAAAACCGAAGGCTCCCGAAGATCAAGTCAGTGGCGCCACCCACGATAGGACCGGGAGATGAAGTTCCGCCGCAATGTCGTGGGCCCTCTGGACAGCCTGGAGTTGCATGTGGAGATTGCTGCTCTTGAGCGATTCCTGCCATTGTTCTTTCGTGATCGGTGGAGAGGCGTTAAGGGCTGGGCACAGCGAGAGCATGTGTTCAAAAGAGCATGAGTCATGACCACATTTGGGGCACGACTGTGAGTGGGCAGGATCTATCCTGTTAAGAGACCGAGGAGAGGGATACGAACGGGTTTGCAGAAGTCTGAGTGTGCTAGCCTGAGGTTTGTTCAATTTAGGGTGAGGGGGTGGAAATGTCCTCCTGCCCAGTCGATAATGGGAAACAATTTCATGGAAAGTACATAATGGATCTTTGTGGATGTTGACCTCGTTACGAGCCTGGCTACCCGCGACAGCGCGGTACGTGAAATTACGCGCTATCCGGTGGGCCTGCTCGTTAGGTTTACATCCAAGCGGGTTAACTGAGCTATCTAGATGGGCTGGGAACCACGAGATGTGGTATCCTTCGCTGCTCGCCCTAGTCTTTTGAAGTGCTTTAAGCAAAATACTGTTCGCCTGTTAAGATACGATAGCGGACGAGAAGGATCTAACCGCCGTGCGCGAATCCGAGAAGATGATAGCGGGAACTTTTGAGCTGTGAAAAGCCAGAGCGATCGCCGCTTCCTCCGCCACATGGGCAAACTTCGTATAAACAGAGGCTGCATTGACCAGGTTGCCTGCCGCGTCTACCACCGAGACAGCGAACTTATCCCCACTGTCATATCTGGCAGCATCGACAAAGAGGGCATCTAGTTTCTTCTGATTTATCTTTTTAAGGATGGACTTGGCTCTCGCCAATCTCCTACCCTCGTTATGCACTGGGTGGATGTTTCGCGGAACGGGCTCAACCATGATGCGATTTCTGGTTTCCCGGATCAAGCTAACTTTGGTCGCCGGTTCATGTCTTGGTTGGATTCCCGCTTCTTCTAAGATCTTGATCCCTGGCTTAGTGGATGAAAGTCTCATTATTTGACCCGCTGTGCGAGCTTCTATTAGCTCATCGATGGTGTTATGGAGTCCTAGCTCCAGCAGCTTCTCAGTGCTTGTGGACTGCGGAAGGCCGAGCACGCGCTTGAGGCCGGTTCTGATTAGGGAGTCGAGCTTGGCCTTTTCCGCTTTACCCCAATTAAGGTACGGTGCGATGTAGATAACATGACTCAGGAAGAATGCTTGATAGGCTCTGAGCAAATTGTCCTCTTTGAGACCGCCTCTTCGATTTGAGACGCGGGCTACAAGTCTTAGGACATTACTAGCCTGTCCAGTGAGCCTGTTGAGGGCCGTCGAGTTACAGCCCTTGGCATTAATGAGGAGACCTAGAATTTTCACCGAGTCCATCCTCGGTATAGGATGCCCATTTTTAGCTCGAATTTCTATCGGCAGAGTTTCCAGAGGCGCAAGGTTTCTGACCCCCTGTCTGGACTGGCTGTATAACAATAGCTCTGATTTAGCGGGGGAGAGTTCAAGGCCCGTGTTTGAAAGAAAGTCTTCAGTAGCCTCCAACGCGCTCTGTAACGAGTGTTCGAGCATGGCTAGCGATCCGTCCGGTGCCCAGATCGTGATATCATCTGCATAAATGGCGTGACCAACGTTTGGGATTGCAGCGAGGCGAGTGGAGAGCTTGTGCATGGCTATATTAAATAAGAGTGGGGACAGGACCGAGCCCTGCGGGGTGCCGTAGGTGCCTAGTTCGTAGGGTCCTCCTGTGACCATGCCTAATCGGAGGTGTGCCTTGCGGTCCGCGAGGAAAGATCTGGTGTAATCATGAAACCGCTGGCCCAGGTTGAGAGACGAAATCTCCGTCAGTATGTGTTTATGCGTGACCCTGTCGAAGGCCTTGGGGAGGTCCAGTGCGAGGATCCCTCTCACGTCGCGAGTAGGGTTATCAAAGATTGCTTTCTTAAGCAAAAGCATAGCGTCCTGTGTGGACAACGCCTGTCTAAAGCCAATTAGGTTGTGTCTAAAGAGGTCCTTGTTTTCAATATGTTCGGTTATCCTGTTATGTATTGTGTGCTCCGCAACCTTGGCGATGCATGATGTAAGGGAAATAGGCCGCAGATTATTTATATGTGGGTGTTTTCCTGGTTTGGGTATGAGTACCACTTTTGCGGTACGCCATTCTATTGGGACCTGTCCACTTTTTCATACCTCATTTATTTTGGCCGTGACTATCTCGATTGCCCTATCATCTAAGTTCCTGAGAAGTTTGTTCGTGATGTGACAGTTTCAATTTTATTGTAGTTTTCGTAGCCGGAACGACAATGGCACCTGAATAGCTGGTACACGAGACCGAACCACCGGTATAGATGTGTATTCGGTCCCCGTGCGTCTCATTGATTTTTAGCAGCGTCATCTGTTTTAGACCTATTTCTGTGTGACTGACCTTCTTCTTTACATAGGAATACTTAAGTGCACCTGAAGCTGTTGGAGACACTACAACGAGAAATAAGGCCTTGCTTCTGGCATGCATCCTGATGGAAGACAATCCGTATGGGTGGTGCTAACGTCAGAAAACGTTGCACAAGGTCTCTGTGAGGGCAACAACATCAAGTGATTATCCGGGACGCGGGAAAGATGACGGATATGCGTCCGGAGGCAATCCAAAGCAACGTTGTTTTGGATGGGATAATCTTTGCTGAGCACGATTGTTGCAGGCGTTGACGCGCGGCAAGGAGGTCATAAACACGCGCGACATGCTTGGCGCTGTAAGCTCTCCAATGAGCGACCATTTGACTTGCACGTACTGGACAACACTGGAACACTGTAGCCTAGATATGCCAGGAATACAGCTCTGTACAACTGAAGCATGGAGCGCAGAGACGTGCCCCATGTTTTCCCGAACATCAACCTCAGTACCTGGGCAATCGATTAGTTTTTTCTTCAGGTACGTGCCATGAGTGTACGTGTGACTCAACGGAGCTGGTTCATACTAGTAGCACAGTTAGTGAGCTTACAAACCATGAATAATACTGGCAGCAATATAGTGGCATTTTATACCGAATTTAGGGGGGCTTGTTTTGTTCAAAATTGGCACATCTACTGCAATATATTAAATAGGTCGCTTCAGTTCTAAATGTATGCAAGAAAACGAGAGGAGCGCAATTCCCCAGAATTTGATTCATTTAACACCAATCAAATGCAGGGGACGCAAGAGGCGTGCTTGGCAGGATCTAGGCTGCACGTAATCAACTGTACTGCACAGAAAGGAACGAATGACCAAGGGAACACAATTAACGGCAGACTACATGACATGTTTCTGAGGACGACCTTATTGGCGCATATAGCCGTATCCTTTAAGAGCACAGTGTTGCTGGTGGGCACTGATATATATGGAGACATAAACGAATTCACGAACGTACGTTTGTATAACGTGTAATATGCACATACATGCGCCACAACGAAGCACTATTATTGCAACCTAATGATAGGGACTATAGTTTAAGCATCCCATTAAGACAGCCCCTACAAAGCATCACAGGCCACGGGCGTGACAGGTTATTGTACTTTACTAACTTATTGTACTTATTGTACTTTACTTTGCTAGTGGACTGCTATTTCCTCCTTAACTGCGATGGAGATGGAGCCTCACGCGCGTCCGCCGGGCTCGGCAGTGCCCGCGGCGGCTGCCTCCAGGAAGCGCAACGGCACCGAGAGCGACACTGACAGCGACGACACCATGCAGTACTATGTCAGCAGTGAAGATTCTTGCGACGACACCTTCGAGCTTGTGCGGAGTCGTAAAGCAAAGCGACGATTTCTCAGCGCATCATCGAGTTCGAGTGAGTCCACCGTGAGATCTTCGCGGGATACTGAGGAGCTCACCATCCTGTTCTCGCCATTTCTTGCCACTGACAACCTGAGACGCCTCAACAGGCAAGCCGTGTCTTCTCATCTGGAGGCGCTGGTTCCAAACGAAATCAAAGACATCAGGGTGAACACCCGTAAGAACGTGCTAGCTATTGACGTAGAACACGCGGCTGCGTTGAATTCCTTGCGCAAGGTCACGGAGCTTGGCGGGATGAAAGTCCGCCCTTATATTCCGCTCGGCAAACAAGTCCATACTGGCGTAATTTACGATGTTGACGAGACCATCGTCGACTCCGATCTGTCAATCTTAATCAAGCCAGCTACGGAAAACGCCATCATCACAAACGCGTTTCGACTCGGCACGTCACGGTGTGTGAAGATCATATTTAAGGGCGAATCCCTCCCATCGCACGTAAAAGTGGGCCACTTCCGACATGCAGTTCGCCCTTTTATACCAAAACCGCTGCAGTGCTGGAAGTGCAAGAAGCTTGGCCATGTGAGTAGTGTGTGCAATAACACTACCGTCTGTTCTCGCTGCACTGGGCCCCACACCACAAACACGTGCGAGGCCAGTGTGCTGAAGTGCACAAACTGCAGCGGCCCTCACGATGCATCTTCGAAGGAATGCCCTTTGATTCGAAAGGAAATGCAAATATTGAAGAAAATGGTTAGAGACCACTCGTCTCACCGAGAAGCAGCAGCATCTATTAAGCGACGACGATCACGTCACCGACGTCGATCAAGAGCCTCCAAAGCCTCTGCAGAACGCCACACACGTATATTACCACCTACTCTTCCACCCAGGCCAAACGCAGTCAGCTCAAAGGACAAGGGTGCATCGAACAGCACGGCTGCTGACGCGTGGCCTGCACTCCCGAAGCTACATGCCCCTACTGAGCGAAATGATACTTCTACAGTAGGGGACACTTCGTCTGTTCCTGATAAATTGGCGGACCAAGATCAACAAATTGTTGTTATGATCAGCTCTCTGGTGAGTGCTATTCGTGTTCTACTGGACAAGCTACAGACACCAACAGCTCGAAGTGCATTGCAAGTGCTGGATGCCATCAGTGCGGTTCTGGCGAGGCTTCAGAAGTCCAGTGCTTGAGAACTTCTACAGCAGAACCATGGCTCATCGACAACAACAAAGATCGTTCCGGGATGATGTGAGAAGTGCCTCCATATTCCAATGGAATGCGAGAGGCCTGAGGTCTCGTATTTTGGATTTCCGACAGTTCGTATTTGCAAACCATTTTCCTATACTGGTCACCTGTGAACCGAACTTATCAGCCTCCATAAGACTATCGGGATATGAATCTTTTCTTTCAAACACGTGTGTCCGTAGTAGTAAGGTTCTGGTTTACATTCGCAAGGACCTTACGTATTTTTCCCAACACGTAGCGCCACACGACGGTAACCAATACGTCTGTGTTACTGTGAAAAAGAAGAAGCTGTCTTTTACTCTTATTGGCGTCTACCTTTCCCCAACAAGTCAGTTTGATAGAAAAAGACTGGAAGATATTATGGCTGATACTCCCGGTCCTTGGATAATAACAGGGGACTTCAACGCTCACCACCATATATGGGGAAGCTCCAGGATAAATTCGAGGGGCAGGTCACTAGTATCCTTTGCATCAGGCCACAACCTGTGTCTTCTAAATGACGGAAGCCCGACATTTCTGCGAGGAACTACATACAGTAGCTGCCTTGACTTGACTTTGGTGTCACGTTGCCTGACTTTGAGCGTGCAGTGGTTCACTGATATTGAAACCCATGGAAGTGATCATATTCCGACCTATGTGAGAAACGATGGACTAGACGCCGCATTACCGGTAGTCTCTCGCCAAATCGACTGGTCAGTCTTTCAAAATCGCGTAGAAGACACATGCAAGACACATATTGCACGCAGATTAGAAGACATAATTGCAGACGCTATGCAAGATTGTACACGCTGCTTCACAAATCCATCAAAGCGTACAGAGAATGACATTGAATTGGAAAGGCTTCGTGCACTACGTCGCCGAGCTGAAAGGAGGTACAGGCGCACGAAGTCAATTCTTGACCTCAGAGAAGCTCGGCGCATGCAAAAGAAGATCAAACGCCGAATGGATAAGCTAGCGGATCAAAAATGGAAATGTTTTTGCGACTCACTACACCCCCGCAAGCCATTGTCCTGTGTGTGGCGTACCCTACGGGGTCTTTGCTCAAGTCCCCAGCAACGACACCCATTCAACGCCCTTGCTCTCTATCAAAATCGACGCGAGATAGACGTCGCAGAGGAATTTTGTGCGAACGTCGCCGGCGGCACAGTTTTAGCCCCTGACATGGCTCTAGGCAACATCCCCAGCCCACGAGATGCAAGTATGGACGCTCCATTCTCTATGGAAGAGTTAGAAGCTGCTATGGCGCTATGTAGGTGTTCATCTTCACCAGGGCCCGATGGGATAACATATAGTGCTTTGCGCCACCTAGGTCAAGAAGCAAGAAGAGAACTCCTCAGCCTTTTTAACAGCTCATGGCGTGATGGTGTCGTCCCACAGGAATGGAAACGCAGCCGCCTGGTACCGCTTCTAAAAGCAGGAAAGTCACCGCTCGAATTGGCATCCTATCGGCCTATAGCTCTTGCCAGCTGCGTCGGGAAGCTCATGGAACGTATGATCCTCATGTGTCTCGAATGGTACCTTGAACACCATAAAATTTACCCTGACTCTATGGCGGGATTCCGACGCGGTCGTTCATCGATTGACAGTGTCATCGATCTAGTATCATCTGTGGAACAACAAAAATCTCAGAAGCGATTATCAGTAGCGCTCTTTCTTGACGTGAAAGGCGCTTACGACAACGTTTCCCATCAAACCATTCTAGACGCACTTCTGACAATTGAACTAGGAGGGCGAGTATATCGATGGGTCAGTAATTACTTGACACAAAGGTCCTTGTTCGTACTAACGGAAGATGGTCCGACTACCGACCACTACACATGCCGAGGCGTTCCCCAAGGCGCTGTTCTAAGCCGTATTCTTTTCAACCTCGCGCTTCTTGGGCTGGCCAAATCCCTACCGGAAACAGTGAGTGTTTCAATCTACGCCGACGACATCTGCATCTGGACATCAGCGGTCACTCGCCTGCAGGTTCGCGCACGGCTACAGAAAGCAGCAACACAGGCATCTGACTACCTTCACACACAAGGCCTTACCATCTCAACGGAAAAATGTGCATTAGTCGCTTTTACGCGAAAAACGATGACTCCTTATCCAGTATGCATCAATGGTCAGCCTATCTCCTACAAGAGAAATCACCGGTTCTTGGGCGTCATTGTAGACCGGGACCTCACTTGGAGCCCTCATGTTGCCCACTTAAAGAAGAAGCTCACATCTATTGTTCACGTCTTCAAGTTCATCGCCGGAAAAACATGGGGATCGTCAGTGGGCTCCATGCTACAGTTATATCGAGCACTGTTCATCGGATTCCTACGCTATAGCTCCCCCGTGCTTGCTAAAACATGCAAGTCAAATCTTCGAGAACTTCAGAGCGTGCAGGCGCAGGCACTACGTGTTTGCCTAGGCCTTCCGCGCAGCGCCTCGACAGCTGGAACCATTATATTGGCTCAAGACCATCCGATCACGACTTACATTAGCACCGAAACGCTTAGAGCCCATGTTCGTCATGTTTCACGGATGCAGTCAAGCTCTCTTGCGTGCCTGCCAGAACGACGACCACAGGCGTCCTTCTCCAACAAGGTCAACATCCATCGTGCCTCCTTACCATCGGGTTTCACACCCTCTGCACGTTCAACCTCAGCTTTGTGGTGTTTAAAACAACCTCAAGTGCGTCTTACGATTCCAGGGATAAGAAAGAAGACCGACCTGCCTACCTTGGCCTTGAAGCAAGCAGCTCTGGATTGTTTGCACACTTCCTACTTTGATCGAGTACATATATATACGGATGGCTCTTCCACTCAGACCAGCTCCACCAGCGCAGTGGTTATTCCATCCCGTTCACTAAGCATCCAATACAAGATTTCTCACTTGACAACATCGACTAGTTCGGAGCTTGATGCCCTCCGAGGTGCCGTTGATTATATTAATAACCAACCGGCTAATCGGTGGGCTATATTCTGCGATTCGAAGGCGGCCTGAGAATGTCTTCTGGCATCTCTTCGTCGCGGGTCATGTGAACAACTCGTGTCGGAGATACGAGAAATGCACCATCACATGATCGCGAAAGGACACGACGTCGTGTTTCAGTGGCTGCCTGGTCATTGCGGTATCTCCCGCAACGACCTCGCTGACGAAGCTGCTAGAAAAGCTCACGAGGGAGCAACCCTTGTTTCAATACCTTTATCGCGGACCGACGCAGCCCAACACTTAGGCAAGCTAGCGCACTCTTTGACATTGTAGAAGTGGCACACACCTGAATTCACTCACCATCGCTTGCATTCCCTCGATCCCTCTATGCAACTGCGGCTGTTACCAGGTCTTCCGCGAAATGAGGAAACAGTGCTGTGCCGCTTACGTTTGGGCGTCGCATTCACAAATGCTTATGCATTTCTGATTGGAATGGCTGATAGCGCCGAGTGCAATGCCTGCGGTGTCGAGGAAACCATAGAACACCTACTGTGCTACTGCCCATCTTATGAAAATGAAAGGCAAGACCTCTGCACAGCTCTCAATCAGCTAGATGGAAAGCCGTTCACCTTGAACAAGATCTTGGGATCATGGCCTCGCATATCACAGCTACAAAAGGCCACAAAAGCGCTGCTGCGATATTTGAAAGCGACCGGATTGAGTCAGCGTCTGTGATCCGGACTGAGTGACCGACTGATATCTCCAGTGGACTTTCTCTCTCTCTCTCTCTCTCCTTTTTTTAATCTTTCCGTCCCCTTTCCCTTTCCCCAGTGTAGGGCAGCCAACCGGGCTCAGTCCTGGTTAACCTCCCTACCTTTCATTTATCATTTTCTCTCTCTCTCTTACTAACTTATCTATGAAACCAAGTAACTGCCTAGTAAAGACAGCACCATCTAAGTGTGAATTATCTAAGGTAGTAAACAGCTAGTGAAGACAAAATTGTTGGCGATAATCTGAGCAACTGTGCCCATTACTACCTTTTTCTAACGTATTTTTTCGAGAGCGTACCGAAGGCATAGAAACTACAATTTAATAGAATATTCTGCACCCTCTGATAGAGAAATCGTGCCTCACGCTATTGAAGAATGTTCAGCAGGAAATTAAGAGTGGCATATTAAATTGGCCTTTCCCTAGCAAGCACGCGCGCGGTGTACTCGTATAGTCCTACAGCTGATGTTACATGGCAGATAGCCACACTCAAACTTCTTGCAGCCAGTACCAAATGGACATACCAGCTCTCGCCTTGAAAAATGATAAGAAATAGTAGCGGGGGAAAGAAAGACGGGAAACAAGAAACGGATGCGAAAAGGAGGCCTCTTGCGCTTTCGATGCGCCCCATTCATTCCCTCCTCCATAAGGCCCCCAAGGCAGGAAACCAGTGCAGGACGCTCAATCTCGTGCACTCACGCCCATCACACCTGACGCCCTCACAGATGACCCACTATACAAAGCGAAGCGAGTAGGGTCAAGGGGGTGGGGAGGCAGTCGCCCTCAACATTGCTATTTGGTTCATTTCTAGCTCTCCACGTTCACACGCATCCCAAGCTACCTTCCTCATGAATATGCCGGAAGTTCGGCCTTCGATGTCAGAGACGTGTCCTCGTTAATTACGCCGGACGGCTGGACCAAGCGTTCACATGTGTGCGCTTTTCATTCGATTTCGGTGTTCTCGTAGCAATCTACTGTTCTCCCAGTCATTTTACGTGGAGTAGGCGTGTCAGTTGTTTCTCCACTAAGAGGAGTGTTGGATTATTCGGTAATATCCAATTTCGTTATATAGCGCTTAATGCTCGGCAACGATACTATGATAAGCTTAGCCACAAGTGCTTGAGTCTCTACTTCTCCGTCGTTTTGCCAAACTTTGTGCGCATTATCTCGAAAACTGGGCACCGCAACGGACTAGCCAGGGTCACAACCTCACTCCTTTGATTTGCGAAAGAAATATGCAAATTACCCGGCTAGATCTCGACAAATTCGTTTCTCTCTCTCATTTATTGTCTACTGCCCTCTGGGTCCTACCATTATATGTTGAAAACACTTTCTTGTACTTCTGCTGTAAGCACTCCGGTATAAAATGATGGAGTGCTTACAGAAGTACAACCTCATCGAAGTATCACGTCAGCCACTTCACATCGCACCATGTCAATTGCACGCCCAAACATTTAGGAATGAAATATCTTGGTAGCACTGTTTCACTGATCGTGTGCAACGTCATAATACGCGTACTGGACACATGCGCACGCATTTCCGCCGACATTGCTTGGATCAAAGTTTGTATCTAACCTATTAGCATGTGCGTCTATACACCTACCTGGAGAAAAACCGTGCAAAGATCATCAAGTTAAACGGGCTCCCACAGCCTTGCCTTTTGCTTCGTTTCAAGAAAAACAGTATCATCACGTGTAAAAGAATCATAAGTACAATAGTGCGAATGATTTTCCTGAAGTCAGTGGAGCATTAGTGGCTGCTTACGCAGCTCATGTCCTGTACGTCTGTATATAACCATGTGCGCGTAATTAGTTGTTCCCTTCCATCTCCCATTGATTTTGTTTCCCCTTATGCCATTGCCATTGTGTGGTTCCGATAGACATAATTTTTTTTTCGTCTACACTGCACACTTCACTTTTCGGTTGACGGGCCTCTACGCCGATGTTTGAAGACAGAGGCACTCCGTCCCGAGGCACATATGTATAACGTCAACTTATAGCAACAGTAGAAAGACGGTATACTTGAAGGATTTGTCTGCAGACTGCAAATAAAATAAGTAAAGTGGCATAACGGCATATAAAAGCCGTTTTCTTGTAACGGTGTGTTTAAGTGAGGTAAAAAAGGGGCAATTAAAACGAAAAAACTGAAAAATGCCATCGCCATCAGCACTGACAGCTCAGGTTAACGCAGATCAAGCTCTATTATGCCCACTCCTCTCTGTCTTTTTCCCTTACGCTCTTCCTTTTTTTATTTTTCTTCTTTTTATTTTCATCTTTCTCATTCGAAAGTGCTTCTTAGCTTGATTTTGTCTTCCTCTTCGGTATTGGTAAATGTTGCTTCCCGAAAATGTTGTGTGTATATATATATATATATATGTATATATATATATATATATATATATATATATATATATATATATATATATATATATATATATATATATATATATATATATATATATATATATATATATATATATATGCGTCTGGTGCTGACCCTTTATCAGTAACCTTCGATACCTCTTGAGATATATATATCCAAGGGTCAGCACCAGACGCACCTTCAACGTTCTGCAAACTAGCCCAGAAAACAAGAGATGTTCGTATAAAGCACAAACAAGTGCAATGTGCTGCGACGGTCGCCACAGGGCCAGTCTCTCGTGTGCCCCCTCCACACCCTCGAGGGCTCGGGCATGGGTCAGCATGTCACCGACTTCAGCGCCCGCATCGCGTCTCTGCCGCAACTCCTTCCCTTGCCGCCATCGCCGCATGCTACCCCGCTGCTTGACGTTAACATCAGCGTCCCGGGCGTCACGAGCAAGCGCCGAACAGCACTATGTGCCCTGCAGCAGGAGACGGCTGCACTGCTTCACGAACACCTACGCGACCGCCTCCTAGTCTACACTGACGGCTCTGTCTCCAGTGACGGCTCCGCTGCTGCTGCGTGCACGGCACCAGACATTTCTGCGTCCCGGCAGTGCCGTCTCCATTTCCCTGCCTCATCGACAGTCGCCGAACTCGCGGCCATCGACCTTGCGGCTGACCTTCTTCACCAGTGCGGTGTCTCGTCTGCTGCGATCCTGAGTGACTCGCGCGCGGCTCTGTGCATGCTGCGGAAAGACTATGCCGGTGTCCCACTTGTGCAGCGCGTGGGATCGAAACTGCGCCACGTCGTAAATCAGGGCTGCGACTTGGTTTTGCAGTGGGTCCCCGCGCACATTGGCCTGCCCGGAAACGAAGCAGCCGACGCCCTTGCGAAGCAAGCTCTCGCGGCTCGCTTCCCCCTCGCCATCTCCGTCACTCGCTTCGACGTGGCCAAGACGGCCATACTGCGCACCCTCCGCGCGCATCATCCTGACTCACGTGTTGCTGCGGCGACGTCCCCTCACCTCCTCCCCCGCGCCGGCCTCTCCCGCTGGGATCGCTCCTTTCTCCTGCGGCTGCGCGTCGGCTGCTACAGCACGGCCGCCCGATTGCACAGACTGCACGGAACAGGCAGCCCCGCATGTACGGAATGCGGCGAGGATGAGACACTGGAACACCTTCTCCTGCGTTGCTCATCCTTCGACGTTGAGCGCACCGCGCTCTGTGCTTCATATCGCCGAGTCGGACTACCGTGCAGCACGGAGGGTGATCTCCTATTTCCCGCAGCCCCCGCCTCCACCGCCAAGAGAGCGCTTGCTGCCCTCCTTGGCTTTTGTGACGAGACTCAGCTGAGAGCGCGGCTTTAAGCCCCGCTTTGCTTCTTCTTTAACCTTCTTGTTTTTTTTCCGCTCTCTTTCATTCTCTCTCTAATCTTTTTCTCCCCACTCCCCTTACCCCGTGCAGTGCTGTTGAGGTGCCCTCCCTTGAGAGACAGTTACGGCACTGCACTTTTCTCTTCCTTTCATCTTAATATCACTACACACACACACAAGTGCAATGTGCAGAGTTCCATAATTAAACGAAAGCACTTAAGTTCTCCACGACAACACACAGTTCACAGTTTTGCAGAGGAGCGCTCCCAAGTAACATAGCGTAACACGCAACTCCACAAAAATTTTTATTTTAATTAATACACATGCATACTGGTCACATATTTCATCGAAACCGGAGAAGTTCAATTGTGTTATAATTTCCTGTCATGCATGAGCCCAGATATTGCTACGTTGTATTGGGTTTTCCAATGTATGTACCTGTGATTACCATATTTTGAAACGTGATAAGTAAGGATGGAACAGCCTCTAAGACACCCAAACGAGAGTGGTTAGTTCAGCACAAAGGCATAATTGCATGAAATGCAACGAACAGTTTACATTCTCTTATGTTATACCTAGCACGACACGGTGGCAACTGTCCTTTACAAGACAAGAACAATTGGCCTGTTTTAAACAAGTAGCGAGGTCCTCGAAAGGAAGTATTATCTAAACGTTGTGTTCAGTTAGCAATTGCTTCGTACGTATTAACAAATTTTCCACTGGCAGAAAATCTTTCATAAAAGCAGGCACGTATCTAATACAAGCTACTCAACTGAAATGTATGTAGAGATGAATACAAAGCGACGTGATATTACTGCTATCCCTATAGTCGACCTGGACGCCTATATATATATATATATAGCGTGTGAAAGTACGTTATAGCATTTGAAGCATTATAGCATTATTGCTACACCCGCAGGCATAGAAGGCGAATGAACAGAGACAAGAACTGTTTAAGAAGTGATTGAACATGCCGGAAAGCAGGTTGGGCTTAATCGAATTCATAGTGGGCTGGATAAGTTATACGTTTGACAACTAGATCAAGCGTCTCCATTGTGGCTAAAGCTCCTCTGTTTGAACAAAATTAAGTATTAAGAAATGTACCAAAAAAACACATACCATTTCCGACGAAGGCCAGGGCTGCTCGAGTGAGTCAACTCACCCAGTTAATTATGAAATCACGGAGCTACGCCAGCGCTTGGCGTGACGGGCAATGGGGTCGGCGGAGACGGTGGGTCTAGATGCGGAGATTACTGGGGAGGTATGTGAACCGGCAGGTCCCCCGAAGGACTCGCAGATTCACCTCTCCAGCTCCAGAGGGCGCAGAAAATTATACCCACGTTATCACTCCATGATGTGATACAGTAGCTTATATGGATGTGAGTAGAGGCACAATACAGTGTTGTGAGTACATGGAGGCGGTAGTAGCGTCTTGTTTTAAAAAGGAAACATATGCGAAAAGAGATTCTAACGCAGACTGAACGAGCTTGTTTGTGAAACCGAAGTGGAGTGTCAACAATGCCTCCGAGAGCGGTGACATGATAAGATGAAGCAAGAGCCTGGATGTTGGTCAAAAGACAAAGAGACATATGTTTTTCTGTTTGGTGAATGAAAAATAATAAACGATGATTTAGAATGGTTCATTGTTAGCTGGTTTGCTGTACATCCCTGCACAAGAGAACATAAATCTGTTTGTAAATCGGAAATTAAAACATTAATGTTGGTGCTCTGAGGAAAGGTGTTGGCGTTGCCCCTTCAAAGATAAACTTACAACCTTTCACGAAATTACGTCACATTATAGACACAGCAGGAGAAAATTCCCTCCCCCCAGCCGGAAACTGAACAGGGCTCAGGCTGTTACTTTCAGGCTTTTACAGACGAGATCGTACCTCACCCCGAGAGCGCTTAGTTGGATAGACCCGAACTTTCCGCAATCGTGCTCCAAATGCGGTCACGCGTGCTGCTCCTTCGACCACATGCTCTGGCTGTGCCCGTACAACGCGGGCTCCGACTTTCATAACCAGTCCAAGTGGGACGCCTTGCTGAAGAGCTCGGATTTCCCAAACCAACTACAGGCCGTCCAGAGGGCCCGCGACGTCGCGGAGAGTCACCATCTCCCTGTCCCGTCGTGGGCGGAGCCACCAACTTGATCGGGGAACCTTCGGTTCCCCCAATCAAGTTCTTCAGCACACTCTCAATAAAGTTCTTGTCACTGTCACTGTCACTTAAAGTGAGAAAGGCAGAAACGCAAGGTCATTAATGTATGCTAAGGACAAAAAGGGGTCCTAAAACAGAAAATTGGAGAACACCTTTAATACTGTATGAGGCATTAGAAAAACAATCACCAACAACAACAAGCTGCCGTCTATTAGATAAAAAGTTTTTTGACAGTGATAGCGCTGGCTCAACAATACCCTCACATTCAAGCTTAAAAAAGAACTTCATGATCGATAGAATCAAAAGCACTAGAAAAATCCATATAAATACAGAAGCAGAAATGTCGCTATGATTATTGTAAGATTTAATACTATTCGTGAAACATGCAATAGCTGCGTCAGTAGAAAACCCCCAGCAGAATCAAAACGGAGAATTTCGTATGTTAAATTTCGTGTAGTACTTGTGTAGTGAAGTATCAATCAATTTTCTAGAGCCCAGTCAAGAAAGGGTAGAACACAAATTGGATGGTAATTTTCAGATAAAGATTTGACACCTTTCTTCTAGACAGGTATGACCTTCGCAACTTTGAATTGGTCACTAAGAACACCACAAATGAATGTAAGGCTAACTATGCGGTTTAGCATGGGTGAAATTGTAGAACGAATTAATTTGATGTGGTTTGCAGGGAGGTTGTCCAGAGTTGGGCCAGTTTATTTTAAACCTAAAATGACGGATTCAATTTCTGCAGCATTAGTTGGTCGAAGGGAAAATATTTCGACGAGTGAATGAAGGAGAAAAATCAAAAGTGTCAGGGTCGGTACTATGTGCGGAAACGTAATCACTGAAGGCAATAGTTAACTCATTCGTTGATGTTTTGATCACAAAGGTGATGTAATCGGATTCATGTGAATCATAATTATTTAAAACTTCATTTACCAACTGCCATATCCTTCTCGTAATATTACCGCATTGCTGACTTTGATCTTCGCAATATCTGCACTTGGCTGTTTAAGAAGTGTGATAAACTGTCTGAATAATTCTTATATCGTGCCTTAAGGCGCGTTTTGAAAGGCTCACGCTTAGGCTTCTTTTTTTGAACGTGACCCACGCCCAAATTTCAGTTGGCCCACACCTATTAGAAGCTTCCCCGTGCATTCTCTAAGGACCCCTATGTATCTTAATAGATATTCTGCTGCATTCTTTTTAATTGTTCTTTGTCGTTGAAATGTGTTACCAGTAATGTACATTTACACTACCATAGCAATTAAATGTCTTAGCTGTTCAAATTACGCATTTTTGTGCCGGTGCAAGCCATTACACTTCTTGCGCGACAGGACTGGCGAGCTAGCCAAACAATGCTTTCGCATTAATAGGTAGAATGCTTAGTTTAGTGTATGGCGAAACTTTGGTGCTTCTGTGTTCAACACAAGTACTGCAAATAATTAATCAATCCTGGTTTGCTCGGCACATTCGTGCTTCACACAAGCATTGCACTTGCTTTCTTCTGTGTCCTCGGCGAACTGCACAAGGTACCTTGTTTTTGTTTGGCTGAATTAAGGAGAATGCTACGGGTAATGAGTACGCAAAGTTTAAAATATTTCAGGTAATTACTATTTTTGTAATAACCTGCATATTCAAGTGCTTCGGAGCTCTAAGAGTGTATTTTAGGGGCAGCGCAAAATATAGCCACCAGCCTTGGCCTAGCCATACATTACTGTTGTATTTCTTTGCACAGTTCAAGAATTAATGCCTTGAAATTAGTGCCACGCTGAGAATTCATTGCAAGTCTTGCGAACCCCACGTCTAGAATTTGTAGGCAATAATATGGGTCACAAGGTAATTCGTTAGAAGCTTAATTAGTGATTTTTTGCCAATTAGTCGATTACGGATTTCAGTTTTTGTGCAAGTAATGTCCGCCTCTTCGAGTAGACCAGCTCAATTACTAGAATTGTGCTACGTTCCACAGGCAACCTTTAAAAAATGTTGAAAGTGTTCGCTGAAACATCCAGTATATCGGACGAGGTAAACGCATATGCATCACATACTGCCTTTGTAGGAACACTTCTTTTTCAGCTGATCGAAAGTGCCACGCCGCTGTTGCGAGCATCCTTTTTCTAATATACTGAGACAACTGCACATTACACGAAGTATATATTTTGGAGAAATATTCCATGTTAACGGCAATGTTTACAGAAATATTCACGTTCATGACCAAATTGGAAGCGTTGCAAGTATTTATTGAACTGTTGTTATTTTATTTCACTCTTTGTGGCCGCAATAGGACGTTGACTTCGTGCTGTCAGAGACAAACAAATAAACAAGGCACTTTCTTTATGTTTGGTGACAGTAAGGGCCCGTCAAGAGTTATGTGCAGGCAAAGTAGATTGATTGATTTATTGCTGAAAACATTTACTGAAAGCAGATGGGTTATATGGGGCTAAGGCTTTGGCACTAAATTACGTATGCGCGTGCTCTGGAGCGTTACGAGGGGGTTTCGCGAGTGGTGCAGAATTTGGCCTGTTAACCTCATTGAAATACGAATAGTAACCCAGACCAAATTTAGCGCGAATGGTGGAATGCTGTAATAAATATTTTCGCGAAGTTAGATGCTTCTAGATGAAACACCGTCTTTTTGAAGAATCAGCAGTTTCGCCCGAAGTGGGAACCAGTGACAGTGTTATCAAGGTTTAGTGTTTCGAGTGGACTCATCGAACTGTTTTCGAATTATGCGCTGGAGTGACGTACGCTGTTGTGCCACGATTCAGGACTACTTTATGAGCTTTCATACGCCGTGTAAGGCCTTTAATGACAATGTAGAAGCGCCACCGCACTACCCGCGAAGAGCGACATCAAGAAAGTTGCCTTACTTCCACAGTATGAGAAATTGTTTTGTAAATGTTAAGACCATTTAGATTGTACCCGCCGTGGTGCCTTAACGGCTATGGTGTTGCATGGCAAAGCACGAGGTCGCGGGATTGAATTCCCGCCGTGGCGACCGCATACACTTGGGGGTGAAATGCAAAACGTCCGTGTCCCGTGCACTGGGGGTGCGTTAAAGACCCCGTGGTGGTCAAAATTATTCCGGAGTTTCCCACAACGGTGTGGCTCATAATCAAATCGTGGTTTTGTTACGTAAAACCTCTGAATTCAGTTCGATTGCGATTTAAGGTGAGGGGCATGTGCTCTGAAAGAAATGCTTCATGAGTCTGGCTGGCGCACTGCAATTCCAAACAACTCTGAGCAACAATTAGGTCAACAACTTCAGATCTGGTTTGAGCAACTTTGGCGGTTATATGGCATGTATTTCGCATATATGGTGCAGCTAGAAATTTAGCCTACATTTACGTAAATATATACGGAAAAAGACGGCAACGCCGACGTCAACAGCGAAAGCTCACCTGACTGTGTCCACATAATTTTTATTCCAACATACATATATGAGAAATTTCTTAATGTAGAGTGGCTGCTTCCATCTATGCTTCTCAGTGACACTAAATAGATAGGTTAAGCCAGGTAGCTATGTTGCGGAAAAAGAAAAGGGGGGCGGGAAAAGTATGTGCAATTTGTGACAATATTTTAAAGTGCGTTCTATAATTATAGGCGTTACAAATAAATACCCAACACTCGTTTTATTCCTACTTTCATACGCCAAAGGTCTTATAGTTGGTTTCTCCTGTGTCCTCAATCAACTAAACAAGGCATCTCGTTTATATTTGGTGATAATAAGGAGCACGTTGGGGGCGACGCATAGGAAAACATCGAAGTCTGCGTGCGAATCATGGCAGTTTCATCTAATTACGGAAGCAAGTGATCCGGTGTTCTATATAGGTATTTTACAAACGACGCAGAGTTGATAGTGATGCCCTAGTAGAACATTCAACGCAACCAAGATGAAATTTAGTGAGAATTCAAGGGGGCGTGGGAGGACAGTATGGCTTATGCACTGGAGAAGTATGTTATGCGTGGATGAACTACCGCCTTTGTAAACGTTCCTTACGAGATGCCGGAAAGCGTTATAGGTGAGCAAGGTTATCACGAAAGGCATGGCCAATGGTTTACAATATTTGAATGAATTATAGTCTGCTTACTGCGACTGCGACTGCTCGAAATAAGAAGCTTCACTAGAAATTCAGCAAGGCAGCACATGCCTGCGGCCATTTTTTTTATATGCAGAACATTGTTTGCCTCGTTACTGGGACTTAGTGGTAAGTAGGTAGGTGGCTACGAGGGTTGCTGTTTCGCCTCGCTGTAATTAAGGGGATATAAGGTGCGACCGATGGTTGAATTGTACCTCTGCCATCGAACACAGCAGTCCGGTGCTTTAACCAACAGGCCGCGATCGCACGCATGCTTCTCTTCTTACAAAGCCAGCCAATGCTTTGAAAACGCTCGGGGCGTGCGCCTTGTGCCACTTACTCGCCTTATTTCCTCGTGTGAGCTAGCGCTTTTAGGCGTTGTGTTAGACTGTACTACCTCGGGCCGGTCCACTTCCCGCAGTATTTTCCTCGTAGCTGGCTCACTGTACTTAGAGACTGTGCCAGGTTCACTGACGTCATGATCGTCCAAGCCATCAGGATTTCACATTTTCTCGCCAGAGTACCGATGTCGTCGCCGTTTTAACATATAGAACAGGAAACAAGTAGGTACGATTGCATAACACGTAGTCACTAATCATGTCACAGTTGGTGTTTCTTTTTACACTCGTCCGCTACATCTGTAGAGCCCAATTATCGCTATGCGGTCAGCTCGCACGGACCTGCCGGCGTAGAAATTCTGTAGCTGCCACGCTTTGGTGGTCTGCAACGTCGTTGTCGTTGTGGTGGTGTTGTCACAGACGCGTACGCTGACGACCCACACACACACCTGCTCTATTTACACAGAAACGTTGGTCCATCTGGTATTGCTTAGGGTGATCCCAAACAATGCTGGATAGCGAGATACCTGCAAAGTGTTTCGAAAAACGTTGGTTATGCATCAGATCTGCTCAATTTTTTTGGTCAGCCGGATACCGAGGTTTGAGGTCCGCATATAATACTGCCAAATTAGAAATGTTAGAGTTTCTTTTTGGGGCTCAAGAAAGGGGTACACAAACAGAAAGGCTTCCTTCCGATTGAAGTGTTGGGTAGTGTTGTTGTTGTTTGTTTGTTTATTCAGACACACATTGCCTGGGTTGAAAGGACTAAAGGCAGATGAACTCTGCCTGACTAAGGTGCCTCCACCCATACATTTGCTCAGAAGCAGTGAGAATAAAAAAAGAAAAACAATGGCTTTGTACATTAAAGCGCCACAAAAAGATTTTCATGAACAGAAGTAACATCGCGATCAGGCATCTCAAATTGAGTAACGGAATCACACAATAATGCATCAGCAATAAACCATAACAAGAACAAACGCGTACATAAATGGCAACATATTAAAAAGTACAAAGTTTGTGCGTCGTTCAGCCTGTATTATAATGTCGCCCTTTGGATGTCTCATTCGGTATTTTTGGCCTTCTTTTTCACCATGAACGCAGCATGACGTTACACAGGGAGCCTACTCCAGCCAACTCTCTGTAGAGCGATCGCCTTTGCTTTTTCTATCTAAAAAAACAGTCGGCGCATCACGTGGCTTTGCGTGACGCAAAATGGGCTCAGTGTACTTTATTTCCGGCAGGTTCTAAACGATGGGCACTTGCTCATGTGCTTTGCAAACGGCTCTGTGAACGCTTTCTTCCAATAGACTTTGCGAATTAAATTGTTTATTGCGATGTATACAAGACGAAGGCAACTTCGTTACTAGGCGTGGTAATGCAGGTTAAGCGTGGTAAGCGGCAGCCACGCGCTTTTGCTGTCTCATGCGTTGCCATTTTTGCAACAGCGTGCGCTAAGCAGCTAAGCTCGAATAGCCGCCATGGTGGCTTCGACACTATGACGTTGTGCTGATTTGCTTAAGGTCCCGATACCAATTTCTGGCCGTGATGGCCACAACCCGATGGATGCGGAATACAAGAACACTAATGTACCGGTGCATTCTGAGTGCGATAAAGAAGCCCAGGCGATGAAAATAATCTGGAGCGACCCTAACTACAGCGTTCCTCAAGCGAAAATACCGTGATATTGGCGCGTAAAACCAGAGAATTTAAACAATTTGGTGAAGCGCGGCTGTAGATGATAATTAAACTTAAGTCGATCTGATCACGTGTCCAGCCGACTCTTTCTGGCTTCACTTTTGTTACCTTATGCCACCTCCTAGGTATTTGTTCCTTTCATGTCCTACAGTTATAGTGATGGATCAAATTTTTTCTTTCATTTATTTGTCCAGCAGGAGAAAGAAGTTGCCCAAAACGTGCGCATCCTATGTGAATAAACGGCATATTTTGTCGTATTCGCTGCTATATTTAGCGAAGAATCCGTCACCTAGGGTCTTTCAATATGTGAAATGCTAATTATTTTATTGCCTTTGCTATCATAACACACAAAACATCGCAAAGTGCTTAACATGCTAACAACCCATTTTATATGCAAAATCTGCGTTTCAATGCTTCTTTAACCTTGTCAGTACAAGTACATAGCCCTGTCAGCTGCGTAAGCTTTACAAAGCTTGCTGTACTTTAGAGAAGCTGGGAAGCGTCATCCGCGACATATGTGACAATATTAAAAGCTTCGTTGTGCCGCCTGTTTCTGAAAGTCTGTCCAGTATTCTTCGAAACTATTACCGTACATAATCACTCTTTATTTCTGTAGCGGTCAGGTAAGGCCTGTATCTCGCCCCAAAATAGGAACGCTTCATCGTTGGCCGTCCTCGGCTACCTAACGTTCCAAGTTTCTTCGTCCGTAGATGCTCTTGACAGAACGGCCGTGTTATTTCAGCCTTCAGGCTACCAGCGTGCTGTGACATGAACAAAGTATACAAGCAGACGCGTACAAGGAGCTACAACTTTTCGGAAGATTGAGGCACGTACGGCGCTCGTACGACAGGCTTGCGCAGGTGCTCCTCCATTGGCTTCTCGGCATGACCAGCGAACCCTGAGAGGTCGGCGGCATAAATGCATACTTTATAAGGGTCCCGGGCACACCGCGTGGGCCTGGCGCAGGAAGCTCGGTGAACTACCACATCGCCGAAGCGTGGCTCGCACATCCATGAGCGGCCCGTACAGCGGTTCCCGAACTTCACCAATTCGCCCGGTTTCTCTGGCGAATATAGAGTTGTGTCCCAAAGGAAAAAATAGATAAATCGACCGGGTGGGATCTCTAAAGCATCACTCGGTGTAACGCCGTGGTTACCCTGCAGCGACTTTATTTATTGCTTCATTGTTCTGCCGCACTGCCAATTACTACGAACCAAGCACGAAATTCTTGGTTATTCCATTTGACTATGTCCCCCTCTAACCTCTTTCTTCCATTCTTTCACAAGAAAACAACGATGTTGCTAACGGACATCTGTAAGCGGACGCCCTTCTATAGCGAGACAGCTTTTCTGTTTAAACTAGAAAGAAAATTTCCTCGCACACATGCTAGCTACCGCAGAGTTAGAAGTTTACCTGAGCCACTACGACCACGAACACATTAAACTTTGTGTGGGTTTAGTGTAAAGTAAAGGAGAACAATGTATGTTATGCAATGAACATAAAATGAAAAAGACCTTGCCGATTTTCTTTCGACTTGGAAGACTCATGTTGTCTTACTTAAAATTTTGATTCTCTCTTATATTTCTTCCCGGCCATTGTTTGTCAGCATTTCAATTACTTGTCTTCTTCCCTTTCATATCGCTTCATACCTAAGAGAGGTTGAGTGCTTTTTGGTGGGCTAAATCCTCGCTAGCGTACGCAAAGTGATATGTAGGAAATCATGCCATCGCCTCCTCGCCTGTTTCAGGCTAGGTTAACATTTGTATAGTTGAGATATGTTTTACCTTTTATCTTCTACTTCTTTGCCTTGCTTTGCGGAGCTGTTTTATCGCCGCGAACTCTTTGCGGGAGAGGCGTGTCCAAAAGTCATAAAACTGCCTGCATCGTCGAGCTTTATGGCGCCTGTAAAATGAGCTCTCTCGGGGACATATACTCCGGCACCTACGACTCGACGAACGATGCACCAGAAGTGTGCCCTGCGTTTCTAGCAGAGCAGGACTCTCGGCACGCCGATACATGTAGTTAGCACGCTGGAATGTTCACGAAAGGTAAAAAAAAAAAAAAATGTGACGGATTGATCGCTGCATTCCCGGTTTTACTTCCGCCCATTACCCGACTATTCCTATTCGTGCGTGCATCGCACCGACAAGGTGTAATGCACTTCTCAGTAGAGGTTCTCGAAGAACGGTGTAGCATTTTAGTTCGACGATTCCAGACCATGGCGTGGCGTTCCCACAGGCGAAAATATACTGATCCTTCACAAGAAAAAAAGAGTGGACGTAGTCAAGAAACGAGCATGACAGACACGTTTACAGACCATACAGTTTGTTGCTCAGAATAACGTCTACGCATGTATGTAGTCTACCTAAGAAATCACTACGTGATACCACAGAAGACACATAGGATTACTACAACAGGGAATTTTAGTGCGGCGTCTTCTTGCATTCGCGCAGTGATTTCCTAAGATAATCACAAGCCCATTGCGGCTATCCAAGATGTTCCTCTGTCACGACAAAGAACATTGATTTCAATACTAACAAATATTAATGCAAATAGAGACAGCGCGAAGTGCTTTTCCTCACGAGGTACATGATGACTTCACGCGAGAACCTATAGCCTGGCAAAAGGCTGCGCAGGTGTTGCGACTGACGGAAGACAAGGAATGCGCGAATAAAGCAGCGGGGCTATAGTTTATGAAATTCACCCGCAGAACTCTTAATCGCTCCTTTGCAATAATAAACCACTACATGCGCCATTTGTGAGCAAGAAGAGAACCGTGATTTATTTGTTTTCTAGTGTGAGGAGAAAACTTCGGCAGCATGTTACACTTCTGCAACACGTGGAGGCGAAAGCCTGCTGCACACTTGGTATGGCGCCGTCTCGCGCCGTCTCGGTGCTGCTTTAGCAGTTCAGCTGCTTCGGCTCGTTTTCGACGCTTAGCTGCGGCTTCGCGCGTTCGTGTACCGAGGTCACACTCGCGAAAACGACGTTTTTCTTATCCGTTACGTTCCATCCTCTCAGCAGAGAATGCAGCACGTATTGAGGAACAGACAGCTGTGCCGGTAGTTTCTCGTGTTGCACTACAATTTTCTCAATTACAATTTTCATCTAATTATAATATTTGAGAAGTTGAATAATTATTTAATACTAATTGTGTAATTAAGAGGAATGCGAAAATTACCTGAGTATTTTCAGGTGGCGGAAAACTACATCACCTTAGTCGGGTCCAGCTACGTCACACTTGCACATTTTAAAATCTTGGTGCATTCTTGTTGCGACACCTTGTTTATGTGTGTGTTAAAGGTAATTAAAGCTTTTTGGCGTTCATTTACCGCGGCTGACCACAATCGAATTATTTGGAGCGCGATCAGAGATATTATTAAATGAAGGATTCGTCACTTTTTTAGGTGTAAACGAACGTTATATATGAAACCAGTTTATCTTGAGAAATAGGATGTCGTAAATATCGATTATTGGAATAGCGTTGCCTTGTTGGTGCAATTTAACTGACGTAATATGCCAGACAGGAAACTATGAAGCCCTTCACAACGTGCCTAAAATATATTCGTCAGTTGTCTCGTTCAAAATATAAAGTTTATTTAGTTACCAGCACAAGGTCGGGCAGCCATAGTTTCCTGTGAAGCAGCGATAAATAACAATGAATGTTTCCACCATGAGCCAAAGTTAAGTGAAACAGTTACCCTGAAATACCCACTCGAACCGCTCATCTCCAATTCAGGTGACTTTGACAAAAACTCCAAACTTTCGTAGATATTAATCTCAAAGGCAGCTCCCGTACTAAGTGGCAGAGAAGTGACCTGAAATCATCTTTGCGAGGTCCCTTCCGGAAAACAAAACTGATGTTCCGAGGGAATCGGCACTCAGGCACCACGCGCAAAGCCGACGGAACTTCAATAGAAAGATCCACTCAATGCACATTTCCGGAACGCATTTGAGTGCAGAGCGTTCTGTTAGTATAAAACGTTGTACCCTCTTTTTGAAGGCCTTTGACCACTTGTTAATTTGTGGTCGTTTTTCTCGGAGAAATATGTTGCCCTGTACAGCTTAGGCACCAAGCGAACATGAAAGGTAAGTGATTGATGTTCTTTCACTGGGCGAATGGCGAAACAACAATAGTAAGATACCAGCGCCATTAACATGAATGCTCGCCTCAGTAATCCTGGGTAGTGAAAATACATACCCTTTGAAAGACGATTGAAAAAGCAGGAGGCGTATAATGTAAAATTATTTACGTAACTTACGTAACCTACATAACTAACTTACGTTACGTAACTTACGTAACCGCGACGCAAGCATCAGTCCGTGACGTACAGTGTTTCTGGAACACTAAAAAAATGTTTCTGTTGTTTCATGCCAAAATCAAGACATGATTATGAGGCACGCGAAATTAGTTTTGGCCATCAGATGTTCTCTAGCATGCGGCGAGGGGTACCGCTCACTAGAGAGGACTCCGTAGCTTGGAGGCTGCTACAGACGGGTGCATATCCGAACTTAAACACTCTCAGCAAAATACAACCCACACAATACAGTGACAAATGCCCATGGTGCCAGGACACACCCACGCTCTACCATATAACGTGGGCCTGCCAGAAAACAAATGCGGCACCAATAATACCAAACCCGAGTGCGGAGCAATGGGAAGGAATGCTCTCCAGCGACCGTCAGGACGTCCAACTAGGGCTGATCCGACGGGCCCAGCTGGCAGCGGCATCCAGCGGAGCCCTGGACTAGGGGCAGACGGCCATTGCCAAGAAGATGGAAGACACCATCTGACTCCGCGAAATTCATAGAATTTTCTAGAGCTAAATAAACGTTCTTCCTCCTCCTCCTCCTCTAGCATGCGCCTGTAATGCACGGCACACAGGTGTTTGGTTCGCCCCCACAAAAATGCGGCCGCCACTGCCGCTATGCGATTCGGCCCCCTTGGGCTTAGCTGGGCAAAGCCAAAGAAACTACGCAACCACGGCTGGCAAATAGTTCAATCAAATGGTCCCTTCGTTTATAGAAGGCCACTTTTACTTCTTTCAAAGCGAATAACATTGCCTACCTTGTCATATTTTTATTGTCTGATTAACTGATAAGAACCGAGGAGCGTGAAGAAGTGGCGAGGCTTTGGGTGGGCCACGCTAGCGTAGTCAACTTAGATAACCATGTGGGAGAATCTAGTGCCGGCGTCTGCGATTGGTCCGCTTCCCATTTCCTCCCTTTCTGTGACTCATCTATCATTAAGATGGCGTGCAATGGGGCGCCTAAAATGGCGCTAAAAGGCGTCCTCAATGAAGAACAGTTGGCGGGAACGTGTCGTCGAAGCGGCTCGATAACACTATACTGCCACCGAAGAATTTTTATTATCCGCGAAGTGATAGAGAAAACAATAATGTGAAATAAAAGGAAACCGCAGGGCTCTCCGCGAAGCCCTGGACGTGGGTGGAGTCCTCAGTCGAAGACGCCATGAGCTGCAGCCATCCGGCGAGCTTTCACCAGCATACCTGGAAAAAAAGCCTCTTTCTTCGGCAGCACCGTGTAGCCAGTGCCAGAGCTATAGACGGGCAGCCCTTGTTTATGCCTTTCGGAATGGGGTAGACTGCAGCTACTCCAAAAGAAAATCGCCGCCCAAGCACTCCGTACAGATGGTTAACCAGCGACGCTGAAACTTGCGGCCTCGCCGTTTATCACTCGGTTAATCCCGATGGTTTATTAAACGATGGCTTGTTAGGACGCAAGAAACATGGGACGCAATTGCTGCTTGCTCTCCGCGGCACGAACGTGTTCTAGTGCCCGGGCTGCAGCATCGGCACGACGTAGACGAGCTCGTTCCCGGTGCTGCAGATCGAAGCCTGCCTGCTCCTGGGGAGTACGTATGACTGTGGGGTACACATTTTGGAGCCCGAGAGAAAGTGCTGGGCGCGTGCGCCCGGCTGCCAAGGAGAGAAATGAGATCACTTCTAGTGCAGCCAATAGCGCGCCTCTCTTTCTGTCTTTTTATTTTCCACATGCGCATGGAGCTGCACCGGAGGTGTTTTCAGCGTACGGACGACAGATAGACGGACAGATAGGCTAGCCATATACAACTTCTCTGCAAAAAACACTAGTTTTGTACCGCATATTAATGCAGGTTTACTCAATACAAGCCACTTGGATGTCGTGAACGCTCACGGCTTTGTAATGTCGTATGACAGAAAAGGCAAAGTAGGTGCTGCCCAAAAAGGTTTTGACCGATAACGGTTAGCTATGGCGCTGATCCGAGCCCACCCAGTTGGGTGGGATCCTGGATGCCCCGCCAAACCTCAACGAGACAGCCTACGACGCTACGCGCGCGCTTACCGACCGCGCCGTCAGCCCCAGGCAGTCGAGTCTCAACGAGTTGGAGGCGAACAGGGACGCCCAAATAACGCGCGACGAAATCACTAAACACTTTTACCTGGGAGGATTTTTCTTTCTGCCTCCGCACCCCAAACTAAACAGGCCGCCGGCGCTAACGCTACGCTCGTTAGAGACAGGTACCTATCCGAACCCCGCCACGTTACACCTCATCTACGCGGACGTCTACCCGGACGTCTATCCCGCGGACACGTGCCCCTCGTGTGGCTACACGGCGACACTCGCATACGTGCTCTGGGAGTGTAGAAACGTTCTTCCCGACTCTTCATCGGACAAGTGGTAGAAGACCCTAGGAAGCCCGCTACTACAAGACCAGCTATGGGCCGTCCACGAAGGCCGCTCAACGGCTGCCAGGTACTACCTGTCGGTCCCTGCGTGGGAGACGCCCATTGCGCGCTAACGCGCGTCCTGCAGGAGCTTTGTTAACGTTTATTCAATCCAATCCAACGGGAAAATGAACTTGTTTCTTTTGATAGTCCTCATCCTGCTTATTCAGTGTCTGCACGTCCTCTCAGTAAGGGACTTTCCGTGGTTTCCATGAAGTCGTGTGACAAAAAGGCGAAGTAGGTGCTGCCCGAAAAGGTTTAGGCCCTAAATGGAGGGCTACGGGAAAAAAAGGCGTACAATGGAAAAATAAATTTGTTTTTGTTCGCCCTCATCGTGCTTAACCAGTGTCTGCGCGTCCTCTCAGTTAGGGACTTCCCTTAGTTTCCGTGAGGTCGTGTGACAAAATGGGTGCCTCATAATCAGAAAGTGATTTTGGCACGTAAAGCTACATAATTTTTTTTGTGACAAAAAGGCGAAGTTGGCGCTGCCTGAAAAGTTTACACCCTTAATGGAGGGCTACGGCGGAAAAGGCGTAGAAAGCGAAAATAAATTTGTGTCTTTTGTTCGTCCTCATCATGCCTAGTCTGTTTCTGCACGTCCTCTGCAATGAGTTTCCATAGTTCCCGCGACGTCGTGCGACAGATAGGCGAAATGGGTGTAGTGCGAAAATATTTGACAGATTGTGGGGGGCTAATGGTCGAATTGAAATAGAAGCAGACCCGAATAGCTTTACGTTAGAGCATCCCAGGAAATATGACATTAAAACATACGATACAAGTCATTTCACTATGTCTGTCGATGATTGTGCGACTACCATTAGAGTAGAGTACCGACGCATCTTATTTCTGATGTCACGTGTGTTTAACATCTGCAGGGGTACGATGCACAAACTCATTTCGGAGCAATTTTGGGAGCATGGTTTACGCTATCGGCCGGCCTAAAGAAATCTTCAGCACCTACTCGCAACCCTGGTCGTGCAAGTAACCGGCCCAATCGCCAGCTGCGTGCGTCATCGGGCTCCCGGCGTGATTCTGACAGCTCACCGCAGCCCTCGGATCTGCGCCTGCGCCTGGTCGCCAGCAGCTTGCCTATATAAACGGCCTACGGACCACCCAACTTCATTCAGCAGCAGCAGCAGTGGCGGTGTAGCAGTGCATGCATGCTTGATTGTTTCGCCTCGACTTCACAGGTTCGTGCACATTTTCCCCTGTCTATATATTGGTATTCATTTAGCTCATAATTTAGTGCCTCTGCGGCTGCTGCTTCCGGTGTTATCATTTAACCATGCCAACTGTCGCCGAACTGTCCAAACGCGTGGAACAGCTAGAAAATACCTTTAAAGAGAGACTTGATAACCTGCTTGACAAGATAACGACAACTGTAGTATCCAAGCTAGATTCCCAGCCTTCCTTGATTATTAAAGGCCTAAAGGACCCGATAGAGGAACTAACAAGCAGTCTTGATTTTCTGAACAGAACTGTTGAATCCCTCAAATAAGAAAAGGAAGAACTAACTGCAATGAACAAATCCCTGATTGCGCATAACGAATCTTTGGAAAGACGAATTGGTGATCTGGAACAATACTCGCGAAAAAACAACTTGGAAATCAAAGGCGTTCCGGTTACCCAGGGTGAAGACTGCATGACGATTCTTCAAACTATTGCCTCTAAAATAGAATGCCCTATCTCTGTTAAAGATATTGACGTCATTCATCGTGTTCTGTCCGCTTCTGAGACAAAGCACTTGCTTGTCCGATTCCACTCTCGAGCCTTGAAAACCGAGTTCATCAGCAAAGCGCGAAAGGCACGCCTTAACACTAATGACATTGGATTCGGCAAAGCACGAGGTAAAGCTTTTTTCGTAAATGACCACCTCACTCCACAGAATAAGCAATTATTCAGCAAGGCCTTGCAACTGAAGAAAGAAAAAAAGTGGCTTTTTTTGTGGATGGATGACTGCGTCATCAAGGCGAGGCAATCTACTGACAGCAAAGTGTTTCGCATAAAGACTGACGCGGATCTTGCGATATTCAGTTAAGCTGACAAATCTTTTTTTTTTCTCGATTCCTCTTACCCTGATCTGACCGCATGTCGTACATTTCGGTTAGCGACATTCAATCCTATTTTTCGGATAACTATCATTCAGCGATCCATTTTAATTCACGTAGTCTTCGCAAACATTTCTGCGATTTTCAGTGTCTATTGTCTTCTTGTCTTCATTCTTTCTCAATTATATGTGTTTCTTAGACATGGCTGAGTGACTTTGACAAAAATCTTTATGGTTTTCCCTCATACAATTCAGAATATTGCAATCGCATTTCATCACAACATGGTGGCTCAGCTATGTTTATTCGGTCCGACATTAGATACAAGCGTAGGCTTGATCTTCACTTAAATATCTGTGATTGTGAGTCCGTGTGGATTGAGGTTGATCATTCTGTAATAGGCAGTGATAGTCATATTGTCTTTGGTACCATCTATCGATCACCACATTCGCCAATTGCTGCTTTTTGTGAAGCACTTGACACTATTCTTGACATTCTTTCAAAAGAAAAAAAGTCCGTTGTCATCTTGGGTGACATTAACATTAATTTACTTGATGCTTCCTCCTCCTATCTAACTCAGTATACCAGCTGTTTCGAAGGTTATGGTCTTGAATCTCTACTCTACCTTCCCACCCGTTGCACTCATAATGGTTTAGGAACACTTATTGATCATGCTCTTTCGAACCTTCTTCATCCTCCCTCCGCATTCATTCTTCAAAGCAATATTACAGATCATTTCCCTGTTGCACTTTTCTTTGAGAACAGTCCTCGCACAAATAGTGTAAGCTTTGCTAAAAATAAGTTTGATCGCGACAAATTCATAGAAATGGTATCTAATTCTGATTGGTCTTGTGTCACTTCAATGAATAATGTTGAATCAGCATACACCGCTTTCATTTCTACAATATCCAATTGCGTATCTTCATCGACAACATGTGTACAGTGCCATAAACTTTATTCTTCCCCTAGAAACCCATGGTTAACAAAGGGATTACTTAATAGCCTGCGTAAGAAAGATAACCTATATAAAAAAATAAAAAGACAGCCATTTAATGTGCATCTACTTGACCGTTACAAGCAATATTGCAACACACTTAATACTCTAATGAAGAATGCTTAAAAGCGCTATTATCAAAACGAAATTAATTGTACTGGTTCAGATATAAAAAAACAATGGCGCTTGATCAATTCCTTTCTCTATAAAACCATTAACCCGCTTATAGCCAACATTCATCATGAAGGATCTGTTATATCTAACCCACTAGATATCACCAATGCATTTAGTGACTACTACTCCTCTCCCATGCCCGTTCCAGCCAGTACGCATGACGAACTTGATCATTGTGGTCACTCATTTTTTCTTTTTCCTGTTACCCCGGATGAGGTAAGAAGAACAATTATTAGTATAAAGTGCTCTAGCGCAGGTATCGATAATATTTCTGCTATCCACGTGAAAATGATTGTTGATCATATTGCGGATGTGCTCACCTACATAATCAATCTAATTTTTGAAACCGGCGTATTTCCTCATGAGTTAAAGATGAGTAGGGTTATCCCGGTATTTAAAAAAGGTGACCGATGCTTAATTTCTAATTATAGGCCGATATCATTTCTCCCCTTTTTTAGTAAAGTAATTGAAAAAATAATACATGTTCGCCTGTCTAGCTACCTGACGAAATTTAACCTACTTCATCCGAAACAATTTGGGTTTAGACAAGGGTATTCGACTAACCTAGCCCTCATTTACATCACAGAAAAAATGTAAACTAGAAATTGACAATGGTAACTTCGTTGGTTCTGTTTTTCTAGATTTTACTAAAGCTTTTGATACAGTAGGTCATGACATTCCCTTTTCTAAACTTGCATCTTATGGCATTATTGGCAACTCTCTCAATCTTTTCCGTAGTTACTTATCTGATCGTGAGCAATTAGTATCCATCTCCGGCATCTATTCCACTAAAAAAATTATTAACATCGGCGTTCCGCAAGGCTCAATCCTAGGCCCGCTTTTATTTCTACTATACATTAATGACCTTCCACAGTGTCTAACCACATTATCAGAATGCATCTTATATGCTGACGACACGACTGTCTTATGGTCGAGTAATTCACTAAGCAACATTTCAACAACCCTTAACGCTGAACTTATTAACGTTAGCGCATGGTGTGCTAAAAATAAGCTTTTGATAAATCCTTCGAAAAGTAAGTTCTTAATTTTCTATTCCAGGTCAATAAATAACGCGCAAGTTAGGCCCCTCTTTATAAACACACATCCTATTCATCTATCAGATCAATGTTCGTTCCTTGGTATCAAACTTGATTCCCGCTTAAAATTTAATTTGCATATTAATGAGCTACAGCAGAAAACTTCCTATGGAATTAGGGTATTACTAAAAGCTAGATGTTACTTTGACTTGACTACTTTGGTCACCTTATATTATGCATTCATTCACAGTCATATAAATTATTGTGTTGCTTCCTGGGGTCAAACATATCCTTGCCACCTTTCTTCCCTCCAACATGTACAGAATCAAGCCATTCGCATTCTCACCTGGAGCAACCGACGTTCACATGTTACTGATCTGTACCGGGAACTGCACATACTGAATATTGACAATCTAACCAAATTTAATGTCTGCACATTTGCTTACCAAGCAGTTAAAGACCATAACCTTCTCAAATTTGTTCTTATCCGACACCTTACTAACTCAAATATTACGCGCTTTTCCTCCAATAACAATTTTATACTCCCTGAGGTACGAACTAACTATGGTTCACAAAGAGTAGCATTTGTTTTAATCAAACTTTGGAATTCACTGCCTTTTAACATTAAATGTGCCTTTTCTATATCGTCATTCAAACATCAGCTTCGCAATTTCATGTTTAACCTATAGCTCCGTTTATTGAATATGTCTTTTAAAGCACAACTTCAGTTCTGTCGTTTCTAATACTGTTTGCCTTGTTTCTTCCTTCTGCTTAAGCCTTATCCATACCGTTTTATATTTTCCATTGTATTATTCTTTTGCATCATTATGTATTTGCATTTGTATTTGCATTTTCGTATTTTTTTTAACTCGCTGCCTTTTTGCTGTCAAGTAGTATTAGTTTTTTTTTAACATTATAAAAGGTCCCCCTACAGTGTTTACACTATGGGACCTTTTTCTGTACTAAATATCAATATTTTTGTATCTGCACCAAGTATTCAATAAACTTCAATAAACTTCAAGTTAAATTGTGTTTCGGAGCAGTTTGGAGCACACAAAATTGCTTTGTGGAGCAGCTTGGAGCCGATTAAATTGTAATTTGGAGGAATTTGTAGCAGATAAAATTGAAATTTTAAGCAGTTTGGAGCAGACCAATCTGAATTTTGGTGGAATAATGGGCTATGGAATATGGCAGTGCACTTCAAGATCCCGACGAAACAATGACTAAACCAACACCAAGCGCATAGTAGAAGCGCGCTTTGTAGCTATAGCGTACTAGATTATAGAAGAGTGGGCCGAGCGGCGGCACGGCGCATGCTTTCCTGTAAAGCCGAAAACTTTCATTGGCACTACGACAGCGAGTCTCATGATGAAAGCGAAAAATACTCTCAAATTATGTGGGCCAATCGACGTGGTAACATAATTTTTGGGTTACCATATGCATACCTGCGAACCTACGGACCTCGAAATTCGAGAGGTTCACCAAGCGGAAAAGAATTTGCCGGCGACAAAAAAATCCCTTTTTTTTGGGTCACAGCAACGTCAGAACAAAGCGATGACAACACAAAGCGGTTGCTAGTAAAGTTACAGGAGACCTCGGCGATCGTACTGTGACGGGAGACGGTGTGTGCACACGTGTATAATTAAGGAATACGTACCATATATGTCCTCTCACAGTGGCCCATTACTATGCTTCGCCGCATAACTACGATGAGCCAAGGCGCAGCTGACGTATAGAACCAATTCTTAGACAACGCATATTCGAGCTTTGCTACAGGCGTACTCCTCATGTTTTTATATGAAGTGAACTAAGTTCGTCCTACACTGGCAGCGCACGAATGACTTGGATTTAAATCTGGCTTCGGCTAGCTGCCTTGGGCGTAAGCCCAACGACGTGGTTGTGACTGCATGACACGGTTTTTTAATTATTCATATTGTTTTATGAATACTTCATTTCTTTTTCTTATTTGCAATGAGTTAGAAGCAGTTTTTCAGGAGATAAATGGTCACGTCCGTCAAGTCCGAAGCACCGCTCGGAATTCGGGAGTCTCTTTGACAAATCTGAAGAGTTGACAAGTATGCATGTTTCACTGCAGACCCAGGGTGCCACGCCCAACCCTGGGCAGGTATAGCATAAAAGTACTGTAATCTATTTTTATTGCGATAGCGATTATGTGGACACTCAAGGCGCATTTCAGCCGTCATCGTCACCGTGATGTTCCGTATAAGGTCTAGGAGCGATAACACGATCGCCAAGCGCAGTATGCTGTATGTGCGAGTGAAAGCTTGCGAGGGTCAGCTGACGAATGCGGCTAAATCTCGCGCGCGCAAGGGAGGAAAGCGGTGCGGAAGGACGCCTGCCCCAGTGCGGAAGGCACTGGGGGAGGCGAAGGAGGGATTCTACTACGGCGGCTGCTGCGTATGGCGAGGCCTATCTTGAGAGCTATCTGCGATAGGGACAGACTGCGAGTGCTGATAGCTTCGTGTGCGCTGTGTCTCGCCGTTTAGTTCACGTTGAAGCCACTCCGCACGAACTCACTCGATGCTGCTGCTGCTGCTGCGCTACATTACTCCAGCGTTTTTAACAGCAAGTTTCCACGGTTGTCGAGTGAGATGGCATGTTTGCTTGCGCACGCGTCACACAACACATGTTAAATTTAGCAAGCGAATGCGTGCAAGTTGATACGGCCGATACAACTACACTGTAAACGAAAATATACCCAGCTGGGAGGTTTTGCAGATATATGTTCCCGTTAAACTCCGATGCCTAACCACATACTCCGACACATCGGAGTGCATGAGGTATTAACTTTCATTATACTCCGTACGGTGAAGGACGGAATGTAACAGCATGAATTCTCCGGTTATACTCCGGTAGCCGGTTATACTCCGACAGTTTTTAACTCCGCGCTCTCGAAAGAAATACTCCGCACCATGGCTGTCATTGGCTGCCTGAGGAGTGACGTCAGCTGCCTCTCTAGCACCTAAAATCCAACATGGCGCTATTGAATTACGCTGGGATGAATCAAAATGTAGGCCTAGCCTTCGGCCGCGCTCGTAAAACAAAAACAAAAAAGAAGTTTGGGGCTTGATGCGATCATCAGCATCAACGAAGGCTGTCGTCGACTGTAGCAAACGTTTGTGCCTGGTGCGAACTATTACACGTGCGACAGTGTCGTGCAGTGACCGACACAGCTGGCCGGACTGATGGCTTCGACCTCGCAAATGTGTGGTCCAAGGATCGCGTTTTCTCACGTGTTTCCCAAATGCAGTGGCCACAACTGATAATTTGATAATGATAAGGTTATTCTGAACTTCATGTGCTGTAGCAGTGCCGAAATGTGCGCGTGTGGTCGCTTTACTGAAATATAACGCTCTGCGTTCCCCGTCGTGGACCAGCGGGAAGCTTCGTGTTTGCGGACGTAGATATCGTGCAAGCCTCGAAAGAGAACTGACAAGAAGAATGAAAAAGCTTCTCTGTGCGTGTGTGTGTTGCTGTGCCGGGCACAGCAATCTCATCACAATCGAGTGCTCGTGCCCGCCGACTTCGATACGCGCCGCGCACCTACATACGTTTGGAATCATTCCTGGCTTCTGTTACATACCAGCGCCGATGTGCATGTAACGAGTGTTGGCGTAGTGTTACAAACGGAGCTTTTGCGCGAATGATCGTTTTTTTTTCTTTCTTTTTTGAGATGAGGGAGTGTTTGATCTCCGTTGTGTCTGTATCATGCGCTTGTAAGAGCATGTATTTGAAGTCCGACAGCTGAATTTACGGTAAGCTGATGCTCAGGTGGAAAATTCGTCTTGTAGTGACTCGGGTAGTGTAGACTGTGTTTGTGCCTACTATAAATGCTGGTTGGTTGTTTTTTTTTCACCTTAACATCACTACGCATGTTTGCATTGTTAAATTTCCTACAGCGTACTGTTTATAGTAAATGCGTCAACATGTAATACTGGAGGAGACTAGTGGTAATATGCATAGCATAGACATGAGATAACCTGCCTTCTGCTTTTAGCCTTTTTTTTTCTATTGTATGTGCAGAGCCCTATGTGATGGTGCTATAAACTGCTTTCATATCAAGCAAATTACATTGCTGATCCCATTACCCTTAATTGAAATTACATAATTTCTGTACTGCTGTGTGCATTCCTTATGATCATGTAATGAATAATGAAAGACAGTGTCTCCAGTTATGTTTAATGGTGCAAAGCACCCTGAGTGCCTTGCGCTGCCCTGCAAAGTGTTATTGCTTTCTTGTCTGGGTTGCCATCTGAAATTGTATGCTAGTGCTGTTGACAGTGTGTTCACTTTTCTGCAGCTCTCATTGGTGGTGGGAGTGAGAATACTAAATAGGGCCTGAATGCTGCTTGAAAACTGGCATTGTTGTGCCACTGCAGGCTTGTAACTAGGAGCTGACTACCTCTTCAGCAGTATTTCACTTCTACACACACTGAGCCAATAAATTTGTCGCTAACGTTACTCAGTCAATATCGTTCACAGGTTTACACTGTATCCTGCACCGTGCTGGCATTTTCAGCAGATTTGTGTAGACTGCTATAGTCCATACTGAGTAGCAAAGCAAACATGATTGGATCACTGAACCTGTTAAGAGACTACAGCCTTGTTCACAACATGCATTGTATGCACAGCAGATGTCCTTTCGACACTCCAGCATAAGCAAATTCATCATAAAAATAACCTGCTATATGAATGAAATCTGACATTTCCCTGCCATAACTGCATTGTTTCGTCATTCAAGTGCTAGTATTTTTTCTTGTCCAGGGGCTGATGGGTTATATACTAAAATGAGACAAATATTATTTTTCTTCAGGTTTAGGCTATAGTTCAATAATGACACGCAGCTATCATTAGCAAGACTGTCATGTCACATTACATTCAAAGCTGCTGCTTTCCTGATAGCAATACATTGCAGTGCTTGTGGTTTCGCCTTAAATAAACATCAGTGTCAATGAATTTTCAGGTAAGGTAATTGTTAAAAGTGAAGCTTTTTCTTTGCCTCCCATCCCATGGTTCTGTCTGGGTGGGTTGCGGGTCGCCTTCTTGCCAAATAGATTCAACCTTATTCTTTAAAAAAAAAACATCCAACGGCAGGATTTGAACCTCAGTCTGCCAGCCGCAGCAGCCCCATGCTCTAACGATTTGGCCACAAAGGTTATTCTTTTTCCTTTATTGCCTGTTTTGACCAGAAAAAATGGTACAACTGTTCAAACAAGGCAGTCTGTCTTTGCTGGCAGAAATGGATTACAATTTCTTCAATGCAATGAAGTCCTCAAACACTAATGCAATATGGCAGTTCAAGCAGCACCCTATACACTTGTCCGTACTATCTGTCTGCACAACACATTCTATGAAATTTTCCCTACTGAGCGTACACTCACAGCAGCATATTTACCCTGCATGGGGGATTGGCCAAAAAGCAGATGGTACATATCATGCAGCCAACAAACTCTTTAATGTAATCTCCACTTGTTGACGATTATGATTTCCATACTATGACACATGCCATCAACAGAGTAATTAGCAAAGAAGCGTGTACACATGTAGATTATGACGATATTTTGCATACAATGGCACATACCTATGTCATGTGATTGGCTGAGGAATAGGCAGTGCATATCGTGCCATCATCGACTAGCTTTATGAGATGATTGCTGCATGTTCTTAATGACTATAATTTTCATACTACAGCACATATACACAATGGGCTATCAGCCAAGAAATGACTGGTACATTTAAAATATTTATAAACAAATACAAGCCAATATAAATTCTTCTCATCTGTATTCACAAAAGCAAGAATTACTAATTTGCTTATCGTTGCAGACCTAGATTACTGGTACATGGAACCAATTGACAATACTATTGATGATATTGTTCAGCTTCTTAATAAATAACTGGAAAGTTTCGTGTTCAGCAGGTATCGACAATATTAATTCTAAATTACTAAAAAATAGTTTAGTATCCAGCAAGTTTTTATTCCACATTTTTCATCAATCTTTTGATGACCGGTCAGATACCCCAAGATTGGAAAACAGCCAAAATCATACCCATCTTCAAAGACGCTGACAAAAATTTGGCTGAGAACTACCGACCAATATCACTAATGTGCATATGCTCTAAAATGATGGAACACATTATTGCATCTCATGTTTACCATCATCTAGAATTGAACTTTTTTCATAATCACCATGGTTTCAGGAGAGGTTTGTCAGGCAAAATGCAACTGCTTGAATTTACGACAGATTTACATTTTAACATGGACTCAAACCTTCGAACTGACAGCATCTTTCTGGATTTTTCTAAAGCTTATGACCGCATAGCCCATTGTCGCCTGTTCTTGAAGTTATCATCATTAAAACTTGATTCACTAACTCTATCCTGGCTTCGAAATTTTCTTTCTAACAGGCAGCAGTTTACTTTCGCTAACAGCTTCTCCTCTCCCCTTTCATATGTTCCATCCAGTGTACCACAAGGAAGCGTTCTTGGTCCCTTACTCTTCCTGATATACATTAATGACATACCCAATAACTCATCATCATGCATGCGCATTTTCGCTGACGACTGCATTATCTATCGCTCTATTAACAGCTGTGATGACCACTTGATCCTCCAAAATGATCTTAATCAAATTATTAATTGGTGTGACACCTGGCTAATGACTCTAAATTCATCAAAATGTAAAGTGATGTCCTTCACCCGCAAGCGCACAAACTTGGACTATTCCTACTGTATTAAAAAGGTCTCATTATGTCGGACCTCATCATTTAAATATCTAGGCATAAATCTTTCAACAAACCTCTCCTGGACTTCTCACATTACCACCATCTGTGCCAGTGCTTCTCGATCACTGGGTTACCTGCGACGTAACCTTCAGAACTCACCTCCACTTATCCGCAAACGGGCATTTCAAACATTTGTTCGCCCTCGACTTGAGTTCGCCGCTCCAGCCTGGTTTCCCCACCAAAATTACTTAACATGCTGGAATCAAACCAAAATAGAGCTGCACGTTTTATTTCCCGAATTATGACTACCGTTCTAGCATAACTCAAACATTCACCTTTCACTTCAGCTGCTAAGTAATCGTCGCGACATAGCCCTTTTGTCATTATTTCATAAATATGCCCACCACACTAACAAACCCTCCCTACACCTAGAAACGTCATCGCACATGTCGCACAGATTACACAATCATCATAGCTTCACACGCATCTAGGGTAAAACAGAAGCATTTAACTCGTCTGCAAGTCCCCATGCCATTCGGCTCTGGAACAGCCTCCCCGACAGAATAGTTGCGGAAACTGATCGTGAAAAATTCTCCACTCACTCAACTCACTTAACCTTTGTTAACCATTCATATCACACTCACTGTTCTGAGTTATTTTTCCTACCTTTTTCTTGCACTGTAATACGTTTGTTACAAACTTATAGAAATCATTTTTATTGTACTCATATACAGCATTATGTAGCTATTATGTTTCTCTAACTTTTAGACTGTGCACTTGGCTAGTGTTTCTTTATTATTATTATTATTGTTACTAAATTCTGTGTACTTATTTGCTTCTATGCCCCCCTTACTCAATCCCCATGTAGGGGCCTTGTAAGTTTTTTTACAAATAAATAAAATAAACTATAACTGTTACCACATTACATAGCATGAATGAATGAAATCATATGCGTGAGCTGGTTTCTTTTATGCCAAAGAGGCAAGAACAAGATGGCCTAACTTATCGCATTTCATTAACTGTTTCATGAAAACTTCACTTCACATATATTCCAACATGTATGTTGGATCTGCATAATGTTTTTGTTCAGCAAACAAGTGCAATAAAGAGATTGTGGCTTAGGGCATCCACATGGTGACATGTGGATACCCACATATCACCATACACTTTACAAAGTCAAAATACAGAATATACTTTACTCAATCAGAAGGTTCAAACACAGGCTCACTGAGCAAGTGAAGAAATTACACTAGCACTTGGCTAACTAGCCAGGCTCGGCAATGGCAATTAAGTGCCAACTGTGGCCTCATGAGATCAGTCCACTTCTGTGAATAGTGCACTTACTGCAGGTTGTGTCCTTAAAAATAAGACATGTACTGGGCGTGTCATGCACACACAAATGACGCTGCTGTCTCTTGTTTGCTAAAAAATCTATTTTGTCTAACATGAGGCACACGTGGGCCTAATGGAGTGCATCAGGATGTTCAGTGCTAAAAGGTTTAACAGCTGTGACAAGCATAATAATATCTGCTTTGTGTTATCTGAAGTGGCTGGGAGATGTTTTACATAACTGGTGCTGGCAAGATGGTGAATAAAAAAGTGTGCACATGGCTAATAGGAGTGTAGCTGAGTGCGCATGACAACAACACATATCAGACATCTATTGAATTAAAACTTATACTCCACCTTGTTGTGGTGGTCACTCTTACAAGGGCAGCAAGCTTCCAGCAGCAGAAATGTTCTGCTTTGATATGCTAGAATAGATGAAGGGTGTATGTAGCATGACCAAGTTCCACGTGCCATCAAAGGTGATAAAGGAAATGTTTTTTTGTGTAATGCCTTATGGAATGTACCACAGGAGTACAACCTGTTCTGTGCTACATGTCTTGTCACAATGCAATGTGAGTATTGGAAATACTTAGTTAAATACATACTACACAAGAAGTAGCAGCTTTGTTAATAAATAAAGCCGGTCACTGACAAAGGTCAAAGTCAAAATAAAATGATGTTTCGTGATTCGTACTGATCCCTTGTTCACAATGGGATGTCGGATAAACACAAGGTTCAGTTTGTATTGTGACGTGTCTTCTTGGCATGCTCTGCGAAGGCATTTGTCACTGTGTGGCCTTTGGCGACATCATTCTTGTGCTCCTTGATACGGCTGCAGAAATTTCTGCTTTTGCTGATATAGACAGATTCACAGTCAGTGTATGGAACATTCTATAGCATGCCAGGAAGACGTAGCCAAGAGAGAGGATCCTTCACATTCGTCAAATTGCCTTTAAGCTTGCTTGATGGCACATGTGCGATTTGACACCACATTTCTTAAAAACACAAGCTAGGGCTTCACTCACACCTCGAATATACTTTGTTATCGGCTTTGTTGTAAATGTCAGAAAAAGCAACAAGTTTTGTATTGCAATGGGTGCAACAATATTTCATTGCTGCACTTGCTTACTTTTTGAAGCACAAACATGCACTGGTCTGTAAAGCTTCAGCTTATGTGGTTCCGTGATGCCATATAGTAGCCTACTCTCATCACACAACTTGCACTGCAGCTTTTCTGTGCAGATGAAACGCATTGTCCCACTGATCTGCATGGGCCATGGCAATGCAGGAGCCTAGCAATGCTTATTGGTGCAGCTGTGTGTGTAGGAGTCAAATGCTTTTAAACAAAATTCATAAATATAAAACATTAACATTACCAAATAGATACAAGTAATGTGTAGACACACATGTAGATTTTTCACTATTTTTGTCATCCTTTGATACAAAGTGCTCCCAAGGAGCCTGTAAGAGGAGATGGGGAAAACTGCGCATATATGGCTCGATGCTCCTCAATAACTTTTCTGGCTAGACTAAATGTAATAGAACTGATAGGCTGTGTTACATCACTTCGCTGTGCTATCCAATATCGTTAAGCTGACTGTGTACTGCTGCTTTGTTTCATTTTAATGTGTGGTAACTGCATATGAAACAATACCAGCTATGAGTACCTACTCGGAGCTTTATCATACTTTTGTAGAAATCAGCTTGTCAGTCTATTGTAGCTTGTGTTTACAATATAAAGCACAGCCAGAACCAGCTTGGCTGGTCATGATAATGTAAACAATGTTCACTGAACAGCACGAGGCTCTGTATCAGCTGCCACAGTGGTTACTGTAAAATAAAAAGCAACCCTAGGCTTGAAGTCGAAAGGCTCATTCAACTTATAAGCCATGCATCACCTCACTTTTCACTGAAAAACACAGAAACCAAAGGTAGAAGCATCTACTGGCCACATCATACAAATGGCCTTGTTTGCAGCCTGCAGTGGCTGACACAACATCCATGTGCCACCCCTACGCATATATGGCTCGATGCTCCTCGATAACTTTTCTGGCTAGACTAAAAGTAATAGAACTGATAGGCTGTGTTACATCACTTCGCTGTGCTATCCAATATCGTTAAGCTGACTGTGTACTGTTGCTTTGTTTCATTTTAATGTGTGGTAACTGCATACGAAACAACACCAGCTATGAGTACCTACTCGGAGCTTTATCATACTTTTGTAGAAATCAGCTTGTCAGTCTATTGTAGCTTGTGTTTACAATATAAAGCACAGCCAGAACCAGCTTGGCTGGTCATGATAATGTAAACAATGTTCACTGAACAGCACGAGGCTCTGTATCAGCTGCCACAGTGGTTACTGTAAAATAAAAAGCAACCCTAGGCTTGAAGTCGAAAGGCTCATTCAACTTATAAGCCATGCATCACCTCACTTTTCACTGAAAAACACAGAAACCAAAGGTAGAAGCATCTACTGGCCACATCATACAAATGGCCTTGTTTGCAGCCTGCAGTGGCTGACACAACATCCATGTGCCACCCCTACGCATATATGGCTCGATGCTCCTCGATAACTCTTCTGGCTAGACTAAAAGTAATAGAACTGATAGGCTGTGTTACATCACTTCGCTGTGCTATCCAATATCGTTAAGCTGACTGTGTACTGTTGCTTTGTTTCATTTTAATGTGTGGTAACTGCATACGAAACAACACCAGCTATGAGTACCTACTCGGAGCTTTATCATACTTTTGTAGAAATCAGCTTGTCAGTCTATTGCAGCTTGTGTTTACAATATAAAGCACAGCCAGAACCAGCTTGGCTGGTCATGATAATGTAAACAATGTTCACTGAACAGCACGAGGCTCTGTATCAGCTGCCACAGTGGTTACTGTAAAATAAAAAGCAACCCTAGGCTTGAAGTCGAAAGGCTCATTCAACTTATAAGCCATGCATCACCTCACTTTTCACTGAAAAACACAGAAACCAAAGGTAGAAGCATCTACTGGCCACATCACACAAATGGCCTTGTTTGCAGCCTGCAGTGGCTGACACAACATCCATGTGCCACCCCTACGCATATATGGCTCGATGCTCCTCGATAACTTTTCTGGCTAGACTAAAACTAATAGAACTGATAGGCTGTGTTACATCACTTCGCTGTGCTATCCAATATCGTTAAGCTGACTGTGTACTGTTGCTTTGTTTCATTTTAATGTGTGGTAACTGCATACGAAACAACACCAGCTATGAGTACCCACTCGGAGCTTTATCATACTTTTGTAGAAATCAGCTTGTCAGTCTATTGTAGCTTGTGTTTACAATATAAAGCACAGCCAGAACCAGCTTGGCTGGTCATGATAATGTAAACAATGTTCACTGAACAGCACGAGGCTCTGTATCAGCTGCCACAGTGGTTACTGTAAAATAAAAAGCAACCCTAGGCTTGAAGTCGAAAGGCTCATTCAACTTATAATCCTGACATTTTGGCGGTGGAGCAAAGTACGCTAGCACAGAATAAAATTACACTGCATACGCAGAAATGTAACAAGTCCCCCCACACCATCTTCTTTGTTTCTCCATTTTTCGACATTTCTGGCCTCAGAACACACCTCGCATTATATTAAGAGTTCATTACACGAATGTAACACATTTATTTTTTGCTTTGTTTTTCTACCGACACGCCGTACTTGCTCTGTGTGCGTGCTGCATTCACCTCGCGTAACAGTGGCGAGCTGGAAGTTGTCACATTGCAGTTTGCGCCGTCTTTCCTTTCCTGATTTAGAAGACTGTTAGTACTTCATCAGTGTGGTTACGGTGTATTAATCGCAATATTGAAAAAGATAATCGGCACTGTTGTTCAGGTGGGTGAATCCATCCCGGTATTCAAAGTCGCACTATATGAGGCACCGCGCAATCAGGAAAATTCCTTGTAGTACGTGTTCGATTCTGTTGCAGGCATTTCTGAACTGCTGTTTGTCGAATAAACTTGAAGAGTGTCACGGAGGATTTTCTCGGTGACAGTGATAACAATGGCAGCAGTTGTTATTTCACTTTACTTTGCGATGGCAGTTTGCAGTAACGATTATGAATAAAGGACCCGGCAGGCACCCGCTTTTATGTGTCCTTCCCGTTTATTAGCAGCATCACTACGTGCTGTCATCGTAATATACATACTTATGCCATCCTTTTTCTTTGAGAGGCTGAAAGTACCACCTCACGTTACATCCCTATTGCAAAACCCAGTACCCAGTGCAACTCCGGATTATGGGCCCAGTGCCGTGCTCGCGGCACTGCGCCCATAATCCGGAGTTCCAATATATATATATATATATATATATATATATATATATATATATATATATATATATATATATGTGTGTGTGTGTGTTTTTCTGAATACAAAAAGCAGCAGAGAGCGTTTTAGTGCAATGATAAAAATGTTTAAAAATTAAAATGCTCGAACAGGATTCGAACGTCGGACCAGAGTTCACAAGCCCGGTACTTTGCCACTAGCCACACAGGATTTTTGCCATCTTTGTCTGGGCGTTGGAACGGGAGCGCTGTAGCCGGACCAACTTGTTCCGGTGGGTAAAAGACGGGGGGCTGGGATTGGGCCACCTCTTTGTACGGCAGCTGGTAAACCAGTTTTTGTTCTTTAGGGACTCAACTGACCCTTTCTTGCGCACGGTATGCCAAATAAGGCTGAGTATGTGGTTTCAACCTAAGAGTTTTCGGGAGGTATTCGAGGTTTTCACAAAGAAGCCGTATCTAGTGTCAAATTTCTTTCAGTGCACTTCTCGAATGATTACCTGTATGGTGTAAACAAAAAGAAACTGCAATGTGCTTTGTGCGGCATTCTTTTGCCAGTGCCATTGTACAGGTCCATGTACGGTGGAGGCTCAAGCAGCGATGTTTTAAAGAGAGTGAAGAAAATGCAGATCCCGCCAGGAACAAAAACCTTCTTTATTAAAGTAAACACTGGAACATTACCAGTTAAGAAGTTTTTAGAGTGGAAGGAAGTAGTTTTACCGTGGGGAACACACTGTTTAATTTGCAAGCAGCCTGAGAAAATAGATGATGTTATTTTAAGCTGTTGGGAAGGCGTGTTTTTCTGGGATGTATTGCAGAGGACACTAAAGAAATTCTACTAGACCCATATGGTATTCGTTACTTAAGGATAGATAATGAGGATGGGGTGCCTTTTGATCTAATTATGCTCTTGGGCCTCCACTGTATTTGGCGCACGAGAATGGCAGGATGCCATGTTGATAAAGATGCGCGGTCTGCACGAATGTATTTCAGGGAACAGATGCACTGGTTTATCGCTCTCCATAAAGCGACAGAGGAACCACTTGAGTGGCTCCCAAGAATAGAGCTGTTGGTGGATTTGCGCGAATTTTGATTAGACTGAGCCAGCACGATGCTGGTTAAATACGTGCTCCCTCAGAAATGCGTATTATACTTTGGTTTTCGTTATGGTGATTGTTGTCTCTTGTGGAAAGCTATGTACCAAAATCAAGCAATAAGTAAAAAAATTGGAAAAATACACCACGCCAGCAAATTAACATCAACGGATAATTTGACCAGTGGCGTAGCTAGGTCGTCTGGCACCCGGGGCCCATGGGTCTTCTGTCACCCATTACCCCCCCCCCCCGTTTGTAGTCGAGGATCTCAACAATTTCCTGGTGTCTTCAGACGTATATTACACCCCCCCTCCCCCCCCCCCCCCGCCGTTGCTACGCCACTGAATTTGACATGGAAGAAGCAGTTTTAGATTCACAGAGATATATGTCTCGCACAGACATGGTAAGTGCGCTATGGCCCAGCAAATAAAACTCATGCGTGTACCACAAAAAAAAATTTGCTGTCCGTATTCAGTAGCATGCTCGGAAGTGCCAGAACATCGATTTTCACTTGCATTGGTATTTTAACTTCGAAAAAAGTGCTAAATGAACCCTGAACGCTGTATGGGCTGTTACTGCCGATTTCGATAGCCGTTTCTCGTTCTTCACGCGATCGATATGCAACGTTTTCTTAGTTCAGTGATGTCTTTCAGTCGACAGTTCAGGCTAGTTCTGGGAGCCTTCGGCGACATTACATATGCCTGTGCTTATGACGCATCACATCGGCGCTCATCGCTTCTTGTGCTGGCACTGTAGACATGAAAAAATTGTTTAATTAAGAACACCGATGCGATAGCTGAAATATAAAGTGATTTATCCTTGTTAGACTTCTTGATTCCTGAGCCCAGACGTGCCGATAGCGCGCAGCTGGACTCGGCGGATACGCTAAGCCTAAGCTTCGGTGGGGACCGATCTCGGCGCGGGTAGCTGGCGAAAGCTAAGATGTGTGTCTTTGAGCCTGAGAACTTTTTTTAGTACAATAGGGAATGCGGAAGCGTACGAATCGCCTCAGCTTTGTTATCGGTGCGACAATATGAATCAGCGGTAGGCTTCAAACTCGGGGCCCGTTCGGGCGCGTTTGAACGACTTCTCCACAACACTGCGACAACGGCGACAACTCCCAGTCAGATGTTACGTGGGAACTACTAAAAAACGCGGCGCCCTTTGCGTTTGCGTGGTTTCGTTCAAGAGTTTGGCTATCCGCCCAGTCAAAAGGGAAAATGCAAAAAACGAAAGTTATCTTCAGTGTCAAATGTGCATGAATAAATAGGGCAGGTCACGCACCTTTATTCCAATTAGGTTGCGACACGAAATAGAGTTTATGGCACCAAGATATAGCGTTATTTAGGACAAGAGACTTGTATCAAGCGATGAAATTGTTTAAAGCATTTAATATTCAACAGCGCTCGTCCTTGCGTACTGGAACCAGCGCGGCAAAAACACAACCAGCACAGTTTCTAGTTCGAACCAGCAAACTGCAGCGAGAACCAGCGCCTGTAGCAAAAACCAGTGTGACCCAGCGTACTCATGCAGTGCGATCCAGTGCCAAAAACGCGCTGGTTTCACACTGGAAGACACTGGTTTTTGCAATAGAGATTCGTGGTCCAGTTATTTACGCGCAAATACATTTACAAGCCATTCACGCATGCACCCTGGTTATGCATTTGAGCATTAGCTCTTAATCGTAGCACTGTGTAGCAGTCTGCTGCAACTGTTAATTTCAGCAGCAGCCCTGACGTGTTTGCTTGTTCTGAATACTGTTAGTGTATAACCTTTACTCGTGTAGTGAGACATTTTTGTCACCCTCAATATAAGGACAGCGAAAAGGCACCATGTAAGGTTTCCTCTAAGTGTGCTGAATTTGCTAACCCACGCTTCTCTAAACCACACATACACACCCTGAAACGAAGGAGGCCGGAGGCTAATAGGATTACTGATGCTCACCCAAACAAATGTGTGATGTAGGTAAAAAAAAAATTTTAACAGAAGGAATGAAGGAAGATATGAATGAGTGCTTTAACTTTCCACATTTGTACATTTTCCAAATGAATCACCCACATGTTCTTTCCATGTTTTTTGGCAAGCGTTAGTTTTAAATGACCGCAACACACCAAAGGGACACTAAGTACGTTTAAAGTTTTTAAGTAAGACTCCCATGCTTTTTCTTTAGACTGCCAACGTTGACATGAGCATTTGGTTGCGACTTGAAAGCATCACTCTTACACAGACTTGTGCTTGTTGCTAATAATAGAAAGGAACACATTTATTTACAACTGTTAAGGAACTAATTAACACTATAAGCTATAAAGGTTTGAAAAAGTAACTGACCGTTACATTAAAAAGTATAAATTTTTGAGCATTGTTTTTTACTTGAAGTTCCTGATGATAGAATACAGAAAAAAATAAAGATGTTTGGCAAAGCTTAAGTCTTGCACATCATAACCGTTAAATGCTTCCACAGGGCCTGGAGTTTAAGAAGTGTTGCTACAGCTTCCCTTGCTTCCATGTATGATGCAACACTAAACACCCCAGGGTATGTGTTTGCTTTCATCATACTTAGCCTCCAACTTACGTATCTATGGCTGCGATCTGCATCAACGTATTCTTTTACCAAAGTAGAAGAAAAGAAATACCCAAGAATCTCTCTCAACTGAATAGGTTTGGGCATGTTGCTATGTAATTCATCGTTAAGCAGAATACACAGCGCAGTAAAGACAAAGGACAGGTCAAGACAGGACAAGCGCTACCTGGCCATACAATCATTTGTAAGGTCAGCTTGGTTGGTTTATTTTAGTTTCAGGAAAAGAATGCGAAGTTCTTTTGACAAAATATAAACAATTGAGGAGCATCAGTTAAGTACCGTCACATGCAATTTTAACAGTTCCTTCCAATCTTTCCCTGCAGGGATAAATTATGTGAAAGCAGCCCAACATTACGAGTTTAAAAGTTCTGATATAGAGAGCAGAGACAACTGTCTCTATATATTTTGCTTTGTTGAACATACTTTAGTAGTCTCTTGCTAGTCTCAACAAAGCTTTATAAAGAAACATTCATTTAGAAGTGTGCCGAAAAAAGTTTTTTTTTTGCACCCCTTCTGTTCTCAGTGCAGGAGTCCATGGTGTTCAGACGTGTTGCAATGGATATGTGAACGAATGGAAAAATGAGCTAACCTCTCCACTCATCCCTTCTTATGCTAGGCAGTTGCAAAAGCAGTAGTTTGAGCCAAGTCATTGTTAAAAAGACACAATCTAATGCATAAAATAATCCTACCATATAATCTTTGAGTTAAATAGCTAATTACTTCATTCTAGATGCTAACTCCTGAAGTGAAACTTCCAAATGAAAAGGCATGCTCTCACAAGGCACTCTACCACCAATGACTATTTAGTGTTTGCATAAGGAAAAGTCACCAAAAATGTAATTCAGTATGTAACAGAATGACTTAACTTGCCTGTTAACATATGTAACATAAAACTTCTGTACATAATTGCTGGTACACAAAAGGGAATGATTACAAGGTTATTTCGTAACTTGTAGCATGTTATGAACAAGTCTGCCCATACCCTTCGCTACTGTCACATATAACTTGCGAAGTGTTAACTAGTCTGCAGACACAAACTTGTAAATGATTTCACAAGCACTTATGCCTACCCTTCTTGAAAGCATGTGGTATGCCTCAAACTTTTGCTACCTACGCTTCATCACAGGATTTTAGTTCAGAACACACTTTCGAAGCATGCTTACATGCCACGCAAGCTTTTCCATAGATATGTAGTCAGTATTGTTTACACTTGTTTTCTTTGAATAAACGTGTAGTTGAGAGCCAGCTCGTGTGTTGCAATCGTATTTTCTTCGCCCCCATCTAGCTAGTGCTGCTGCTTGTCAAATATAAGTGTCTAGCGAGCTGGAAAAGGTTTTTATTTCAAAAGTGCAGTAATACGACACTTTCTATCGAGCTGACCACAGAAATAAAAAAAAAAAATAGGTTGAACCTTTTTTGGTACACAGTAGTGCAGACTTCTGTGTTGCACCAATGTTACACCTTTTTGCCATGCATGGCAGTATGCCTCATTCATAATGGGTTAATAAAGTGCAACAAAAATTCAACCACAACATGGACGACAGTCATCTTAGTTTTTATTGCAGTGACACTCGAGGTGAAATCACACACAGGAAGCTTTGAACATCTGTCTACACTTGAACATACTTCTCTACACACATTTATACACTTTTTGTGAGCAATTGACATCCAAATGAAAAAAAAAAGTGACCAATCCTCTGTGCAGCCACAACACACCCATGTAGAGGGCACATTCTATGGTGAAAATCAATTCTACACATCCAGCTCCCAGACAAGCCTGCTTTGCACAACAGAACTGTTTGAGATGCCTGTAACCCGCACTAAGGATAATGCCTGCACCCAGCTAGAAATGTCATTGTACCCAGTAAATGATGCACTGACCCATGAATGTGTTCATGATGGCTTATGAGCTCGGTTGATTTGAATCGTGGACTACTGCATTTCCTGGACTTCAAGTAGCATACCGCCCCATTCTCACGAGTTTAGAAAAAAATATAAAATTCATAACGCTGTATAAGATGCACCTATTTTAACTCAGTCGACATGATGAAACGCAATTGTGCACACTCATACACTCGCCTCAAAATGCAGTATTTGCCCATTTTAGGGCAGTAAATTTTTTGTAAACAAATTTTTTTACAATCCACAAAAACTCCATTTAGGTGCATATAACAAACACTTTATTACTGCATTTCAATCGAAGTCATCGGAGGCCTCGTCCGCCAATGCTGTCAAAAAGTTCAGCTGCTTCAACCGGTGGTATCGCTAGGTCACGGTCATCTGCTTCTGATTAACATTTGAGACCTTGTAGACATGTCACCGACAGTACTTCTGCCACAGTGTGCTCGAGGAAAAGAAATGCTCCTTTTAGACATGCCAGCATGCATAATAGTTTCATGCATATATATGAATATATCAGTCACGCCGTTGTAAAGCAGCTGTTGCCCTGATGAAGACGTCCCCTTGTAAAAAAGTAGGCTTCAGCGACATTCCTTGCACATATTACCATTGCACAAGATGCATCGACGCAAATTATAGAAAAAGAAAAGTGACTTAGAGTCAGAAAAACATGATACATTCTTAACCTTCGTAGTTTCCCCGCACCTTCCTTCCTGGAGTATTTTTCTAGTACTAGAGTTACTTGCTCAGCAAACTTGTATTACAGTTCCTGCTCCTTGAAAGGACCATTTACTAGGTTCAATCGTTAAATACGAACACGTCAGGCTGGTAGGGCATGTGGTCACTCATGGTGCCCCAATAATACTCTTTTGCGCATCTTGGTCAGCCTCCAAATTACTGAGAAATTCCTTTCCCACCTTGTTTTTGGAGATATGTGAAGACATTGGTCCCTTTTTTGGACTGAGCTTGACCTGAATATCTAGACAACTGAAAAACAAAGCTGTGTTCACACAGAAAATGAAAGGAGTGTTCAAAAAGGAAGGTGGCGGAAAAAAAAGGAAAGGCTCAGCTAATGCAGTTGCACATTTCTAACCGCTGCAGGCAATGAACTGCCTTGCATGATAATGACACGCACAGAAGAAAATTTATTACAAATAAGCAAGACATAGGGAGGATGGTAATAAAGATGAAAACATGAGAAATACAGGGTTTGACACTATGTATACAGTATGTTATTAATTTAAAATACCTCACAGGCCCAAAGTGCACTGAGTAAGGGGGTTTAGTTATTACAATGAAAGTACAAGCAAACTTGTAAGGAACAGGGTTACTAAGCAAGTTAACATTGAAACGTAACACAACAAAGTAAATTGCAATGCAAAAGATTCCGACGCAAGTGAAAAAGAAAAAAAAAATGCAACACAACAAAATATGTTTGCAAAGTAAGCACTAAAAGAGCATTTGGGTACAAGTGAAGAAAATGCAACGCATTACAAACTTAACGACTAATCTATGATACAGCACTATTGGAAAAAATTCACCTCAAGCTTGTGACAGAATGTATACAGGTTATCAGAGGCGATATGGTCGGGAAGATCATTGCACGTGCGGATGGCTTAAAAGCGTTCGTGTTACCAAAGATGCGTGTGAAGCTGAATAAGTTATGTAGGTTGCATGACGTGAAAAGGGGGTGTTCAATACGTAACGAGGCTATTTCATTGCTGCAGACGTACTTGTCAAGATTTAGCATGTACGAAGTGAGCGTATTTTTTACACCAAGGACACCGCTGCTTTTTGCCGTTGTTTTGTTGATGCGATCTATGCATTATACAGTATGTTACAGCGTTCACTATCAGCAAGAATCTCATTACTTGCGATTGCAGGGTACAACCAAGTTTCTGTGAGCACAAGAATATCTGAATCATTGTCTTCTAGTAAAGAGCAGATAGTGTTGTGTTTGGGCATTACGCTTCAAATGTTAGTAAATGATATCAGAAAAGGAGGGACCAGAGGTGGTGTGGGCTTTTGGTGGTGCTTTCATGCACATGCCTTAGTTGCTAGCTGTCTTTCCGATAAAACAACAGCTTTGCTGACACAGTCGAGTATATAAGTTTTGCCATACATGCGCATCCTGCCAATCGAGATTAAATGTTTTCTTTTGTGCTTTAGCAAAGTTTATCAGTATTTTCCTTGCCTGTCGTGTAGCCAGTGAAAAATCTTTGCCGATTGAATATTTAAATCCCTTCAGTTTTGGAGCAGACGCAAGGACTTGGTGCTTATCCTTAATGAAAGTCAGTTTGGCTATTATTAATATATACAGTATGTTAGTCATCTGAGTCAACGAAGAAGGCAAAACGAGGACTGACACAGCAATGGTTTCTGTGTTTGTACATGTACAAGAGGTAAAAAAACTCTCCAAAGTGTGCAATGCTCTCAATTACAATACTGTGACTCGTCCGTTCTACAATAAAGGCATGAATGTGGTTATCAAAGTATTTTGTGTTGAGAAGTGTTGCAAGAACAAACAACTCTGAGCCACACATTGCAATCAGTGTTACTTCAGCAAAGTGTGGGAGGCCATCATTTGGTATAAATATAGGTAGCACGCAGCCCACATTCACTTCCCTTTCAGAGATGGTAACTGAAGCTACAGAGTGCATGTTTGTAGTAAGCAGACCCAGCTCCTGAAACCTATCCTTTAAGAGATCAGGTAGTGAGCTTGGGTCAATGCTCTTGCTCCCTACAGTGACATATATATCTTGGGGCTGAGCTAAGGCATACATCAAGTGCATCTGATGCCGGCGACTTAGTGTTGAACATATGTTCTTGAAGTTGTGAATTCTCTTAGCAAGTGATTTAAAAAATTGATGCTTAGCTTCGAAACGCATGCATGACAATTTAGAAAGGGGGCCATACATAAGTAGAAGCCTCGGGTAGTGGATTAAGTAGTGCATTTTCGGAATTATGTTTACATCTGGAAATGTTTCTCTAAATGCATCATAGAAATCCTCTATCAGAACTTTCAAATACGCAGCTGCACTGCGGCTCACTTGTGGTGCAAGAACGATGTCCACTACGCTGCGCAACATGAGGTACACCTCATAAGCAGAATTTCCCTTTTGGACACTGTCACCGACAAGAAGAGAAAAAAAACGAAAGAAACAGAGCTTCTCAGCTGCGGAGCCCTTTATGACAGAGGTTCCAAATATTGCCTGGCGTGACAAAGGGGGTATCCTGGACTTTTTATCTGCTCCTTGAAAAGCAAACGTAGCAAGACTGTTATTCAACTGATCTAGTGTGATAACACGATTTGAGATCAAGTGTCTAACAACATACTTCATGACAAATGGAATGATGCCTTCAAATAGATCATGCATTACATCTGGTGGTAAGCCTTTGGTTACATCGAACGAGTGAAGTGAACTCAGACAGCTTTCACCCGTGATACCATATGCATTGGAAAGACTTGGATCCTGCTTTGTTAGCTCAACATGACGTGCATGCATTTGCCTTGTTCTGATTGTGAAGTCTCTTTCATGCCACTTTTCATTGATCTCTTCTTTCGAAGCCATGCAAAAACGGCAAATGCGGCCGGACGAGAAGCATTCACGGAAACCACCAAGCTGGTGGCTTGACAAATTGTCACCACTCACAAGCAATAGTGACCCTTTAATAATTGCTCCATTAAGGTTGATACCATTTGTTTCAAGTTCACGGATGTCATTAACAAGTGGCTGAAGAACTTCGTGCAGAGTGAACTTCGATACAGTGGATGTTTTAGCTAGGAGAACAAGGTATTTATCATCCAGTTTCGATCGGGACTTTGGTGGCAAGTTCAGGATTGTCAAATATCCAGCCAGAACTTTGTGCTTTCCTCGCTTGCTCCCCAAGGGGTTGCAAAGCTCAAATTCATCAAAATAGAGCTGGAGAGCCAACAGCTTCTGAGTGCTTGCATTTTTGAATATGCTATGCTGTTTAAAATATGTGCCATCACATATGTCCCGCAGCAAAGTTGAGCTGGGTTCTTCAGTTTCCTCAAAAAGATTGCGCACTGCTGCTACAGCACTCAGGGTTTCCAAGAGCGGGATGTATTCAAAGCACTCACTGTCACCTTGATTTGAAAGATGGATGGTCTGAGGTGAAACGAATCTAAAGATACTTTTCCATTCGTTTTCTCTACCCAACTTAGTCCTGAGATGTTCGAATTTTTCCATGTCAACTGACTGCAAAGTGGCTTTATACTCAGTAGCGAAATTTATGACATCATTTGCGATTTCGTTAACTGTGCTCTCTGGCAACTGTCGGCCTTCTTGCCACTTAAGCAAGAGAGAGCTAAGCTGCCTGGCACACTGGTCACTAAGGTCATGAGCAACACCCGGGCTACATGCTTGTTGAGGCTCCTCGTCACAGGGGTCACTGGATAACTCGTCCACTGTGTCATCAATGTTGTCGGTTACTGGCACCACCACCTGGTCTTCACTTGTCTTGGCAAGAAACAAGTGACTGTGGTGCCGGTCAACATGTTTTCGAAACGAGCTGTAGATTCGGTACGTCTTGGCACAGCTTTCCAAATTGCAGTTCCAATCGGTTTCTGTATTATGCCAAGCATAAAAGTGGCGAAACAGGTTAGCCAAAGAATATGCCCTTTGGTGACATCGATTGCACTTGAAGATATTTCGATGCTCCATCTGGAATACAAATGTACAGGAAAATAAGTGATACAATGAATATTGCTACACTTTAAAAGCAATAGCCAGTACGCCATTGATATGGATTACTTTATTGATTTGTTATATGTTCATGGCATGCAACTGCATTAGGGAAGGGGTGAAAATGTACCGCCAATAATCAAGCATTTTTACAAGCAATAGATTATAGTGGCAAGCAAAACAGAAAACGCAAGAGTTTAAAGGCTAAAAGTAAAATACACAATATATAGAGAACATAGAAAAGGCAATATTACAAAACAAACAATAAATTCTAACACCAAACGGAACAGCAGGATGAGCAATGTTACATTGGATCACTCAATGCATTTTTAACGACGAGGTCACAAAGGTTAACTAATACTATCCAGGTGCAACATATTCTAGTTGGATGTTTTTGAATGACTAATGACAGGACAGTGTTATGGGCATGCATGCTGACCTTATGGTGGTGGCCAGGATAGAGACTGAGAAAATGCTGGGTGAATTAAAATTAAGTGCTGTGTTATGATAGTATGTTTTATGGGAAAGAGAAATGTGTGATGCTGTTAGATGGTAATTAGACATCAAGAAGTGGATGGAGTCTGTGTGGCTTTGCAAGTGTCTATAAATTATATTAATGCAGCCTGGTATGGATCCCAATTAGATGAAGCGCATTCAAATACAGATGGACAAATGTAGTGCATAACTACACCTTTAATATAGATGAGGCATGGTGAAGTTTTTAAAAATAACCTGAGGTACAGTTTGCCTTAAATATTGTGTGTTTCACATGTTATTTCCAAGACAGTTAATTATATGGATGCCCAAGTAATGGTATGATGTTACAAATTACAGAGGAAAGTTAATCATTATATGTTCGACTTCAGAATGGTATTCGTAGTGGTGGGTTGTTGCCAAAGGCGGGTTTAGCCAAAGGACGTCATGTGGAGGTGGCTCAGCAAAAGTGAAGCCGGTCGCCACAATCTTGCTAGAGGCAAGAAGCTAGAACCTCCGTAGTGGCCGCTGCAGAGTATATTCATTGTTCTTATTGGTTGTGCGCTGCTGCAACAGTGTTTAACTGATTGTGGTATGCTTTCCATGGGCATTACGACACCTCAGTTGGTCATAGCTGCACCAGTCACAAAAAGATATGCTAGGCAAATGTGTTGGTATTTCATACATGCGAAAAAAGTAGAAAATCACAAAAAACAAAGAAAGGACTAGTGCTGTGCGTGGACTAGTCCTCTTCGACCTTTGTTGTTTCAAGCTGTTTTCCCAATCAAAGCTGTGCAACAACGGGAAATGCGGATAGCTTTACATTTATTAGTACCTACTATTACCTCACACCACAGAGAATCAACTTTAAGACCAATAAGTGAGTGACAATGTGATTTGAATAAAAACACCGAATGGAAAACTGAAAACGTCGTCTCAAAGCTGTTTAAAAGCCTTGTCACAGGGGCACTTTGGATCACTATTGAGGGTAATCCGGAGCGGGTGCTGCTACGAGGGCCTTTTCGACCGCGATTTCGTTCGATTCGGATCCAGTTGACTGTGATCTGAGCATTGCGATCCAAGTGCCGGTGTGACACCGGCATTAGTGATACTAGAAGAAATGACAGCATAGGGTCGGGCTTTTATACTTCCAGGAATACTGACGCTTGCCAAGCCACCCTCTCAGCTGACCGAGCTTTTAATGCTGTGAAACAAGCCTGGTAAGCGAGCGATTTTCAATAAAGTTTATTCTCTCCCTAAACGGAGCGACGATCCTGCGACAGCACAGCGCGCACAGCACTGTCGTCTTGTTGGACGTACTGATGACATACGCCCTAACTACACAACTTTTAGGGCATAGCAGTCGGCCGCCCTGAGCGGTAACATTACAACCTACCTAACTGAGGCCCACGCTGGCACGTCTATTAATACAGATAAATGTAATCTAATGACCTTTACCCGAAAAGGGATACGTCTTACCTTCACGTCTACGAGCGCAGCAGATGATGTGCTCCACCATTTTCGGCTCAAGTCAGCATGCTCTGGCAAGGCAGACACTTGGGTGTTTGTAAGCCTTGGAGGTGGTAATCGTAGTGTTGTGTGGAGCGAATCGTCTTGAAGAAAGGGCGCACCGTGAAATGAAGCTATGTACCGCCGCACTGGCTGTTGAAAACAAGACAAAAACTATGACGACGCTCTGTGACACTACTCTCTGAAACAAATGTGTACAGTAGTAAGATAAGTGGAGGGATGTTATGAGCGTCCCCTTTGGAACGGGGTTGTGGGTTGCGCCACCAAGCCCTTGCTATTATACGGCTTAATGTCCTACCTAGGTCGAAAAAAAAAAGACCTTACGTATTACACTGCCATCTAGGGGAGAAATTATAAGCTTAAAACAAAAAAACTTGTAATACAGAACAGAAAAACTTTTTTTCTACTCGTCCATTAATGACGCACTCAGCTACTAATTCCTCATATTGGCATGCTAAGATGTTCGAACAACTTGAAAGATGTATATCTCAATTTAACGTGCGTTGCGACTGTGATCGTTCTCGTTGCTCTCATCCCGTATCGCACACTCGAGTTCCCGCCATTTCCCGCGTTGCGATCGCGCAGTGTGTGGCGGCATTTTTCAGTGGGCATCGACACACGTGCCGTGCCATACCGGCTGAACGAATTGCGATGGCTGAAGATATTGTGTGCCTCGCGATTCTGGAGTCGGGAGAACGGAAGAAGATCACCTTACGAACTGGCGACTACGACGAAGTTGTTGCAGCTTTGTCTGCAATAACCAGCGTGACAGACAGCACCTTGGTAAGTGCCGTGTAAACTTTTTATTGCTTGCAAAGATTTCGACTCTTTCCAAGGAGTAATACAAAAAAACAAAAACGATATATTTGAAGTGCCTATGAAGTAACGAGACAGCATTGTGTGGTTGGTGTGCTTGAACAGTGCAGTAAGCTGTTTTTGTTCGCCGTCAAGCCTTGGGTTCTGTCTAGGGGTGCTCACGCGTTCTTAAAAAAACAAAAGAAAAGTTTCTAATAATGTCATCCGAGTACAGTCATTTGTGTTCCGTTAGCACTGGCGTCGTGGGAAACTGCTTTTTTTTTTATTGGTCGTAACTGCAACTAGGGCTATGCGAGGTCTTTGTGTTTGTGACCACCGTGCAGATTATTTATGTTCATTCTCTTTGTAATCGGTTTTAGATCCAGATTTACGATGAAATCCTTGAAGATTTCATCGATATGAAAAAAGATGCCTTTGTTCAGCACAAGGGCAAATTGAAGGTGGCCAGAAAGCTGGTGCTGCAATCGGACGACGTGAGTAATTTGTCTGGCACTTCTGTGTGTTGAAAAGTAAAACCGATTCTCTCCCGCTTCCGAAGAAAACCCACCGCTAAAGTAGACAGTCGCATTAAAAGACACGAATAGATTCCATCATTATTTTTTGTTTATTTAGCAGCTTACCAGACCAGGTGCATAGCAAATGCAGGGCTCATACACAGCATGCTCCTAAAAGTAGAGCTGATGTAGATTGGCAGCACACAATATAAGAAGAATAATTCTCCTTAGCACATATCCTGCTGCTCTCACACTTAACCTGAACATGCATGCGTCAGGATTCACAGTGGCTCGCTTCATAAGAGGAATGTATTTCAGAAACAAGGTTGGGCTTGAGGAACAAAATCTAACGGGCTGCTTCTTTCAGCCTTCCCTCACTTGGAACTTATGATTTCTTCTTCAAGGTGAACCAAAAAGCAATGTATATATGTTCACGCTAAGTGTGACCATGCCAGCACATGCTCCCAAGTGTGCACATAACTTTTGGACACAGATAAACAGAGCTGCTACTCATACAGGTGTTACCGTTTTATCAGCGTGAACATTAGGAAACAATTGGTATTTATATTGTGTGGCAAGTAAACTGAATCCCATTTCCCCCACTGTTAGTTATAGAGAAAAGTTTCTGCTTAAGTGAAATTGTAGCCATGTATTCTATAAGCATGCCTCTTGGTCCTGCAGAGTGCAAGACCTGCTGTGGTGAGTGTAGATGCGGGTGCCAGCCCACGCAGTGACAGCAGCACTCCCAGGTAAAAATGCCCGTGTCATGATTAAATACCAAGCCTATGTAGCTTATTACTGTCTGTTGTGATTTTTAATGCTGCAAATTAATATATATACTTTTCTTTTGTGTCAGCACCTCGGGACTGGAGACAGTGACAGAGGCTGTGCCACTGCAGAACAAGAATGATTACCTGCACTTCATTCTGCCGTCGTTTGCCCCATATGAGGACATATTGGAACGGAAAGTGCCCATAAACGGCCGAGTTCGAAGGGCTGTCATTGACAGGCTCTTTCAAGCCTGTGTAAAGATAGTGTGGTAAGCAGTGCTTTTATGTGGATTCTGTCATTATTGCATGCATATTTTAGTTGGTGTCATTGCTGAATGTAGCATTGGTGCGAGCTTCAAATTTTTTAGTGCCATTTAGTGAGTTCATGGTACATTTATGTATGATGCATACCGTACCGTGAGTGCATGTGTCTTGCCTATTATGATGCCAAAATTTTACTCATGGTGGCATCACAATTTTATCCTTGCTGTCAATTTAAAGGCACCCTCATCATGTCCCCATTTCAAATTTTGTTTCTTCACAGAGAGTTGTAAAACATCCAGGGAGCATTTTAACAAAATAACTTTAATATCATTATTGAACCAAATAGAAGTAATTCAGCATCCTGTTACCATGCCACCAGGGGGTGAACATCAGTGTTAAGGCAGACACTGCCTTAACACTGCCTCTCCTTCTGCCTGACTAGCGTCCACGGGCAGTGTTTCTTTCCTGCCTCCAATACCGGAGCAGAGGGACCCTGTCATGTTCATGCTTTGAGCACTGCTGCCTGTTATTTAAAGCAAAGCTTTCATTGCCTCTTCCTCCGAATTTTCCGCTGCTGATGCTGCTGTTGCAGCCTTGCATGCTGCATCAGAGGGTGGTTCGAAGCATGTACATTGCCACAAGGTGTCACGAGCCAGCACTAAGAAGTTACGACTGTGACGCGCTCTGCAGGATGCGGGTGCTGAAAGAAAGGAAGTAGAGACTGGGGATGGGGGTATTCATGCCATATTGTAGAGCAGTCTGAGCAGTCTGCACATCCTCAAGTGTCATTTCGTGACAAACTTGGTGGAGGTACTGGGTATCTGTCCCACTAACTCTTGCCATGACACGAGCGTGGCAGAAAAGAAAGGTTGATGTGAGAAACTCGTTTGGAACTTGTCATCGTGTCGCAGCATTTCCCTCTGCAGCTCCCTGAGCGTCGTCACAATACCTTCTAGATTGCTGTAATTATCCATCACCCCCCCCCCCCCCCCGCAAAAGCATACAGAAACTGCATATTCACCGTAAACTTCACCAATGATCATCAATCGATGCAAATAGCACAGAAAACTTTGGTTACATCAATTCCCACAGTGTGTGGGATGTGCATAATTTTTTTACTTCTCTTCATCGTTGCGTGGCACAATTACAGTTCAGTGCACCATCCACATTGGATTATTAACCAAAGTCTTGTGTCATGATGAGTGGTGTAGCTAGTAATGCGTTTTACGAACAGGCATTTGTATGTGCGACTTTGTCTCTCCGGCTGGGAGCAGAGCTTTTTGAAAGGGAGTGTGCGTAGTGTTTGGTCTAAATTTTTGCTGTTTTCGACTAATGCTTTGCAGACACACTTGAGCGCGATTTATTAGCTGTGCTTGTTCATTTAAAATGGCAGCACCTGTTCAGGGGCCGCTTAAATAATGAATTGATGCCCTTTGGTAAATTGTGCATTTTGGTATGTGTTTCAAGGCTTTCATTTCAATTGGTGCTTAAGCAAAGCTTGTTATCTGAGCTTTTGCGATAATGTGTTTACTATTTAACTTCCAGTCATGTTATCTGTACTATCTTTGACCTGTTTTGTTCGTGTTAGAGGGTAGCAATTATTCATTAAAGGCTCTGCGGATATCTTTTTGAATTCAATAGGGAAATATTACGCACTTTTTGATAATATATTAGATGCATTAATAATATCTTGCTAATGCCATGACTATTCCTTTATTCCCGTATAGGCTGCCCAGTAAGCTTCTTTACCGCACTGCAGTAGAGAGGCTACTGACAAGGTATCCTCACTTGAAGGACGACATCGAGGACCAGAGTGGAATGGTGATTTGTCTTTATCTTTCTGTGTAATACTTAGTGCTCTTCATTTTATGTTGTACATAATGTAGGTCTGTTTGTTTTCATAGTATAGCTATAATGTGCCAGTAGTGAATGATGGGTTTTATAAATTATCTGCACTCCTAAAATTGCTACCTTCAATTTACTGCGACTTTGGAAGGTTACTATTGGAATGTTACTAGAAAAAATGGCGGGGGGGTTTAACAACAGTTTAGAAGGTCAAGCTTGCAGTTCAGCTACCTGAGGTAGTTGTGCTGTTTCATGACAACATATCTACCCACAAGCTTCACAAGAAATTTTGTATTAGAATCTTGAGAGATCCTCGTTGTGGTCCTGACCTAACATCATCATTATTGCTTCTTTAAGGCCATGAAGTCTTGTAAAAGAAAAAGCTTTGCCTCTGATGAAGAAACAACAATAACAGTGCATCATCCATAACTCACTGCTCAGCCAAAAAGGTTTTTAGTAAATATGGAAGTTCTTTAAAAAATACAGAACTACTAGACTACCCCATGGTAATTTAAACCGTTGAGCAGGTAATGTTTTCCTGAAAGTTGATTAGAAATTAAAATGACTTCCGCAGTACGAATGTGGATTTTTCAATTGCCCTCCTATCATGTCTTTAAAGGGATGCTAGAGAGAAAAATGATTTGTTTCCTATTAGTAAATTGGCCTTCTACGCTACAAAATGTGTCTTTTTTACTGCTGAAAGCAGTTTGGTAACCCATAAAAGGTGGGGGAAAAATGGCTTTTGAGTTCCTACAAACCAGATGCCGTAATGTCATGGATTTGGTAGCATCTGCTAGGTCCTAGTTAATTCTTTGTCATTAAAAATGGATTACATTATGTCTTATTGGAGCCAAAGATTGAACATGGCACTTTTTGGGAACTTTCACTGCCTCACCGAAGCCTAAATACAAGGAACGACTTGGAAATCTCACCAACGTACCAGCGGAAGAATTTCGCTGCAAAATATAATGAAACTGTGACCTTAATTTTCTTGTAATAATAAACCTATTGTCACAGAATGAATGAAACTAGAGCTTTCATGAATACTTTGTCAGTATAAACTAACAGTGTTTGTTTTTAATGTCCCCCTAATGATCTAGCTGGTAATGCTCATAGCTTTAATGAAATCTTCAGCAGTGAAAAGAGACTGCTTTCTCATAATTTACTCATGAAGAATACTCAGTCCAAAATGTCCAATACTGATACTAAAAATAACAGTGCCATTACTGATCACAAAGAGTGACATAAACTTTAGACTGCGGACCATGTCAAATTTTTTGCCCCTTTCGGCCACACAAAGTGAGTTCGCAAAATTGTGTGTGCTCGGTTTCCTTGTTTTTCAGAGAAACATCTGAAATGCTAGCTTTGTTAGGACTACTGCATTGTCTGCATTATGCTGATTCACCCTTAGAGCAGCATGGACATGTGATGTCATGCTTTGAAACATGGTAATGTTCCTTTCAAAGCTTGCTTGCAAAAGTAGTTGCCTGGCCATAGAAACCAGATCCGATAAGAATGACTAAAGAAGCATGAACTGGACACAGACGTGAAAAAGGGCATGCACTACTTTTAACATTTTATTCTTGCGGCCCTGTTACTACTCTATGCGCTGCCAACCTCAGTGTAATCTGAGCATATCAGTGTGCAATACAAAAAAAATGCAAACACTTGACATACAAAATTTAAGTATTCCACGTTGGCAGTCTCGGGAAATATTCCACCAAGTTTTTCAGTTCCATGCTTCGGTAATCTCCCTAGTAAATCTGATTCTTGCTTCAACCAAGAATTATGCAGCTATCAAAGAGATGACAACCACATCTCTTGCAGTGCATTGCAAGAAAGATCATTGAGGTAACGGTAGGTTGGCCCAACGTAAATGCAGCTACATGATGGGGCATCAGCATGCCTGTTTTTCTTTCTGAACCTTGGTGAAGCTATGTGCAAATGGATAGCATTAGCAGTGCATTTCTGTCCTTCCATTTTGAGATAACTGCTTAGGACACAGCTTTAAGACAAGGGCCTCCCACCCCCTTCATTTGATGCAAGGAATATTTTGGACCACTGAACAGAAGAAATTTTACACATTTTAATGCACACTACACGACACTTTGTGGTTGTCTTCCTTGACGTTGTATGCCCAATTGTTTCAAGCCATGGTGACATCTGGCAGCATTTAATAATTTTCCTTTTATTGTAGAAGCAAATTGCCTTTTCTTCATGCCTATCTACAAGTAGTAATAGCAGGTCATTGTAGCGCCCTTTTAGGTAAAGTTGATGAATATGTCTGCCACGTAGCCATTCAGTTTGTTCCCTTTTGGTACTTGTGATATTAAACTGGCTTTTGTCTTCTCATTAAAAATCATTTACAGGAGTCGTGGGTGCTGGGGCTGCGATCAAAATTTAAGAACATGCGTAAAAAGACTGAACATCCTTCCGAGGAGATGGAGGCAATCAAGCGTAAAGCCCACCACACAGGCACAAAGGTGCCCCCGTCCAGTGCAGCCAACAAGAAGTTGTGCCGTCTGTTTGTAAGTTGGATTGGAAATATTTCTTTTGTTTAGCATTTCATGCAGCTTTCTTTAGGAAGGCACTTATGTGTATTTTGTCAGTTATTTTATGTGGTTTATGGCTGTAGAAAAGCATAAGAAAGTTCTCGTTAGTTCTTTGCGTAGGCTAATTTGTGTGGATACTGCAAAATAAGCAAGTACAAATGTTCAAAGGCAGGCCGTCTGTACTTTTTGGCTCATATCTTTATGGTCAAATGGCATAGCAAGTGCCCAGCCATTGCTTTTGAGTAGGCAAAGGCTCTTCCTAATGCAGAACCAATTAAGGACACACAGAGACCCTTTCCTCCACCTGCATCCTGACTATCCGAACGCCTTCTCCGCAGCTTTTCTCTATTTTAACGTGACAGCGTTAAGGAGCAAGTGTCGGAGAAAACCCAGTGTCGGCGTTGGATGTCCTTTACGCAAAGATATTTTCAAACCTCCCATACCCAGGCCCTCCATGTGGCGCAAGGAACTTACTGAACTAACTGTTTTTCTCAAGCTAAAATATGTAGAAAAATCGTAAAGGACACAACCTACAGATACGATAGCTCTCGGATTGTAATTTGAATATACAGTGAAACCTTGTTAAACCATAGTTGGCCGGAGCTCGGAAAAAGTATGTACTAAACGGTAGTACTGTTTAACCAAAATAGCATAAGATCGCCCACGAGCCTGTTGAAAACAGAACTCTGAGAAAGTGCGATGAAAGAGGGAAAAACATGCAGTATTTATTCACTCCTTGCGACAAAAGTGTTATTTTCGTTTGATGCCACGACGGCCTAACACGACGACAGCTGCCTCAAACTTACTGAAGCTGCGTGTCAGCTTTTCAGCTAGCCCCTCTTCTCGGCAAGCACTCGCATGGCAGGTTCCTCGTTGGCGTTACGCATTCTCCGTGCACGCGCGCAGCAGTGCTGCAGAAGTCCCAGGGCGCCTTTTTCATTGTCGGGTGGTGGAGTTTGGAATAGAGTTACGTTATCGCGCCCCTGTTCTCGTCGCAACGATTGCATTGATGACGCTGACGTAATGTGCAGCTTCTGCCACTGTCGGGCCTGAATCACCCATGCTGTCGCTTTCCGTGTCCTCATCACTGCCACTAGTCGACACTTCGGCAGCAACAGAGGCAACGAGGGCGAAAAGTCGAACCTCATAGCCGACATCTATTCGCGGTCGCAGCAGCGCTGCCGAGTAACTCTTTCGCATTCCAAACGCCACACACCATAGTAAACAGCAGATCCCTGTCGCGTGCCAGCGCCGGCTTCTTCGTGTCACGTTCGATAGCACAGATGATGTGTAATTTTTCTTCTATGCTGAGCACCTGGCATCCTTTTTATCCGAGCTTCGGCATGACGCGAGTCTCGCTAGCATGACGCCACAACGCTCTCTGGCACGGCGTCGAAATGATGTTGATGTGGCTTCACGCGCAAATGCACAGGGTGCTTGGAGGCCATTGTTACGATCTCTGAGGCTTGTTCTACCGGGCCGCCCGATGGAGACGACGCACTGCTGTGTTTGTGTGACGAAAAGTGGAAACACCAAGTTTTAACCGATGCATACGCAGTAAGCTGGTGTGGTTTATGCAGATACGAAACACATTATGTTCAATGGCCGCTGAGTTGGGGATTCGACCTTACTACTTTTAAAATGAAACTACTGTTTAAGCAGGTACGGTTTAACAAGGTTTTACTGTACGTGAAAACATAATTCTGTTATGCGAAAACTCAAACCCCTTTTCCAGCGTTTCTGCAATTCATTGACTGCCGATGGCATCCACCATTTGTGCACGCCGGCGTGTGAATATCTGAGAGCCCACATAGTGGTGCGCCCACTTCTTTGAAACACTTCCAGATGGCGGTTGCCTCCGCCACATCGCGGCCCACACAAGAGGCCGCGTTTTTACCAGAAAGCCTGCCTTCGGGCACAGCGTTTGCTGCGAGCGGTTCCCAGTAAACGTTATGATCACATATGCTGCAGTTGCCAGGAAGCATGAAAAGCAGTCGGGGATCTTTGAATGCTATCGCGTTCCACTTTTAAGGCGAAGCTTAAGTGTCCTCCAAATTTTTTGTAAATCTTTTGTAGGCTCTTGCTTTATACTCTACAATAGCGGGGTCATTTCAAATTGCTCAAGTGAAGATCTCAACATGCCGTATTTACTAGAATGTAACAAGACCGCAATTTAATGTGAGGGTATACTTCCCAGTCACCGAAGTAACGAGAAATAAAACCGCAGATGTAACGCGAGATTAATGGGAGAATAAATGGTACCTTTATTCAAGAAATCACAATTCGGAAACAAGTTCTCTTCACTTATTGTCGTCATCTAAGGTGGAGACAGCTTTCCTTGGGCGGCGTTCTTGCGCAATCCCTTTCTTAGACAGTTCCACTTTAGCAATATTTTGCAGGACTGGCCACTTAAAGTGCCCCCGACTAGTGTTTTGGCGCTGTGCCAAGATCAATATCAGTGCCGTGACAAGCTGAGTCTCGCTAAGGTGAAACTACCTTACCTCTGTAAGAGATCACGTCATCTTTGAGCTTGCTTGATTTGGAGTACTATATTTACTTGATTCTAATGCGCACTCGAATGTAAGGCACACCTGTTTGCTGTGACCAAAAAAAAAAAAAAAATACAGTACCCCGCACCTTATTCTTTCATACAGGAATCGAACTTCCTCTCATTTGGTAAAACAAAGATTTACTCCCAATGCATTAAACTAGTGATAAATAAAAAAAGGTCGCAGCTTCATCCGAAAGGCGAAGCATCTATAACTAATTAGTAGACACCTATATGAAAAGTAAGGATAGTAGTTTTATCGGCTGTATGAACTTTTAAACATTCGCTTACTAACTGAATTAACAAGCATAGTTTTATGTGTGCACACACACAAACATGAACACGTTTCACTTAATTACTGCGGAAACTTCATCAAAATGCTGGAGTGAAGAAGTGCTGTAGCAGGAGTGAGCAAATTTACCTTTGTGCGGCTTCTGACTTCAGCGTGAACTAAGCAACAAAGACAGAGCGTGGTGCACCTAGATGCATAGACTCTGTTTCCATCGCATATTGCTATTAAAATAGGGGCCACACGGCTGCACTATATGCAGTAGCTGCTAGAGTAGAACACCTCCTGTTTGCGCAAGCCAGTCCCGCACGCAAGTTTCGGGAACTCCAAACGGCCGTGATGCAGCCTGATTTCTGTCTCCACACACATGATCACTTTCCTTTTAAGTGTGGCATCATGATGTACTCGGTGTGTTTTCACAGTCGGCACTTCCATTCTCACACAGAGAAAAATGCAGAAAACGGGAAGGCAGACGGTGGACTAAGCACACATACTACAGCACATGAAGTAAGCTACGCGAGCTAGGCTCTACGCGCGTATGAGGCTACCATTTTGAAATCCTAATGGCATTATGGTAATGCAGATTTATCTATTTCCACGGTTAATTATTTTCCAGAAGTGCTTGGGATTAATTAGAATTCCTGGTAGTGTATTGAATGAATCCTTAGATGTTTTTATTTCAGTTTTACAGAGACATGCATTATCTCTGTACTTAACCCAGGCAACAGCCTTGTTAGTATGCATAGCAGTGCAGTAAGCGTGTTATTTTTCTTCCTATTAAGCATTTCAAATGTCAGCTAAACCAAGGGCTTTTCAGGCTGGGACAAATATGAAGTTTTCAGATAAACATACCCCTTATGCACAAGATTATGTGCCTAAATAGTGACCAGTTTTCTTCAACAGAACGGCTTCTGAAGTCATGCTCTAAAGGTGACAAAGAATCGTTAAAGACACCTACTGATTGTGGATATATTTGCTTTAGAATAGTCATTAATATATATGTTCGCTGTAATACTTGTGGAAATTAGCACTAAGTTGATAATTAAACTGAATTAGCTTGCAATCGCTGATTTGTTCTAGAACATTAGCAGAAATAACGTCTTGGATGCATGGTACATACAAGATCAAGAATAGCGGTATCGTGTGTAGGTTCTTTCACGATCTGGTGTAATGGAAACGGGTTCAGAGTGTGAAGAAAATTGTGACTTTCCTGTTTGTTCGAGCTAGAGCTGAAAATGGAATTATTGCCCCAATCGATTCCAGGGTAGTTGAAGTCTCGTGTTAAAGTTATAGGGACTCGAGGAAACCTGTTTCGAATGACTTGTAATTCAGAGATGAAGCATCGAATAAAATTTGTATCGGGGACTGGAGGACGATAGCAAACACCGATAAGAAAGGAAGAATGTGATGAACAGGAGCGCACAATGACCCAGCAGGTTTCAATGGAAGATAATGGCACAAGCACACTTTCAGAATTAATTGATTTTCAAACAGCTACAAGAACACCACCGCCACGCGCTGTACTTCTGTCTTTTCTGTATGTGTTAAACTCAGAATGAATAGTCAGTAGACAGCCTGGTGCATCACTACTGAGCCATGTCTCAGTGCCTAATAAAATGTCAGTTGCACCTGCGGTCATAGAACAGACAAGATCATCTTGCTTAGATAAAATACTGCCGAAGTTGGAAAACAAAAATGTGAGTGGAAGAATGTTTTTCGGCTTGTTTTTAGATTTCAGTCATCGACTTCTCATGTCATTACGAGCCAGAGGGTTGCATGGATTGAGATAGCATGTTTGCCAAGGGGACGACAGTGCCAGAGGCAGAATCAAAAATGTTTGTTTGGCCGTTAGCTGAAAGTTTGTGAAACTTAAGTCGTAATTTTTGCCCGATTGCGGAATTGTTTTCCGAAATCCCACAGCCGCTCTCCGATTGCATGCATTTTAACAGAGTTGTCCGTGAATCACACTTTGTGATCCTTGTGGTCTTTCAATTTTGATGAGTTCGCAAAAACTTCCTGTTTGCTTTTGAAGTTCAGAAATGGGATAATGATTAGCCTGTTGAAACCACTTTTCGGATGTGCCAGACGATGCTCGTGTTCAATGTTTCCTACTTGGAAACCCAATTTGTTTGGAAAAAAAATGTTCAAAAATTTTTTTGGGTTTCATACCAAGTCTCTGTTTGCCTCTCTGGAAGGCCCTTCACACTCAGGTTGTTTCGCCTAGATCTGTTCACTAGGTTACCCAGGGTGCCCGATAGCTGGTCTATTTTATTTGCAATGAATTAATCCTCGAAGATATTTCAATACAATTATTTTCAACCTGTCCACGTCTGACGGCAGTTTCAAGAGTGGACACGCATTTGGCAAGGTTGTCAATTTTTTCCGCAATGCCATTCAACTGATGCTTGGTATCCTTTTGGAAGTCAACATTTCTTGCGTCTGAAGCTTCTAGTTTGGTGAGAATAGCCTCAACGATGTTGTTATCACCAGGACAGGGGTTGGGCTCAACGTCACCACAGCACAACAACCTTGTGACAAGGCAAGCTGCCAGAATTAAGCACACTTGAGGAACAGGGCAGAACAAAAGAAAAGTGGGGCAAGCATTTTACTGGCGTAAGACATTTCTGTGGTGAAAACAGGTGAATGTGCCTATATGAGAACGGTTACTAGCAAGATTGTTACCCATGATTAGGAATTCGTGTTTATTAGACAGCAAGTAAGCAGCTAAGATTTGTGACTAAGCAGTACAAAATCAGTCTTTTCCTTAGCAGAAAAAAAAACACTCGCCTAGAAGTGAGAGCGGAAGAATTAGCGATGCAGTGGTATGGTCGCAAAAATTACAGTGAAATATAACATGTCTTGCTTGTGCCTAAAAGACATGCTAATGTGATCCTGTACAGGGATATTTTCTTTGCATCAAACCATTTTTTATATTGGGCATGTGTAAAAATTGGCAAGCACATATTGTAGTAACTTCACACTTCGTACTTTCTCCAGTGATTTGGCTTGCCTCCTAAGAATGTACACTTGGTGGCCAAACGCCTCCTTGCCTTGTTTGTACATGACTTGGTGATGCGAGTGTTGTCCTCTCCCTTTGTGTTTGAAGGAGCACAAAGCTCCAGTTACATATTATTGTCTACTGAGAATGTTTAGACTGTTCTGCCGTTTATCATATTGTTTCTTACTGACTCCATGGCTTCACACAAAACTGTCAAAATCATGTAAAAGCTGTGTTACTAACATTCTTGTATGTATTACAGGATTGCAGCCACCTCGTTGTGCGTGGAGAGTCTCGTGACTCAATCATGCGGCACAATGAGTGGCTGCATAAGAATCCTCAATGCAAGGATGAGGATATGTTGCGGCCGAGGCTGCTGGCCACAGCACAAGAGCGGCACGAGCGCCTGAAAAGCATGGCACTGGCGGAGGCACTAACGCTTTATCCATTTTTGTCGACGGAAGTCTCGGTATGTTTGCATCTTCCTTTTGCATGCAGTATGTAGTAATCCCTGCGCTCTTCATTTTTCAGCTGCTGGTGGAGTTCGAAACTCTTTTCAAGCGGGCAGCCGTTGACTGCGTTGAAGATGGCTGCGCGAAAATGGGAAGAGTCATCCTTGATAAGGGAACTTCGGAGGAAGCAGCAGCCTTCTCTGAAGTGGCAACTGGTAATTCAATGAATTGTTACCTTCTCTGCTTTGGGAGTGTTGGCAAGAGACCTGTAGCTATTTTGGTTGAGTCATTCCTGCAGGTGCAGGTGATGCCGATCGTGAATTTGTGCCCTCCAATGCGTTTTCTAATGCATAAAGCAGCCTCGCTTAACCGCCATATCAGCAATGTTTTTATTTGTTTATTCACATAACATCCCTTGGTAGCATAGCACCTGAAGCATTGTTTTTAAGCATGACATTGCACCTTTAAGTACCTCTGGTGGCTATGTTGAATATGGGGCAAAATGAAGTGCACAGATCTACGAAATATTAGGGATTAAATAACCCCAGTTTATAAATAGACTTTTCGATTACAGTTCTGTTTGGTCATTTTGCAGCTTTAGAACAGTCCCTTGTCGGGGTGGTCTGTCAGCCATGTTTCATCGCATTGATTTCAAAAGTGTGCACATTCACTTATTCTTGACGTGTGGCCGATAGAGTGGGTATAAGTGAATGAGTTGGGGTGAATGTGCATAAGTAAATATGTGCAAGAAACATACTATTCCAGGAAATGTCAGTACTCACTCTTACCAGCATTTATGAGTTAAAGTCCTCTTTTGATGTAAGCAATCTAACACTGGTGAATGAGTGCATTTTCTGGTTGTCGAGGAAAGCTGGGCATCAAGAAGAGCGAGCAACTCAAACAGTCCTAGTGTAGCAGCGGTTTGCAGGTACTTTGCACACATTCATTCCTCTCATTAGTACGCAAGCCACTGTTTTTTGCAGCCAACTATTGCACATGTTTTCTCCTACCGTTCCACATTTTGCAGCATGAATGGAGCACACAGTATGTTAGCGATCACCCAGCTGCCTTTCCGACATGCAGTTGCATGGTAGAAAGGTAGAAGCGATAATGGTTTTGCATTCGTGTTCTTTTGCTTGAGGCACAGTGTTTCACGCAGGCCAAAAGTGCCATCTCGTTTCCCGATAGAGCAATGTACTGTACGAAAGGGTCTATATAGCTCCTTATAATTTTGTGATGACACACTGGAAGTTAGCGATGTGATGTGGCAAGATTTGTGTTATGGTTTATGCTAAAAATTGATTATAGTTTAGACAACTTATAACATAACCGTTTATAGTGCAGAACTAGTTACAATGCAGCCTTTTCTGACTCCTGTTTACCCTACAATAGAACTCCATGTATATGCATACCGCTTACAGTGCAGTGGCTAGGCAGTCCCGCTGGCTAGGCCTAACCAGTGCGACTTGGCGACCAAAGTTGTAGTTTGGTGCAGAGTCAACAGAATGCATTGCAGTGGCTGTACGGCACATGGAAAGTGGCGAAATCACCGTGATAACGAAAGCGCCGGCACGGACAACACTCATTGTGGTAGCTTGGTCCGTGGTCGGCATGTTTTTACACCTTGCATACGCCGATCAATCCGAGAAATCGGATGAGACTGTACTGGCACCTGAAATGTCCGTCATCTTTTTTCAAAATTTTTTATTAATTTGCTTGATACGAAGACGTGGGTACTTTGACAGTAACCTTACAACTTTCGCAAATTTAAACAGATGCAAAACTCCCTGTCGCATTGCTCCTGTTCTCGGATACGCATGGCTGCTTGGTGTATATGTTTTGCGTATGGGCATGCCTTGAAAGTTACTGTTTTGGAAGCGATAGGTATTTGCTAACCTACACTGTAGATACTACATATTTTTTTTTTAAATTCAGTCTCCCTTTGCCTTGGGAGCTGGTCCAGAGATTAAGATATAATTATGAATTTTTGTCCAGTCTAGTCACTTCACCCAATTCAGTTGCTCAGCAATGGGTACAAAACAAGTACTAGTTGTGCTTTGCTGCATTATATTACAGTGTACTTAGCTTAAAGGTTAAAAGCTGCTGGGAGTGATGGATTTGCTATTTTAAGAAATCTAACAATGTACCATTGCACCTTGCAGAGGAGCCTGTGCTGGCTGTACTGGAATTCGTGGCAGCCCGCTGTAGGGAGCAGCTCGACACCATCCTCACAACGGTGAGTGCTATGGTATTGACATTTATGTGCCAGTCTAGCAACCTGACTGACTTTCTTTCATTTTGATAAACATGGGACAACCCCATACGGTCAGAAATCTAACCTCTTCCGCCTCCGTATCTTTAATAGATTGTGCATTTGTTTGGGACATGACTCCTCACACCTGCAATATTCTGACCTTGCAGTAGGCATCTACAGTACACTGCAAAAGGATCCATTTTGAGCAGTGTATGGATGAATGAACAAAAAAGGGACCTGAGAAGTACTGGTTTTTCAAGCTTTTGTTTTTAAGCAATGGCAAATATGAAGCCCTAAAATAAAAATGGAAAGCGGTTCATGTGATTGAGGCAAAAAGCGAATATGCAAGGGGAAAGGGTGCAACATTTAAGGAAATAAAGTACATGGAATGGCTATAAAACCAACCTCGGCCTTGGGCAAAGGTGTGGAAGGCTGGCTAACATGCGATGCTATATGCTTCAGAAATTTTTCGTGCATGCTGTTCACAACGCCTTCTGGGGCTCACAGAAACCCAATGATCACAGGCACTTGTGGCATATCACTAGCAGCAGGCGTCACGCAAAGAGGTGCTTGTGAACCTAGCTGTGTCTGTGCCTCACGGTGCCACTTAGTGACCGTGCAATCGCTTGCATGTGAAGCAGGCTTAAATGTCCGCCCTTTTGTTCCTTCTATTTTTAATTTTGGCGATGTTGTAAGGATCTGCACATGCTCATAGACTGGAACGATGTGTTCCAATGGAAACTTATGCTTCCTGTGTGAACTTGCATTATGCGTACCATATTATGTCTGAATGTGTTGAGACCAGTTTGCATTTCTCATTTGGGTTTAACTGCAACAAGGTTTTAGACCAGGCTAATTGGTGTTTCATGTTACTGTGACATACAGCGTGCACACTAGGACAAACAGCTCTGGACTTACAGCTCTGGTGTGCATAACTTGTGATATGACTTATAGTTGTCTGTTACTTTCATGCAGGAAGCAACAGAGCTAACCCCATGCTTGCTGAGGTCATCTGATCAAGCTTTGGACCTCATTGTGGATGGCCAGCGGCTTTTCGCAGTGTCCAACCTCTTAGAAGGCGTGGCATGCCTGTTTGCATCATTTTGGGTATTCCACATTGAATACCCTAAAAAAGCATGCAAGCTGCTCACATTTCTAGAGCATGGGTTTATGGGCCTCAGCCACACGAAGCCACGGGTGAAAGCTCTCGAGTTAATTAATTTTTTCAAAGCGCACAAACAGTGATGCCACAGTGTCGAAACCAGTTAGGTATAAGGCAACTGTGGCTGGGTACTGTTCCATGTTGTATGTTGCCATATGTGTGTTATTTTCCTCTATTCTAGCTTCTATTCCTGCATTTTGTCAAATGTGACTTGTCATGTTTAATGTGATACGAGTGTTCTTTTTAGTCACTGAATCTTATGCGAGTGTTCTCTTTAAGTGAGAATTAAGTCTTGAGGCAGGGGGCATGGCCTGCTGGAATAGGCACATTGACAATTATTAGACCTGATCTTTTTTTTTCTGATGTTAGTTTCTTCGTGAGGCAGTCGTGGCAGTTTAGCTGTAATGCTATAGTGAATATAGTTTTTGTCTCTACTGCTGGCTATTTTGCAAGGACACTTTGTATGCTTCATGTATTTTAGGAACTGTGATATATGCCCATGTGGATCAGATTTGTGTACAGTGTGGAATTTTATTTGTGTGCTCCATTTTGGTGTTCTAGCAATTATATTTTGCGTTTTAAATGTTTTAGAGCATAGTGCAATTTTTATAGCTGTAGCCTGCACCCTTTTGTGTGGGCAGAATACTGTGCAGTCAGCAGGTACAGTCAACAAGAATGCCCATTCTTGCTCGTGGCTAGTCGTATAGAAATCAAGTAGGGGAGGAAAAGTGCAGCTTATGTACAATTTTTATGGCTGTAGCCTGCACTCTTTCTTTTATGTGGGCAGAATATTGTGCCGTCAGCACGTACAAAGTCAACAAGAATGCCCATTCTTGCTCGTGGCTAGTCATATAGAAATCAAGTAGGGGAGGAAAAGCGCAGGTTATGTTATGGTCTGAGCTAGCATAAGGCGTTTTTTTTTTGCCTCCATTCTTCAGGAAGGCAAAGTAGCTTTTCTTGTGTTCACTTACACCTCGACATGAGCTGTCCTTTCCTTGCGTCCTTAACTTGTGTCCAAGTATAGATGAGAGGTGTACTACTCAGGTGTTTTTTATTGCTACCGAATTCAATATTGTGTATTATTTTGTGCAATTAATAATTACATTTTTGTATTTCTGTGATATGCATACTGTTATGCCTGCGGATGTTTCACATGGACAAAGCACATCCAGAATAGACCTGTTAGGGATTTATATGAACTTTGACAGCGTGGCAACCAAGTCCAAGGAACTTCTTTTTGGAGGAGTTGGCATGAATTATTAGCAACAGTAGCCTGATCCAAGAACGGGTCATAGAATGCAAATAGCTCTAAAAATTACTGCAGTTCGTACTTGTTAGTTCACGCTTGTGCCTTTGTCTTCAGTAGGATGGACACCCTTAGAATCATTTTTGTATCCCAGAAACTTCGCTTCTGGCACTGCAAAAACATTTTTTCACTGTTGATGTGCAAGTTGACTCGGTAGCTTATGTCCTCGAGGTCAGCTTGAAATTGCAGTCTGCAGCAGGCTTCTTGAGAGTCGCTGGGTAGGTGCTTACTGTTTTGCCATTTAGTTGGTCCCAATGTTAAAAACAAGCTTGGCTATTGACTTCTGATGGTCGGGGGTCGTATTGCTGGAGTGCCACCATGATGTCAACGGCTGCTGAAGTGCTTGGCTACTCAAAGCTGCATATTGTCGTAGGTCTGCTCCCCGCACTGTTTCCGGGTTGGTTCTTTTCAAACCTGGATCTGTGATCTCGTTAGCTCTAGCGAAAAATTTAAGACATCTGAACCACGATGTTCAGTATGAGCTGTTAAATTCTGGTACAGTGAAACCTCAATAAACCGTAGTTGGCTGGAGCTCAGGAAAAGTATGTACTAAATCGTAGTACTGCTTAACCGAAATAGCATGAGATCGCCCACTTACCTGTCAAAAACGAAACTCGGAGAGAGTGCGATGAAAGTGAAAAACATGCAGTATTTATTTACTTCGCATGACAAACGTGTTATTTTCGTTTGATTCTGTGGTGGCCTAGCAGCGACGACAGCAGCCTCAAACTTGCTGAAGCTGTGAGCCAGCTTTTCAGCTAGCCCTCTCTTGGCAAACACTCGCATGGCAGATTCCTCGTTGGCATTGCATATTCTCCGTGCACAGGTGCGGTAGCGCTACAGAAGCTGCGGGGCACTTTTTCATTGCGGGGTGCCGTTCTCATCACGACGATTGCATTCAGGAGGCTGACGTAACACGCAGTTTGTGCCACTGTCGGGCCTGTTTCGTTCGTTCGTGCTGTTGCTTTTTGTGTCATCCTCATCACTGTCGCTAGTCGACACTTCGGCAACGATGGCGAAAAGTCACCTCGTAGCTGACATCTCTTCGCGGTCGCAGCAGAGCTGCCGAGCAACTTCGCATTCCAAATGCCAGACACCTTAGTCAACAGTGAATCCCTGTCACATGCCAGCGCCTACTTCATGTCTGTGTTCTTCTGTAACTTCTGTGTATATGCAGAATGGTGCTTAATTTCTGTAATTTCTTGCTTTTATACATATTTTGCATTTTTCCTTTTGAATGCGTCAGTGCAATATTTACTAAGTGTAGCCTGCAAATATCAGCGATCCTGACACAATGTAAAAGAAGTTCTTGAATATTTCTTGTTACAGAAATTTATTTGAATCAGATTTTTGTGATATGCACATTCAGATTAAAATATGTGTTTGTAGAACGTGCTTTACCTCTTCCTTCTTTTTTGCTTCTTATGGAACGTATCTCGTCCTCTTATTTTTTGTAGTCAATCTTGTAAACAAAACTTGTTACTGAGCTAGTTGGTTCATGGCTTAAAGTCCAAGGTTGTGGCACTAAGCAGACGAGGACAAAATGAGACAAATGGGCACAAACAGTTGCCAACTTCCAACGGCTTATCCACCAGAAACCATGCAACTCTAACGTGAAACTTGAGTGAAAAGTAATCACAGTAATGATAAACTAAAATGGGATAGGAGCTAACATCACTCATAATAGTGATCTGAACTGAATTATGGCAAGTACACAGGAACATGCGTGCATTAAAGGTGCAAGTGGATTAGCAAACCAAATGTGGCAGCTGTGCATTCTGATCCTGGCGGTGATTACAGGCTGTCCTTTATGTATGAAATTTGTTTGTCACTTAATGCTAGTGACAGCATTCTATAATGCACTTATTTCCTGATCTTTTTATTTAAAATGCCTCGATTATTTCCCTTTCAGTGCAGTTTTTTGTTTTCCTTAGAAATATTTGGCCCAGGAGTTGCGCACAACCACAATGCTTGCTGTGGTCTGCCAAGTGCCCACCCATGTTGCTATTGACAGCCAACTGGCACACTCGATCGTTGAAGCATTGTCCTGTTTGTACAATATACACCCTGCCGGAGCTTAGGGTAATATTGTGAACCACATCGCTAACATGCTGCACCGATTGTGTTAGTGATGCAGTTTGCAATATTCCCATGCTGCGGCGGAGTGTATAAAGGACACATGGGACGATGCTTAGACGATCGAGAGAGCACCGGTTGGCGGTCAACAGCAACATGGACGGGCACTTGGCAGACCACTACAAGCTAGGTGATTGTGTGCCATTCCTGTACCAAACAACCTTTCTGAGGAAAGCAAAAAACTGCACTGAGAGATAGTCGAGGCATTCTTAATAAAAAGAATGAAATAAGTGTGCTATCACGCCGTCACGAGCATTAAGTGACAAAGAAATTTCATTTACAAAAGATGGCCTGTAATTGTCAAGAAGACACGCGTGCGGCTGCCCTATTTGGAGTGCTACTCCGCTTGCACCTGCAATGCATGTGTGTTTGTGTACCTGCCGTGAAATTTAAGTTCCAATCACTGGCTTATGTGTGCTGTTAGCTTCCACCACACTTGTTCATCATTGGTGTGATTACTTTGCACTCAGGTTTCATCTATAAAATTGCACGGTTTTTGGTTAATAATCAGTTGGTGCCTGCATATGCTGTTTGTGTCTCAGTTCATCTTCGTTTGCTTAGCACCATAACTTTTGCCCTCAAGTCAGTTTTTTTAGCCGACTGTTGACTGCATTTTTTGTAACGTGTGTGTGTGAAATACTGAACATTGTTTTATTTTTCCTATAGTGGTATGTGTTTCTGTGATAGAAAAGATGTTTTTGGTCTTACTGCCCTTTCCAGCAGAAAGCAGCCGTCTGGTTTCGAAGTCTCTTCCTGGAAATAACATATGCTACCAGTGGCCAATGCTAATGGTCTTATCAGTGGTTAATAAACAGCTATTACCAATGGCTCCTCCAGAGTCTCCATGAAGCACGAAGTGTAATTAAAAATGCTCCAAACATTACTCACGAATTCCGCCCAGCCGGAGTAAAAAACAAGAACATACTCCGATTTTAACACGTAAGAACTCCGCCCAACCGGAGTAAATAAGCGGAAAAATACTCCCAATGCACCACGGAAAAACTCCGCCCGACCGGAGTAAAAAAACGAGAACGTACTCCGATTTTACCACGTAAGAACTCCGCCCGACCGGAGTAAAAAAACGAGAACGTACTCCGATTTTACCACGTAAGAACTCCGCCCGACCGGAGTAAAAAAACGAGAACGTACTCCGATTTTACCATGGAAGAACTCCGCCCAACCGGAGTAAAGAAGCGAAAAAATACTCCCAATGCACCACGGAAGAACTCCGCCCAGCCGGAGTAAAAAAGCAAAAAAAATACTCCCAGTGCGCCACAAAAGAATTCCGGCCAGCCGGAGTAAAAAAGTGAAAAAAATACTCCCAGTGCACCACGCTATAACTCCGTCCAGTCGGAGTAAAAACACTCCGAATTCACCACGGAAGAACTCCGCCCGCTCGGAGTAAAAATTCTACTCCGATCATACGGAGTATAATAAACTCCCAACCGGGGGGTCCCTATAGGACAAGCTGTTTACTCCCACCTGGGAGTTATTTTCGTTTACAGTGTAATATCGTTACTTCGTATAGCTGTCTACTAATATTCTATTGCAACCGACACAGGTGAAACTGCCACTTTTTTTCCGAATCCGCCATTAGCCCTTCGTGGTACGTAAAATGGATCAAGGCACATCCGTGTGGCCATAAAAACAGATTGTAATTATTTTACGTTATAGCGACCCTGCGAACAGAGACACCCGCCCGCCGAGCCCGCTGCAACGCGGGCCTCCCTAATATATAGTTCGCTCAGCGCCATAGGCCTACTTTTCTTTGCTTTGCGTCTCAGCTAGGGATCGCCGCGCCGCTTGGCCTACTCAACCGTATTCTAGTACACTCTAACACATTCGCTCTGGCCGTTCCGACAGCACCGACAGCAGCCGATAGCGGGCGCACACGTGGCGGCCACTTGCCCAAAGTGCGGATAAGACCAGTTTTATAAGCACGGAAATGGCGAGAAAGTGTGCGGGAGGCATGCCATCGCGCGCTCTGGGGCATTCGAGCGGCGGCACTCTTTCTCGGCGAATGAATCCGCTCGCTGTTCGCCGCCGCTACCGGAGCACACCTGCCGATGCTGGTCTGGCGCAGCCTGGAGCAATTTTAGTCAATGTTCTTTGTTTAGCGCAGTTTTGCGCAGGAATTTGCGTTTGTGTTAAAATGACGCAATAGGCGCACGTGTCCTACTCCTGCATATGTTATGATCTGCGCGCGACGTACTGCGATTTCGTCCTACATTACTGTGCGACTCGCTTGCCAACCTTGTCCATAAACATCGCGGCACGTCGAGAACTCTATGACGCTGACACAGTGACAATGATGGAATGACAAAGAACAAATGACGCTGACAGAACGACAAAGACATACGACAGCATAACAACGAAATCACGATTTTAAATGATTCGCTAATCTATCTATCTATCTATCTATCTATCTATCTATCTATCTATCTATCTATCTATCTATCTATCTATCTATCTATCTATCTATCTATCTATCTATCTATCTATCTATCTATCTATCTATCTATCTATCTATCTATCTATCTATCTATCTATCTATCTATCTATCCTCTTAAGCCGACCCAATAGCCCAAGTTGTCCAATATCTTGGGCCAGTAGGTTTGTGCTTCTGTTAGCAAGCCCTTGTAGTCTTTCCATTGCCGTCATTTCAGCTTCGTGACCTAGCTCTCGTTTTGCCATCGTCACCAAATCTTCAACACCAACCCAGTGCTCCAAGTTATCTAACAGCTTGGGCTACTAGGTATGGGCGCGTGATCGTGATGCCTTCATCGTCTTTGCATCACTGTCGTTCCATATTTGTCATCGAACTTCCATAATGCAGTCGTCATCACACCGTTGTCATCACATAGTCGTCGTCATTGCGTTTATTTACGCGCCTATACGCGCGAATGGCCTCGACCCTCAAGTCGTTCGGGAATCTTGCGTGTAATCGTGGGCTTATCTCATTTATTTATTTATTTATTTAAAATACTCTCAATGACTGATCGCGTTACAGAGAGGAGTGGTGAATCATTATATAATGTTAGATATAGCAGTCTGAAAGGATTAATACACCGGATTGCTGGCGACACAGGCGGGGAGGTGGTTCCATTTGGATGCTGTCTTGGGCAAAAAAGTATTGAAGAAAAGGTTTTTGCGGCATCTTGGTACTTGTACCTTGACGTTGTCGTCGATTCGCGATGAAATACGAGGGGGTGATATTTAAAAGGTAATTTTTTTAATTCTGGGTTAGTATAGCACATTTTATGAAAGAGTGATAGCCGGGCGAGAAAGACAGAGACAGAAAGCAAGGACAGGAACGGCAGGGAGGTCGAACAGAAGAGCACCCGGTTTGCTACCCTACTCTGGGGGTGGGGGAAGGGGAATAGAAAAAGGGAAAGGGAGAGAGTAAGCACTGAATGCGTGTGGGAGGGACACTATAAACGGTCTCTTAAGCAGGTGCACTTCAAGTACTGCACTAGTGCACCAATCGCTTTTCGTGCAAGTGACGGGTGTGGCCACTGTCCGAGTATCTTTGACTCAGTGAACGGTCTTGAGTCCAGTCGGTGCAAAGTCGCCCGCAGAGAGAGGCGTTGTACATCGTAGCGAGGGCAGCTACACAATAGCTGCTCGATGGTTTTCTCGCACCCACAGGAGTCGCACATCGGGCTCTCGGCCATGATCGCGATATCGTCGTGGTCGTTGCATCATTGTCATCTGTCTCTCGTGATGCCGTCGTCTTCACGGCATTGTTGTCATACAGTCGTCCTGAATTTGTGTTCATACCGCTGTCATAATGCCATAGTAGCCGTACAGTCATCATCATTCCAGCTGCGTGATCTGACTCTTATGCTGCCGTGGTCGTCAAACCTTCTACCTAGTGGCCTACTTTCTCTAACTGCTCGGGCCAATAAGTGGTGCTTACGGCTGTGATGCTGTCGGGGCCATTTTATTGCCGTCTTCGAGCTTTGGATCCGACACTTCCAATCCCGTCATCATCAAACGATCATCGTTGTACACACGTCGTGCATTCGTTGTCACACCACCGCCATTATGCATACATGGCCATTTAATTTTTTTATTGGAACTTCATCAGCCACCGTCTTCACGTCATTGTCTTCGTAATATCGTCTTCAAGTCGTCGTCGTCGTCACGTTGTCGTTTTACTATTGTCCTCACTTCACTAATGTCATCACAATGTGTTCATGCCACTGTAGTGATACCATCTTCTTCATTCCTTTGACACTAACATCCGTCATCATGTTCTATATACAGGGCTAATTAAATCGGGATTAAGCCGCCCTTATCATGCTGTCACGATCAGACAGACGTCACGGCCGTCGTGGTCGTGCCATCATCATCACTGTGGCTGTCATGCACTCGTCGACATCTTATTGTCCTCATGCCGTCTTCATGCCATTATCTTCATTGCGTTGTCGTCAAGCAGTTTGCATATTGTCGTCGTGATACTGACACGATCGTGGTCATTCTAGCTTTGACATCGGACTCTCGCCATGGCTTCGTCGTGAGCCATTGTGCTCGCATAGTCGTCGTCGTACGGTTGTCGCCATGTCACCATGGTCACGTTGTCGTTTTACCACCGTCATCACCTCGGTAAATGTTTTTATTTTGGAATAGTGTCAATCACATGAACGTGATTGTTACAGGAACGGGTGTATAGTAAGGGTAATACACATGCACAAATATTGTACTCGCTATGTAAAGAACAAGTAAAAAAATGGCATTGTCGTCGTGCTATCCTCATCACATAACATGCCATAGTCCTTCACCCATTGACGTCATTCTATTGCAATCATGTTGCAATTCAAACGTGACTACGCAGCCGTTGTGATGTCATTGTGGAATCGCGTCGTTGGTAGCCAGGAGCTATCATGCACCAGTTATTAATCATCGACATGCGTTCCTGGCTTTGCCATCGTTGTTTTTCTAGCTTCTTCACCAGGTTGTTGCCATATCGCTGTTGTCACGCCGTCAATGTCACACGATCTTCGTCCTCTGATTGTCCTTACGTCGTCATCCTCACCCTGTCATCGTTAAGCTATCTGCTTCATTTAGGAATGGATATCTCATTGTATTAAGCCGTTGTCGTTGTACCTCTTTCTCGTTTCGTCGACGTCATTCCTTTTCGTCGTTCCATTGCCACCACTGCGTCGGCGTCATGCAGTCTTCATCATGCCGCCATGGTTGTGGGCGACTTTTACAAACGGGCGCCATAGCAAAGTAAACCGTATGGGTGTATGTCGCGTTTAGCCGAAGCAAATAATTACCCCTATACATGTTACTTAAATGCGACTTCAGGAATACGATGTGTCGCTCCGGTACTCGAATGCTAATCGTTTTAACTTTGACAGCCTTCGTGAGATGAATGAATGAATGAATGAATGGTGTTTTATTTCTTTTCACATTGAAAAAGAGGAGACAGGACTAAAAGCTGGGGTACAGCTTGACGAGGGTCCCGCCCCCCTATACGTTTGACAGCAGAGCACTGCACAAACATCACGAAAACTGCAACACTTGCAACAAAGTAATATTATAAACAATGCACTTTCAACAAAAAGAACCAATCTAGTATAAAATTACACAAAATACATACATACTTATATACACATACAATTTCGCATTTATGCATATACCGACACAGGCAGATACATACCATATGCACAAGCAATGCACACATCTATATACACGTATGGACAGGTGTGCTAACACGCACCCATGACTGTAACATGTGAATAAAATATTGTTACGCATGAAGAAAACGAAGACCAGTGAACGTGCTTCGAAAGCACACCCACTAACGTTCGGCGTTCACTCGTGCTGACCGATTTATTTACCATCGACAAAAGGGCCGTTTCCGAACTGTGGCCATCAGGTTCTTCCGGCACATCTGTAAATTCAGCCACTGATAAGGACGCGTGTTCCCTGGCGAAGGCTAATTTCATGCCATCTGATAGTATAACGGGTTCCTTAGAACAGTTTACGGTCCATAAGCCAGTGCGTCCGCCTTTGATCGACACCACACAATGTGGCACCAACACATTCTTCTTCATACAGTTAAAGTGCATCGGTTCTACGGTAGCTTCGAAGCAGTCGGAATCGGCGCCGCAACAGACAACGGGAACGCAAACGGTAGATGATGCAGGTATGACCGTATCACCACAAACACACAGTGTAGTTTCGCGATCTACAGGGTTCTCCAGGAGTCCTGATGGAATCCTACCACTTAAGAATACTTTTCCTGTGCGGCAGTCGACAGTAGCACCACACTCCCGCAAGAAGTCTATGCCAAGAATAACATCATGGGTCGACCGAGGAATAATTACAAACTCTGTCGTAATAACATGGCCTCCCAAAAATACGTCAGCACTACACACACCAATAGGTCGCAACGGCTCACCACTCACTCCACAGAACTTTGAATCTTCGTCCCATTTAAACAAAACCTTTCGCCCTAACACGTGTTTAAAAGAGACACTCATGACCGAAATTGTTGCGCCTGTGTCCACCAGAGCCATCACAGGGACATTATCTACAAGCACGCGCACTTTGTTTTTCAGCATCAACACAGGAGGTATTTCTGTCAGTAGCACGTCTCCAGCGACCTCACCTCCAACGGCCGCGCTAGCTAGTTTTCCGGTGACGAAGGGGACGCGGTGCGACGCAGCGGTGAGGGAGAACGGGGAGCACGACGTTGCGGTGGGGGTGTCAAACTTCTGTCAGATGCTGGGGAGCGATTCCGGGAGCTGCTCGGCCAATACTCGTCGCCAGACGATACGTGTGCTGGCCACGGGGCACCGTGTGGCCGTTTGGAGGGCCGAGAAAACTCTGACGGCTGGCCATACCAGGTGGTCATACGCTGGTTGCAAAACCGCGATATATGACCCTGGACACCACAGGAATAACACACCGGGAGAGGTCGAAACCTTGGTCGTTCGTCGATGAAGCGGATATTATCATTTTCCCGCGTGTAGTGGGTTGGTTCGTGGCGTGTGTCACGACGATACATCGGGCGTCGAGAAGGCGTGCGCTGAGTGCGTTGGTCATAGCGCGGAGTCGGCGGGCGTGTTGTCATCCTCGACTGTGGGGCTGCGCTGTACTCCACGGCCGCTGCGGTAACCATCGGTTGCCAAGGGGCCGAATGTGGCGCCGTCATAGCCTCTCGTGATGTGTACACGCCATGGTGGTCAACAGTTGAATGCAACAACCCTTCGCGGCGGGAAAGTTCCTCGCGGACAATCTGTCGGATGGTCGAAGGAAGGTCGAGGCAAGGACTCGTGTCCACACTGGCAACCGTCGTAACGTTTGCCAACCGACCAAACTTTGGCGCAATCCGACGCATCTTGAGCGTTTCAAAAGTTCTGCAGTGCCGAATGACGTCGGACACCGAACTGAGGCTCTCCTTTCCAATTAGAAAATTGTAGACATCCTCAGCCACTCCTTTCAGCAAATGTCCAACTTTATCTTCTTCCGACATGCGAGCATTGACCACCTTGCACAGCTTTAACACTTCTTCGATGTATGTTGTGCATGTCTCACCTGGTAGCTGCGCCCGTTGCGACAGTGTCTGCTCCGCACGCTTCTTTTTGGCGACTGAGTCCCCAAAACACGCCTTTAACTCGTCAACGAAATATTCCCACGTCGTAAGCGCGTCCTCGTGGTTCTCATACCACACGAGGGCGGTATCGGTCAGGGAGAACACTACATTGGTGAGCTGAGCGGTTGCATCCCACCCGTTGGATTTGCTCACTCGTTTGTAGTGGACGAGCCACTCGTCGGCATCTTCCCCCGCTTTGCCTCCGAAGGTGGGTGGAACTCGGTAGTATGGCAGTGGACTGCTAGGCGCTGCCCTCGGAGTGGCTCCTTCTTCTGGCATGTCGACGATGGTCACGGCTGATGGCGGGAGGCCGGCAAGTCGACGGCTTCGACGAAGCTGCGGCAGTGATGGTTCCGTTGTTGTGAGCGGTACCCAGCACCTCCACCACTTTGTTGCGCGCGAAGGAGACCGTTTGTAACCCTTACGGATGAAGGGGACCGTTTACTTTAAGTCGCGAAGGTGAGCGCAAGAGCGGTCAGCTGGTTTATCAACTGAGCGTCGTCCTCTTCTTCCTTCTTCCACTCGGGACCGCAAGCACGTTCACTGGTCTTCGTTTTCTTCATGCTTAACAATATTATGAGATTCTAGTCTATTTGGCATAACTAACAAAATAATCTTATTTCATTATTCGAGTTGCATAACGGATCAAAGTCTTCCTGTGCGAGTTGATGAAATAGAATGGGTACTGTAAGTGTTAATGATTGTTTATCGTAATTGGTCCGACGTGTGCGTACGTGCCATTCCTCTTTATGCCTAGTATCACGAATGCTACGGTTAGCTTTTAAATCGGCTAGAGAAAACACAATAGATTTATTAGACTTCAAGTATGACCTGTAGCACAAGATTAAACGATAGTTGTATAAAGAGACTACAGGCATGATTTCAAATTTTGAGAACAGATTTGTCGTATAAAATAAACGAGGGACAGTGGCAATTTATCGCACAGGTCTTTTCTGGAGCAAATGCTATTTCGTAAGGTTCATCTTGTTAGTAGTGCCCCAAACGATGTTACAATATTGCATAACTGACAATACCGAAGTATTATAAAGTAAAATTTTAATTTTAACAGGAAGAAAGGATTTAAATAGACCTATTATACCTGCAACAGAAGATAGCTTTTCACTTGCATGTTCCACGTGATCATTCCAACTTAAGTCTTTAGGGAATGTTACGCCTAAGACAGGGACCGTGTTAACAATCTCTAATTGATCCATGTCTATTTTCATATTTATTGTACTTCGTAACTTTTTGCGTATTTGCATATAGACAACAGTTTTGTCTTGCTGGCATTTATTCGCAAACAGTTTGCATCAGTCCAATCTTTAAATTCTTTTAACGCTCTGTTCCCCTGAAGGTATAATTCCATTTCTGACGTAGCAGTGATAAACATTGCTGTATCATCAGAATAAGAAATAAATTTTGCACGTTTTGTACTATGTGGCATATCGTTTATAAACATTATGAACAGGAGTGGTCCAAAGATGCTTCCCTGCGGCACTCCAACTCTTACAGCCCGAAGACTGGACTTTCCCTTTTCAACTCCAGATATTGTTCTCGATGCGATAAATAAGATTTAAAGAGCTCCAAGGCGATGCCACGCATACGATCAGCTACCAGCTTAGCAAGTAAAATTTTATGATTTACAAGATCGAATGCTTAGGAAAAATCTATATATATCCCCATAAGTAATATTTTATTGCTGAACGCTTGTAGAATTGTTTCTTTATGAATTAAAAGAGCTTTTTCGGTGGAGCGATGCTTCCTAAAGCCATGTTGGAGACCGCCTAACAAATTTTTTTTTTGTCAAGATATGATACTATTCTAGCGTAAATTATTTTTTCAATGCCTTTCGAAAATACTGGTAGGATCGCAATTGGACGATAATTTCCTAGCAAATTTTTGTCACCTTTTTTAAACACAGGCTGCACTCGAGCAATGTGCATGTCTTTTAGAAATTGGCTAGACGATAGAATCAAGTTGTAAATGTGAGTCAGAACAGGTCAAATGATGTCAAGGACATGCTTTATAGGTTCTGTTTGAATACCATATGTCCTGCGATTTACTATTTTTAACAGAGCTTATAAAGCAAAGAAACCTCAGCGCAATTCGTAGGAGTGAAGAAAATTTTTCGCACTCATGTTTTTAATGGGCAAGGCATCATGATGACTACTCTGTAAATCACTACAATGGTTAACTTGTTTGATAAAGAAATTGTTAAAAGCCTCTGCTAGTCCTGCGCCAGATAGCTGTTTGATAGATCTGTTCTGTAATAATTCTTTTCCATTTTGTTATGGCCAACCAGAACAGCGGTGTCTGCATAGAGACTGCCCCAGCTAACTTTAGCCAGAGTTTAGGAATGCACTGCTTGGAAATACTCAAATTATCTTTTTCATTCCAACTAATTATACAATTATTCTTAATTTTTCCACTACTTGAATATAATAAGTAGATGGAAGTGTCTATAAAAGCATTGTAGATTGACATTGAAAACTCCGGATGACGCTTTCTGTTGCTCAATACTTGATACATAAAAGTGTTTTCCGAGCCTGAAAGAATCCCGCAAATGCACACAAAATTGGCGCGCGAATGGCCGCTCGAGGCGCTTAGCTTGTGTTCACGGGCTTCTTGCAGGCTCGCAAAAACACTTTTATGTACCACGTATTAAGGAACAGAATGCTGTATCGGAAGCTTTTCATGCTGCTCTGGAAATTTCTCGTTGACACATTTCACCTAATTATAATATTTGAGAAGTTCACTAAATAATAAAGAAATTTATTCTAATTAGGCGAAATAAAAAATAATAATGTGATTATGTCCAAGCGACGGCAAACAGCATTACCTTGGTTCTGTCCAGCTACGTGGCATTCGCATATTTTTTAACTTTGGCTAAAGTTAGCGGGGAAGCCCTGCATAGTTCTTGATTAACAGAGTGCGCTTTGACTTAATCCATCGCGGCATCAGCTGCCCTCCTACCTTTGAGGCTTCATTTCCTTCTTCTGCAACATCGTCTGATTTGTAGTCATTTCCAATGGAACCAACGAATACAATAACCTCACCACATAAGCGTCATCGGTTCTTTGGTGACGGGAAAATGAACGTACATGCACAATCTGCATTCAACAACCACTGCAGCACATGTGATGTGAGACTGCCTAAGGTGTGTGGCAATTCACAAATGTATAATGGGTGTATTACTGCTACAAATGTAGCCTACTGCTTAGCGCACTTGAATTCGACATCGTCACAACCAAGAAGAAGGATGTCGTTCTTTTAGGGAAGCTCACTGACGTTGTTTGTAGGGGGGCAGACCAGGCCACCACCTCTTGGTAATCGCCGAAGTAGACACCAACAGCGGAGGCCCCCGTTAGTGGCTGCCGCACAAGCCTTAAATCTTGAGGTAATTAACGGTTTTTAAGACGTTACAAATCAAGTTAAAAGGTATATACCTAATAGGTAATTACCACGCTTTAGCGTAAATGGATACCATAATTGCTTCATCAATTACTGCTGAGTTCGTACGAAATTCGGCACAAGGCAAATAGTTGAGAATCTCTCTCCTAAAGAACGTGGAGAACTAATAGTGCCATAAACACAAGACTTGATCTGTGGTTATATGTGTCCATACGCCGAGGACGCACGAAGATGAAGAAATAAATTTTACGTACAAAACACTTCTTGTGGCAGCAATCGAAACTTGGTTCAACACACCGCCAATATGCTTAGGAAACTCTAATATATTTTCTAGAGACGCACTAAATTGCTGTGACCGTCCATTGAGCAGTGTTGTAGTAAAGGCTGCGAAAAAGCGACCAGCTGAATAACACAAGCACCCTCCTCCCGGTGCGCCAACAACCATTTGTTCAAGCGCGCGCATTCTGAACCACCGTTGCACTAATGCGAACCTGTGACTACAGCGCCTTTTCCTTCTTCTCCCCTTCGATGTCCACCCGTTCATGTTCCGAGCGCGGCGTAGTTTGCGGTCGTGTTCTTGGTTGAGACACTTCTTCGGAGTTAGCTTGCTTCCTAAGTGTGTTGAACAAGGGTGGGTGCGTAACGAGAGTGGGGACTGCGACTGCAGCGAATTTGCTTCTTTTTTTTTCGCGCGACGACTGCGCGCGTTCTTTCGATTGCCCGCCTTACCTCGTCGCGTACCCGTTGAGCCACTTGGAGCACGGGAAACTCGCGCGTTTCGCGTGTATTGTCCCCGCAAATCGCAATTACCTCACTGCTTCTGTGAGTCCTCCTCACGTAGCACTTCGCGAAAAGAGAGCTATCGGTCTTCTGCTGAATTCTTCTATGACTGTCGCGACGTGCGGTAATTCTTAGGAGAGTGCGAGTGTGCCTTTTGGGAAACCCCGAAACACTCAGCCGCTCATTGCGAGCGGTCGCTCAGGAGAGAGAAAGCCTGCAGCTACAGACGTCGAGAAAGTGCCACACACTGCAAGGGTTTTCCTGGATAGGTGAACTACGTGTGTGGGTTAGGCATTATTGGTGTTTTAGTACAGTAGCAACACTCCCATAGCTGCAACTTTGAATCTTTATGTTCAGTGTGTTTGCTGCTCTAGTTATGTGTTTGTCTATTCACTCTTTTTCTCACTGAAAGAATAGTCGATATGAACCCCTGCACAACTGCATCATTAGGGAGCATTCGTGTTGAGGGGCTGTGGTGCCATGCAGTTCTTCTATTACAATGTGGTCGTTAGTGGTGTTTTCTCCAGTTTTATTTCCCTGATAAAGTTTATGAGGATATATGGTGGACAAGGTATGTATACTGCATGTGTTTCACTAAGTCAATTGTTTCTCCTTTACTTCCGTTCTATTCACGTTTGAAACTTTCTGTACGTCACGAAAACTTAAACTACGAGGGCTGAAAGATCAAATACTTATTTCCTGCTTTTCTAAAATCCCCATACGGCTCTACTCGCTTTACGGGCAGTATGTAGTCGGCTTTCAACTGTTACCCTAAAGCAGGCTGTGAACTTGCATAATCACACACGTCATATAGTATGCACTGATGGCACCACGAAAACAAAACTTTGAGAATGCAGCAGAATATCGCTTATAGTTCCTCTGTAGTCTTTCTCCATGTAGTAAAATTTTGGAGTTAAATAGTCAGCCACAGATGATAGTGGATGGTTGGCGTGTACAGTCACTTGTTACAATAGCTGTGAAAGCGTATTTGCATATATGTAACGCGAAACTTCTATGACTCTAAGGACTAGCAACGTTCCGAATAAATCATTATGTGTACTCACTGCTTAGATATATTCTACTTCATGATGTTAGAATGCTGCAAGACGCCATCGTTTTCTTGACCGTTCTTCATGTACACTTGTAATCGTGGGAACGTACCCGCAAATATTTCATTTCATGCAAACCTGCCCTAAATTATTGTCAATAATATGCAGATGTTTGCGGGAAAAGGCATTAAAGCTGTCAGAGTTTCATGCTAGCTTGGTGATGTATTTCGATTAACTCTTCAAAACATTGCAGATGGCTACTTGAAGTATGGAAATAACAGTTAACAAAGAAGTAAACATAGCCACAGAAAGGTTACTATATTGACACTATATAGCGCGCTCCAATCTGCTAATACGCACAAGGAGATCGAAAGCAAACCTTTGATGAGGCAAGATTATTACACCGAACAGGAATGCACAACGGCGCCGAGTGCAAGTCCGGCGTTCTGGTAATTGTCAAGAATGTCAAAGAATGTCATTCATAACTGTCACACACGCTACCACCGGATTCCAGATCTTCGCTATGCTCTCTAATTCAAATGAAACTTCATAAAAAAGAATAAAGGGGCTGGTATGTGGGTTTCTGTGCAAGAAGCACACGCACCTAGACTTTACAATATGTAAAGAGCTGTAATACATATGTAAGGCAATGTAAAAGAAGGGGTAATAATAACAAGCTTTATTCCCACTTTATTCCAAATTGCCGTCGTTCAAGGAAGAAGGAGGGCAAGTACCCTCTTTCTTCCTTCCTATTTTCCTTTCCTATAGATACTTGCATATATCCGGCGCTGAGCTTTCCCAGGAAACAGGCAGGTCCGACCAATCAAAGTCACGTCGTCCAAGAATGAACAGTGGATGATCTTGTCCTTCAGCTTGTCGCGGGAGCGTCTTGTTGCTCATAATTGATGAAAGTGCTGTCCCGAAAATGGCCTAGAGGTGTGAGAATTACCAATTGACGTACTGACAGCAAATAGACATTATTGTGCTCGCAAGAGGGATGAGATCGTCTTCCTTATGCCACTCTAAAATTTAATGTATCTGTATTTAGACATATTGTACGTGAATCTTCAAGATATCTGTCTATTTGCACCGTTCATAGTGCTGCTGTGGAAATTTTTACTGCCACGTGGTGCTGTGCTAAAATATCTTTTAATCATTGCTTCATGGCGGTGAAGAAAGAAGTAGAGCAAAGCACGATGTATATTTTGCTTGTGAAGGGAAAACTTTGAGTTACCTTGTTTGTCAAGTGCAAATAAAGCAGTCATGAGGTTTTCACTAACTGTTTTGTATCAGCTTCTCTTCTCACAGCTCTAAACACATTATTCCCAATATGTGGGTGTTGCGGGCTGCATAAATTTATTTTTCATATGGAAATGCTGCATTCAAGAATGGACAGCGATTCTGAAATGTGCCGTGTTTTTAGATGTGCTTTCCATTTGTGCAAAATATAATTATTAGAAATCTCACTATAATTTGATGATGGCATGAAACTACTTGCAGTTCGCAGAACACTTTCTTTCCACATAGTTCGCAGCAAATAAATATGTTGTGGTTCCACCTACATGCAATGCATTCCCCTTTACAAGAATAGCACACTGTATATTTCACCAATTATTTCGCACATTTATTCCTAAAATTACCAAGCATGTACCAGCCAACTTTTCTGATGCATCGTGCCTTCTATAGTAATGGCTTCAAGCTGCCTTGTGTCAATGACCTGGGTGAAAAAATAGCATAGCAGCAAAGGTGATTATGCGCGGTGATCCGGACTATCTTTGAACAATAAATATAGAGAATTTGAGTTGAGGTACTGATTTCTGCTGAACAAGCTTTATACCAGTCGCAACAAAGTTTTAATGACCGTTATCACGAATATTGCCAAATTTGACTGATTGTAATGTAAATAACCAATTGCGATTAACGCTGGTCAGTGAGCCCTCCATATCCGCTTGCTGGAAGCCTTTTAAAGCAGAATACTCTCAAGGACACATAGCGCAAAGGTGCCATAAAATGTGTTGCGGTTCCAGTTGAGGCACTTATGCACAAAATGTTGCTGCTGGACGTGCAGCAACAATAACTGAAACAGCAACGCACTTTATAGCAGATCCTGACTTCCAGTTTCAGGAAACACGTACCAGGCACAACATTAGGCCTATTGGTATGGTTTCAGTTCTGGCTGCATTCAATGTGCTGTGACATTTCCACTAAAAGATGAAAAAAAAAGCCGATTTGTAAAATATTTTCCCTAAATTGTCTATCGCATTGTCTCTCGCGCAAATTATTATTTCTGTCGCCGCTATAAAGCTTTCCCAGCAATTAATTGCCATTTTGTCTTAAGACCTGCATATTTATTAATTGTAGACAAGGGTCATGTCCAAGAATCTTGGGCATAGAAGTCACGGCTGCGTGCCTTAAGTGCCTATATTTTCCGCAGAGAGTATTATCCAGAAGTAGGTAACTGAAAGTGGTTGAAATTCGACCAATCTTCTGAAATTTAATTTTCACCATGTATTGCTCAGCGAGATACGCTAGTGAATTGCCGTGAAGTTTTACGAGGGAACGAAGAGTCACTTCTAAATTCATGGAGATGCGCAGAAGGATGCGCGAGTGAAGAGATGCAAGACTGTATGCCTATCACAAAAGTTACAATACAAAAAGCTACGTGTAGCAATACTAAACGTTACCTTATACCTCACAATTTATAGGTGCACGATATTGTGAGAATGTGCCTCTTTATTATAGGTTATCTAAGTTAAAGTTACAATTTATATTTCTAGTTTATAGGTACAGAAATTTGGCAAATATGCTCCTTAATTCATCGCCATCAGCATCAGCTTATTTTATATGCACTGCAGGATGAAGGCCTCTCCGTCCAGTCTCCAATTACCCCTTGCAGCGCCAACCGATTCAACTTGCGCCTGCGGATTTCTTAATTTCATCGCCCCGTCTAGGCTTATGCCGTGCTGGACTGCGTTTCCCTTCTCTTGGCACCCATTCTGTAACCCTAATGGTCCACCGGTTATCTAACCTACGCATTACATGACCTGCCCAGCTCCATTTCTTTCTATTAATGTCGATTAGAATATCGGCTATGCCCGTTTGCTCTCTGATCCACACCGCTCTCTTCCTGTCGCTTAACGTTATGCCTAGCAATCTTCGTTCTATCGCACTTTGCGCGGTCCTTAAGTTGTTTTTCGAGCTTCCTTGTAAGTCTCCAAGTTTCTGCCCCATATGTGATTACCGGTAGACTGCATCGATTGTGTACCTTCCTTTTCAGTGTTAATGGTAAGCTTCCCGTAAGGATCTGAGTATGCCTGCCGTATGCGGTCCAATCAAATTAAATTTGTCTGTAAATTTCCTTCTCGTGATCAGTGTACCCTGTGAGTAATTGTCCTAGGTAAACGTATTCCTTCGCATACCCTAGTGGCTGACTGGCGATCCTGAACTCTTTTTCCTTGCCAGGCTATTGATCATTATCTTTGTTTTCGCCATATTATACTTCAACCCCACTCTTACACTCTCTCTGATAAGGTCCTCAATCATTTGTTGTAACTCGTTCCCAGTGTTGCTGAATAGGACATTGTCATCAGCAAACCGAAGTTCACAGAGATATTCGCTGTTAATTCTTACCCCTAGGTCGTCCGAATTAATTCGCTTGAATATTTCTTCTAAGCACGCAGTGAATAACATTGGAGAGATTGTGTCTCCTTGTCTGACTTCTTTATTTTAGGTATCTTCCTAATTTTCTTGTGGAGAATTAGGGTAGCTGTGAAATATGTGTAGATATTTTGCACGATATTTACGTAAGCCTCCTCTACTCCTTGATTACAAAGTGCCTCTATGGCTGCTGGTATCCCTACTGAATCAAATGCATTTTCATAATCCATGAAAGGTACGTAGAGAGGTTGACTGTACTCAGCAGCTTTCTCGATTACGTGACTCATTACATGGATGTGATCCATTGTACTATATCCCACCCTGAAGCCAGCCTGTTCCTTTGGCTGACTGAAGTCAAGTGATGCCCCTGTTTTATTTACAATTATCTTCGTTAATATTTTATACAATACTGGAAGTAAGCGTATGGGCCTATAATTTTCCAATTCTGAGCATTGGCTTCTACCTGGGACGACCAAGATCGTGACCAATTCAGGAGCCCCGACGGTGAACCAAGCATCATCAGCAGCCAGCCTACTTTGACAAGCCAGGTGGGCACCGACCTTCCGTGTAGCTTCGTCGGATGACCCCCAAACCTGGCTGGAGATGTTCGAAGGAGTGTCAACCTGCAACTACCAGACCTGTGAAGACAAGCTTCGCCTTGTGTATTTTTCATTTCAAGAAGCCACGAGGACATGCTTAGAGAACCGGGAGTCCACTCTAACAACGTGGGACCTCTTTCGCAGCAGTCTCCTGAATACGTTCACAAGCACCGCGCGAAGACAACGGGCTGCAGTTATACTGGAAATCCAGCTGCAGCTACCGAACGAGAATATCACAATCTTCACCGGGGAGATGACTGGCTTGTTCGGCCACGCTGAATCCGACATGTCCTAACCGAACAAAATTCGCTTCTTGATGCGGGGCGTGATTCAAGAAAGTTTCGAAAGAATGATGCGAAGCCCGCCAAGACACTTGAACTTATTTTTGAAGGGACCAACATCGCAAAGACACTGCAGACGCGAAACAGGGAATACAATCACTTTACGCTGACGACAAACTACGCCGACGCTCAAGCTATACGCACGGACGACCTGCGCGAGGCCACCAGAGTGGTCGTGCGAGGAGAGCTGCAAAGGTTGTTCTCTTTCTCCCAATCTCAAGTGGCCTCGATTTTTGACATCGCCCACGAAGAGATCGACGAAATAACACAGTTTCTGCACTGCCGTAGCGGCATGCAATGAGCTATGTGACTGTCTCCCGCCGTCACCTTCGCCCTCCGGGCCCGCACCAAGGCCCATTAACGCGGCTGTTCTGTCGCCAGCCCGCCCGCCTGTCAGCCCGCGCAACGCCCCGAGGAAGGCTGACGTGTGGCGCGCTCCCGCTCAACGCCCGCTCTGCTATCACTACTGAGATATCTACAATCTACCGCCGATAACACATCTACCGCCGATGCCCACAGCGTTTGATTGAACTACGAGGGTTTGCCATGAGCATGCCGCGGCCAGAGCAAGGTGAACGGCTATGTTATATCGCCGACTTCCTCGCTGCCATTCGGTAGAGCCCTGAACGATCGTCCAGTTCCCCGTCACCAGGTTGCTACCTGTCGCCGCGGCGCCGACCGTACACTGGCCCAACCCATGCCCGGTCCCTTAGGCCTTATCCGTGAAACTAAAAGCAGCAACCGATGGAGGTGCGGTTGCTGTACGGCGAAATGCTGATGATCCTGTGCCACCGACAAAGATGCCGAAAAGACAATTTCCAGGACGTAGCAACGACACGACGCCTCCAGAACAAACGAGAGAAAACGCCACCTAAAGAAACCAGATATTCTTCATTTCTTTCTTATTTTTTTTAAAGTTTTGTGCGTAATCCTGTTATCTGTAACGCTTTTCACCTTTTGTCTACCTATGGCAACTGGCATAAAAAGGACACATATCCTGCGCATTCTGTTACATTACTTCAGAAAGGCCGGGAGTGCATCATATCATCTCACCCCTCGACTCTCTCTCTCTCTCTGTCTCGCTCTCTCTCTATATATATGTGTGTGTGTGTGTGTGTGTGCGTGTGCGTGTGCGTGTGCGTGTGCGTGTGTGTGTGTGTGTGTGTGTGTGTGTGTGTGTGTGTGTGTGTGTGTGTGTGTGTATGTGTACATACATGAACGAGAAGAGGGAAATTCAAGGGGGCACAATTTTCGTTAGTCATAGCATGAGAAGCCAAGAATGACACAGGATAGGGGAAGCGCAGATCCTAACTGAAATGTAGAAATGATAAACAAATGGCCATGAAAGTGAATGAAGTATCAACCCGCCGCAGGTGAGATACGAACCCAGATATTAGCATTACGCTTGCGATGCTTTGACTAATTGTGCTACCGTGGTGCCATTTTCCCATCCCCTGTCTGGGGCATTTACCTACTAGAACTAATCCTGGCAGTGTTAGCCTGCTGCATCACTCACGACCTTGGCGGTGGATGTGCAACATTCTTTCTGCCTCAGGCGTCACGTCTACGTGTCAGCTAAAGTATATAATATAGAGATTATGAATAAGGTTTCATTCCAGCCGGCGAACCCATGTTTACACACTTATGTGAGAAGCCCAACATGATTCCTCACCATTACGAACTGTTACAGGGCTTCCACACAGTTTGAGCACCGAATAAACATCACATCGATAAAAACTCGAGGCAGCAGTTGAAGGACCACTTCTAAGGCATCAGCATGCAGTTGGTGACATAATAGATACAAGCGACGCTAATGAAAGAAACGCAGCTATCGTAAGGCCTCTCTTGCCATTATATACACACACTGACGCTATTTAGCCGTCATTTCACAGTCTTGTTACGGCTTCCTATCCTCCTGCGTGCCAGAGGCAATTCCTGAGTGAACAAGACACATCACGAAAGCATGTTCCTCTGAGCTGTTGATACAGCCGGCATCTCTGCAGTGCTACTACTTAGGCGCTCCTCACTCCTATTTATTGGACGCAAGACTTCGTAGCAATCCTGTCTGTCGGTATGTCTGTATCATTGTATGTCTGGTATGTCGGTATGTACTCGGGGTGGCGCGGTCGGTCGTGCGCGCCCTCCCGGGCCGCTGTGTCTTGAAAGCCATGTGCGACGTGCACGTACAGAGACCGCCGCGGACTGTTTTCGCTTCGTTCGCATTGATGCAAGCGGCAGCGCGAAGGTCTATTTGCTCGCTGCTGCTGCCGCCTCGCTCACTCCAGCGTTTCGACAGCGAGTTTCCGCGGTCATCGAATGAAATGTGTTCCTGCTTGCGTGTGCGCGCGTGTGAACATAATTGTTAGTTTAGTTAGCATAATAAGTATGACTGTCCACTAATTCATATTAGTCATATGTATGACTAATATGACTGTCCACTAATTTGCTTCCGCACTTGTCCACAATATTTGCGCACGTGTGCTTGCTAGCTCACTGTGCCTCTACATTAGCTAAATTTGCCTTCACGAGTGACCATCTGACGCAGGCGCACATCTGCCGCCTCTCTCAGACCACCCATTCGCCTCCTTTCAAGAATATCCCCTGATCACATTGCTTACCTCCCCACAAAAAGACCTGAAGCGAACTTCTCAAGCATGGTCAGCGCTCATAATAAGTGCATAGCGTAAACTTAAGTAGCGGCAGCAACACGTTCTTCTCCCCTATCATGCCTCAAGTGAACCTACGTTATCTTGGAATTACAAAAAAGGCCGAACAGTCGTCAGTGTATGTCTAAATCAGTTGCTGTTATTACACCAAAGATGTCGTGACTGCATGAGTACTTATACTGACGGTTCCACTTCGCCTACCAGCTTGCAGCATATTTCATGTTTTCACCGAAACAGGTTACCATTAAAGATGTTACATATAACTACCTCAAGAACGGTGGAACATGCAGCCATCCGTGCCGCTTTGAAGAGTGTAAAAAAAAGATTTCATGGCGTCATACTTAGTGCGCTGAAAATATCAGCTCATGACACCCCAAACTAGGGGAAATAAATCTCTGCGAAAAGTTCAAGAAAAATAACGTTTGATCATCTCTTAGTGGTTTTGGCTGGTTGTGGCAGCAACGGCGAGAAATCTGCTGACATGGCTGCTTGGTCTGAGCACATTGACACCAAGACGCTTCCAATTGTTTCGCGAGGAAGGACTCTGCGAGGGCATCTACCTTCTTTCATATACGATGTTTCTGAAGTTCTTTGAGTGTCTCCCGTTTACGACTATGTGACCTACACGATTCGTTACGACTGCAAATTCCAACTAGCCTCTCCCGCTGCGAAGCAATATCGGTGTGCCGCTTATGGGAGGATGTGGCGCTCACCAACGCTTGCTGCTACCGCACTGGAACACCGACTTGTCAACATGCTACCCTTGTAGGTGCGACGAAACCGGTAAGAACCTATCGTGTACCTATCTTCGGCTAGACTTCCAAGGCCTCTCCAGATCAAAGCCCATTGTGTACCTGTCCTCGGTATGACGTCCAGTGCCTCATCCGACAGTTTTAACTGGCTGAACTCCACACCACTTTCTGTGAGAAAAATGGTCGTGCCATGGCCATATCCATTGCTGGAGCAAACAGCTATTCGTGCGCTAGTGCAGCTCTTGAAGGGCACCGGCATGCGTGACTGTTTATAGCCCTCCGGTGCATCATTCCGCCTTCACAGAGTGCTCAATCGCTCACTCTTTCCTTCTAGCCATCTTTAGGGTAGAAAACCGGATGTTTGTCTGGCTGACATTTCGGCCTTTTGTCGGTTACAGTGGTGCCTCGCGTGATTTTGTGATTGCACAATATTCAATCCTTAAAACTGTTCATCATATAACCTTTTACTGATTGCACAATACAGACTTTCTAAGTTGTAGCATATTTATTGCCGTCACTAAAACCAGAATGCAACTACTAAATAGAAATAATTGCTGTTTTGGTCATTTTTACTGACACAACTCTAAATTTTGTAAGCACCTCTCGATTTTCGCCAGGTTCGAAATGGCTTTAGCATTGCCGCTTCATTATGACGTCGCACCTCCTGTGGAAATTGCAGTGGTCTCTGCACGCACAATAAAGGCCGGGATACATGGAGCATTTCTATCGACGAATTTCGCATAGAAAAAAACGCATCGGCGGCGTAACGCTCAACTTCTGCTGGCTGCGGAAACATGAAGCGAAAAAGTGGCGGGTGCCGCCTCAGTGTGGCCAGACAAGGGAAACCTGCTTTAGTCAGCATAAAACGCACAAATACATTTAAAAAACGTTTGCTCTTTCTTCACAACCACAATATACAAGAGAAAAACCTTAAAGCTATGTTTAAAGCTCCTTCTGCTGCTTTTAATAATCTATCAGTATATTTCGTGCCTGTTCAGCGGAGAGGTTGCTTTGGAAATAAACGCTATGGCGACGCTGCGCGTAAACGGAAAAAGATTGACGTACAGACGGGTCTCTGTCTCTATTATCTTTATAATCTTTATAATCGACCCTTCCACTATACCAAAATATCTGCACCGCACCCATTCTGCACCGCGCAGATAAGCTTACCGTTAAATTCCACGCGAGCTGCCTTTGAAGTCATGACCATGTTGATAGCACAACCTGCCAAGCCTGCGAACAGAGAAGCGCGCGTGCGAAGAACATGTGCCGGCGAGGAATACGAAAGTGACGGAGGTGTCGGCCAGCGAGCCATGATTGGCTGCCTTGCTGGCCGCTTCCGGCAGCGTCCGACGACGCGCGTCAAATATCTGGCGGGTCCTGATCGGCGGCGATGGGCGTTTTTCTCGACGCCGGGTGTCGAATGCGCACCGTCGGGCGAAAATCGCGGACTTGCCGCCATAAAAACGCTGGATGTATCGCGGCGCCAAAAGCAGCGTTTTCTCATGAACATGAAAAAAATGCAACTTATATAAGACAAAAACGAAGATAAAGATATAAGAAGCCTATTTGATAAAACTGTTGATACAATCTCCCATGACTCGATCATGGAAGGCCTGGAGTCCATAAACTGTGGCCGCCGCATATACGCGTACGTTAGGTCCTTCCTGACGCACCGAACCGCGACAATAGGTTTGGGATCGACTAGGTCCGACACTTTCGACCTCCCGAACAGAGGCACCCCGCAAGGACCTATACTTTCTCCTATCCTCTTCTATGTGGGTATGCGTAAGCTCACCATTGAACTACAGCAGGACCCAGATTTAGGCGTCGCTATTTGCGCGGACGACATAACCCTTTCGACACGAAGAGGGTCGTATGCGGAAAAACAAGACACACTCCCGAGAGCAGTGGACAAGATAATGGCTTTCACGGACAGAGCAGGGATTAAACGTTCCCCTGAGAAGACCGAGCTGATCAGAATCAGGCCTAAATACGCGACGAAAAACGATATTGTACCAATAACGATACATCTGGATGAACGTCCCATTAGGGAGGCGAAAATACTGCGCATTCTGGGAATGTGGGTACAACAGAACGGAGGCACCACGCACACCACCCAAAAGTTGAGAGCAACAGCAGGGAACGTAGCCCGTATGATACGAAGGATATCCAGCCGTATAGATGGGCTAACTGAAGTAGAAACGATCAGTCTGGTCCACGCCTTTATAATTAGCAGGGTCACGTACGCACTCCCGTACCACGCACTAACAAACCGGGATATGAAACAAGGTAATACAATTATAAGGAAAGCCTTCAACGCAGCGCTTAGCCTCCCCGAAAATGCTTACAACGATCAAGTTGAGAAACTGGGCGTCTACAACACATTTGAAGAATACGCTAGCGCGCTCCTCATAGCTCAAAGAGAACGGCTCTGCTCAACGAACCAGGGACGCGCAGTACTAGATAAGCTGAGCTTCACGCCACGACCGCTATACTGCGACGAGGATACAGTGTTACTGGACAGGGACACGAGATCTCATATCCCGGTGGCACCGATACCAAAGAATATGCACCCAACGTACCATGCAGGTAGAAGACGAGCACCAGCTGCAACCTTGCGGAATAGTTTTGGGAAATGTTCTACCGCGTACTACACAGACGCTAGCAGAGCCAGTAGAGAGCCTCACACGCTAGCAGTCACTCAAAAACAACGTGTCATAACGGCCACAGTCGTAACTCGGTCCACGTGTGCGGCCGAAGCGGCTGCAATAGCCGTGGCCATTGCAGACGCGGAACACAGAAACGAATCGGCAGTCATATCCTCCGACTCGCAGACAGCTTGTCGCCTGTTTCTCAAAGGGACGGTACCCAAAATGGTACGTAGAATTCTGGGGCAAGCCCTGACAGAACACCACGACCGTATTTGGTGTCCGGCTCACGAGGGCTTGGAGGGCAACGTTGCGGCAGACCGTATATATAGCTCGAGGATTCAACAACCGAGCTGCGGCCGAGCCGACCGCGAGACTCCTTCCAAGCACTCGTGACATTCTTCTACAACAGCGGGAGGAACGCAGAGAGTATGGTCAACCACACAAGGCCCTTAACAGACATCAGAGTAGGGACTGGCGACGCATTCAAACAAACAGCTTCCCCAACCCGCATCAACTCAGTAAAATATACCCAACTAGATTTCTGGACGTCTGTCCATGGTGTTCTAATAAACGCACACTACAAGATAGCACATGGCAGTGCCTGGAAAGGCCTTCACATATTAATAGCCCATACATAACTGCACATCCAATTATGTTAAATAGGCAGTGGGAGCATGGCTTGCAGACGAGGGAAAGGAGAGCCAAGTGGCTCTCCTTGACCAAGCCCAGCGAGCCGCTCCCGCCAGTTGAGCACTGGACTAAGGGCCCAACCACGCTCGCCTACTTTTCTTTTTGAAATAAAGTTTCTTTCCTACTTGCGTCTCGAGTGCTGTGGTGCTGAATACTTTTTTGTAAAATATTGTAAGGGGCAGTTTTCTTTTTATTCATGCGCCACCGCAAAGCAAGAAATAGAAAACAGCGGTAGAATGCCTATTGTCCCAGAATGAAAATGGGTTGGAATTTGCTCTTATGAAGAATTCTAGTATAAGAGTGTTCTGCGATTGCTCGCTCGGAACTTCTCTTTCTTCCAGATAAACACAGCCAAAGGTGGAATTGCGCCTCACTCACTAAAAACATTAAGCTTGAAACCAGGAAACCAGCCACAGGAGGTGATGGAGCAGAAATTGAGCTTATAACGTCGCCGCTGGACGCTTCGTCAGAAGAAGAAAAAAATAGAAATACCAGAAATACTAGGCATATGCAAAAGCACTGGAACGGCGAATAGTGTGCGCATGACGCAACAACGGCCAAACCAGCCGTCCATTCCTCTAGGGAACCTCACACAAGCTCAACTTCACTGCAGGGTTGGCTTCCCCATGAAGGAGTGCGAGGGGAGGGGCGGTGGTCGATGGGACAATGAATAAAGCTGCGTGTAGTTCACCACCCACCCGTCTATTTCGCGCATCGCTGGGCGTTGGTCACTGTGCCCCGGTGGAACAGCGCCACTGGCTCGACGTTGCGGAGGGCCGCCAGCAATAAAGGAGACCTTAACGGTGAGAGCCCCTTCGCTGACCTGCCTGTCAGCGCGTCGGCGATGAGGATGGTACCGGACCGCCTACTTTAGTTACCGAACGAGAAACAAGCTTAGAGGGCTGGTCGTTCCGCCGGGAAATTAGGAAAGAAATGCAACAGCTTTCATCTTGAGGGTAAGTTGCACAGGTTTGGGGAATCTTTGTAGTGCGTGCGTCACAATTTTTCTGACCCCTTAGGACACAGGAGTGAGTAGCAAGCAACTACTACGACTCACTACCTGCATATTACGGAGAATTCTATCACTGAACCGGAAGCCTTATATAGGCTGTTGGCGCTCAGCAACCTATGCAGGTGCTTGGCTTGCTGTCACCATTTGCGAAGTTGCAAGTTACTCAAGGATATGGTTGCACTTGCGTCCCGACGCCGTTGCATTTCCACTTACGTTTGCAGTGAAACTACAATGGCCTGAAGTTATGGACTCACAGAACGCTCAATTCCCGCTCATTATCCCGTTTTCACTGTGTGTTTTTTTTCATTTGGTGTGTCTGGCCAAGTTGAAAGACGCAGCGATGAATTATATCGTGTTTACATTTCCCACAATTTTGTGAAACATTGTGTTACATTTCCTAGGTGAAAGAGTAAGGAATTAGTGATTACTTGTTTTTTTCTTCACGCTTGTGATGAGTATCACCTATTACGTGTGCATGGTGCTAATGAACTCAAGAACCACATACCGTGACAGCAATTTTTCGTAGTATTCTTATTTTATCAACCTTATATTTCTGTAAACCTGAACAAGTGGTGCTGACGCTAATGTTAAATTATATATTCCACCACCGAGAACACCGCGTTGGTGAGAACACGGGGAGGGGAAAAATGGCGGCGGGGTGTATGTTATTCATAAATGCATACAAATAGCATGAGGTAGAACATTGCAGAGCCGTTTTATTGGTACGAATATCTCTTGAATAACATCTATAAAGAAATTAACAAAGGAGAAAAGGAAATAGATCAGTGTAAGTGAGACCCACAAAGAAAAGTTGGCAAGACAACCGTATCGTCGTATCATTTAGTATCATCGCATATGTCGCGCCCAACCGATACTGCCGTAGCTGTGTAACTTTGAGCTTCCCTTCATTTTCTCGCCTTTCTATTTGAAGTACGAGTACCTCCTGGCAAGCAGGAGCCAATTGCAGACACAACTAGTGACTCACTTTTCTGCGATCCTCGCCTCACGGTTTCGAGTAACCTAGCCCGGAATGAAGTATAAGAGAACTCCTTTAGCATAACTGCAGGAGATATTCAGAGCAGGTCACAAAAATAGCATAGAAAGGGAAGTGAATGAAATGAAGACCATAAAAAAATGCTGAGTAAAATAGTTTGCGGGGTGCAATGTGTTTTTCATGTGTTATATGCTCTTTTTGAGGCGCCACCGGCCGTTACGGCAGATCAAAGCCCGAAATGCTGTGGCGGAGGGGGCGGAAGGGGGGACCATTAAAGACGACTGAAACGGTCGTTCATGGGGAGAAAGCTCTACGTGGAGGGCCGGGGGCTCTGAACTGTGCCGCTGTACGGTGGGGGAGAAGCGCATTGTTGCCGCCTCATTGAAACGCAGCAACACGCGTGAACGGTGACACCCCGCCATTGCATCGTTTACGATGCACAGGGAGGGGTCCACAGGCCCAGATGAGGCGTAGACTAAGTAGTTTCTGCCTTCTTTTTGTTACCCATTTGGGGGCCATAGGGCTGTGAGCAACAGGGTGTCCACTGCAGGTGGCCTTGTGATTAAGCCGATACTTTGGTAATCTTGTAGCTGACGTCACGTTCGTTCTGAGCTCGATGCCGTCGATGAACGTAGCAGCCTTCCTTGCATCCTCATACTGTGTCTTGCAGGGGTATTCCCACCGCGCTAAGTGCCGCCAGACGCATGTTTGTGAAATGCCCTTATCAAATCGAAACCTGACAACTCGTCTTTCAGCTAAGCATGGTGTTTTAATGCCTGGCGCGCGAAATTCTCCGCGCTGGACACACTGCACTGAATTTGGCGACGCGGTGCATTACAACTGGCACTGCCACTGCTGCCACCGTCGCCATGCAGCAAGAACATGTTTACTTGGTGATCTTAAGAAAAGGTCTGCGAGGTGCGGCACCTGCTCTTCCAGAGAGATTTGGGATGAGCGCGAAAAGAAGGTGTCACGTCTCCTCCTGCTTTGCGTAACTGGCACCTAAAGTTGCGTTCAGACTACGCATGGTTCAATCAGATCGTTCGCATGGATCGTAAGCGTAAACACATCAAGTGCAACTAGTTTGTTCAGACTATTGTTGCATTGAGCGTAAAGTACGCAACATTAGCAAACAGCCAGGGCGTTAATGTTGTAATACCCGTTAAATTTAGGATAGGCACAGATACGACTGTTACGACGCCACCAATGCGCGAAGCAGTTTGGACTTGCACCTAACGGTCATGGGGCTTCCCCGACCCTCAGATTCCTCGATTAAAAACCGGCGAGCCGGCGACGCCATCCGACGCTGCTACGTGGTTGCCCGTAGTTTTGCTAGCACCTCTGCCGGCCCTCGTTTGCTAATCGGCGCCGTATTGAAAACTGATTTTACCACTTGCCCGGGAGCGCTGATTGGCCAGTCCTAAAAGACGCATGTAACCTAAGTGCTGACTGTGAGTAGCCGGTTTTTAGCGGTGTAACAGATGTTTCAGCAGTTGAGTTAAATGCCATTATTGTGATATTTATGGCAAATGCGACTGTAGTCTTAACACGGCTCAGCGAATGAGATGTAGAGCTCTTCGTAGTCTATACAACAATGCAACTGTGTAGCGAACGTTTTGAATGACTAAACACTGCCTTCCAGGCTAACACCGCCTAATGGGAAGATTGAAAATGCTAACGCGACAGCATTAGGGCGCCCTGTGTCACAGAAATGCGGAGTTGTAGGTGAGCGAAAATTTCCGTATATATTTAGGTATGCGTATATACCGCAGCATTAATATGGTTGCTCATACCAAATCTTACATTCCTGACAAATTTATTCCTCGGAATTTCGCGCACGACAGCCCATACAGAAAAGTAATGAAATAATACACCGAGATCGCATGTATATTATGGTAAATCTTCCTATACTGGAATATAAAAAGTACGAAAGACTAACCGAAACGTGAAAATGACGCACTTATTATTGACGCGGCTGTGCGCTACCTCCGGGATTGGTCCACGCAAGAGACCGCGCTTCTACCACAAATCTCGCCTGCGTGCCTAGCGTTCGCCGACAGCGTTTCCCGGTAAGCATTAGGGTTACTAAGCTGCAGTTGTTGGGAAGCGTAAGAAGCAGTCAGGGATCTTTGAATGCAATCGAATTCCACTTTTAAAAGCCAAGCTGAAGCGTCCTCCAAATTTTCGTTTATCCAATGCGTGGAGAGCGGCTTGTAATAGCCCTCCATGGAGCAGTTCAGAGCCGAATGAGTCACCAAAGCCTGTTGTACTATCTTGCATTGTGCTTAGGTAGTTATGTCATAATAAACAATAACGAACTCTGCAATTATTATACATGTATATGCAGCAAATAAGTAAGTCTGGGTCACATTCGAAAACAGCAAAAATAATGGCATGGACCTTTTACTATTCCCGTTTAAAAAGATTCCACGAAATAAAAACAAAAGAAGGCGTTAGGAGATGGCGGCGGTATTACGCTCAGCGATTTCGTCAGCACTGTGCTCATTTATTAAACACGAGCATTTTCCCACAGTGAATACCAGCGCCTTATTTTTCGTTGCCCGCTTTTTCTTTATATAATTGCGTTCGCGCATGAAGGGGGATGGTCAAGAGGTAATGCATGATTACAGCTGGGATTGTAGTTTGGGATAGAGAGGCTGGACTCGATAGTAGAAAATGTCCAAATCTTGATAAATTGAAAACAAGGAATATATACTTTAATATCTAAATTAAGATCATAATTTTAAACAGTCGCAGTTTCGCCCGAAAGACGAAGCATCGATTGCGATACCAAATTACGGGACAGCTATACTCAGTAATGATAGTAGTTTGATCGGCCGTATAAGCTAGTAAACATAGTCATAATAAATCATATAACAAGCATGGTGTCATGCATGCACAAGCAGTCATCAACACATCTCAATGGGGGACAGCGAAAACTCGCTATCACTTTACTGAGGAAACGCGGCAGCAGCAGCGAGCGAATTGACCGTTCATGCTGCCGCTCACATCCACGCAAACTTTGAAAGCGCCGCGCAGAGCGGACACTGTAGCCTTCGCTGATGGCTTTCGAGTTATAGCGGCCGCGTCGGGCACGCACGGCTGCCCGGGTCGTCAAACACCCAGCAGCTCAATCCGAAGTGACGGTTCAGGAAGTCTCTCCGAAACCTTGCGTTGGCACCGACAAAGTCGTTATTACGGCCATCGGTGGTGCTGTCCCCATCTCGGCGCCGTCTCTTGCGCTCGACGTCTCGGGCACGCTCTTCTACCCGGGCAGCCGGATTGGCCCGACATCGACGGTTACATTCGGCGGCATGGGCGCGTTCTTGTTCTCTCAACGCCGCCTCGGTCGCGGGTCATCGATGGTCACATTCGCGCCGCTGCTCTCGGCGTCGTTCCTCGTACTTCGCTGTTCCTTGGGAATACGAACAATTCAAGGAACGCATGGCAACGTCGCAGACAAAATGAGCCTTCATCCCCTTACCGGATAGGCACTACGTCACAGACACGTGGTCTCAGCCACAGGTAGCCGCTACAACCGCGCTTCAATGCGAGCGCGGTCTCTTTCCTTTGTGGCCGGTAAGCGCGAGCTTCGATGCGAGAGCGTTTTCTGTTCCTTTGTGGTTCCACGTCTGTTGTGGAACACGTGGCTTCAGACACAGGTGGCCTCTAACACCACGCTTCGATGCGAAACAAACGGATGTTCTCTTTCCCTTTGTGGTTTTTTTCGCCCTCGCTGTCGGTTCTGAGCTCCCCCGCTCACCTTTTGGAGGAGTGGTGTCTTTAAATTATGGGGTTTTACGTTCTAAAACCACCTTCTAATTATGAGGCACGCCGTAGTGGAGGACTCCGGAAATTTAGACCACCTTTTTTTCTGTAGCCTACACCTAAATCTAAGTGCATGGATGTTTTCGCATTTCGCCCCCATCGAAATGAGGCCCCCGTGGCCTGGATTCGATCCCGCGACCTCGTGCTCAGCAGCCCAATAGCATAGCCACTGAGCAACCACGGCGGGTCGGAGGGGTTCCTGCTCACTAACAAAGGGGTTGCCCTAGCCATAGACAGCTTCTCTGTAAAATAATGGTGATGACGAAGCGCCTCATTACACGACGCGACTAGAAAAACCCGTCGAATGCGTAAAAGGCCTTCTTCAGCCGACGTCTCCTGGTTTGCACAAGGCCTGGAGGCCTGGTCACTTCCATCCATGACGTCATCTTACCTTGCTTAACTGTCATTCAGTGGCGTACCAACAATTTCTGGAGGGTGTGTGGGGGGAGGGCGAACCTTAAATATGCTCTCGCTCTCTGTCTCTGTCTCTCTCTCTCTCTCTCTCTCTCTCTCTATATATATATATATATATATATATATATATATATATATATATATATATATATATATATATATATATATATATATATATATATTAGAGAGAGGGATAGGAACGATGCAGTGGGACGCCTCCCAACAAACACTTCCTATTGCACCAACCACGTGTCCTGGCGTACCTCGCCACCGCGAACCTGCCATCTTCACTGGCGTGGCTGAAACCGATGAGGAGGACTGGCTCACCACACACGAGAAGGTCAGCGCGCATAACAAGTGGGATGAACCAGCCAACTGAACAATGCGGTGCTCTTTCTCGCGCATGTCGCCAGTCTGTGTTTTAACAACCACGAAGCAGATTTCCTTGCCTGGTCCATCTTCAAAACTGCCCTTGTCGATGTATTCGGTCGCCCCTCTGCTCGTAAGCGGCATGCCAAGTAGTGTTTGCGGGCGTGCTCTCAGCAGCCGGGTGAATCATTTACCATTTACGTTGCGGACGCCCTGGACTTATGCAAGAAAATGAACTTGACCATGGTGGAGTATGAGTGGATCAGTCATGTGCTGAAGAGGGCGAACCGCTGGAAAGCGCTGGAGAGTACGAGCCATTGTGATCCTTCTCTACAATATATATCAGTCCGATCCGTCTCTACAATATATACATATATATATATATATATACATTCCATGCTGTAGCATTTGTTAAAGCCACAGTTTCAGCGTAGCTAGTGAAATGGCCCACAGCAACTATGATCCACCGACTGCCGTCCGAAGTCAGTGGTAGCGGGTCGTAAAGGTCAGCGCCGACGCGATCGTAATATTTAGTATGGCGTGGAAGCGGCTGCTTGGCGCCCGATGTGCATAAAGTTGGCAATTTGCGACATTGACAATCAGACAAACATTGAACACACTTTCTTAAAAAAGTGGATATTCCGTGCCAGTAATTAGCAATGGCGAATATTATCGTATGTTTTAAATACTGCGGCGCGGCAACATTGACGATCGTCCTGAAAACAGGCGCATATTTGGGACCTTAAGCTGCGCAGAATGATCAGTAAACATGCATGGTATTTCGGAGCGTAGTTGCGTCAGTGGAGCAGCCGATCACGAATGGCGAAATGAACAGCTTGTCATGGGACGGATCGGGATACAGCTAGGGATGGTGGACGATTCAGAGAGATAAGCGTAAAGAGAAGCGATCCACGGGTCACAGCGTTGTACGGTGCCATTCGAATCAAAGTCGAGAGATGGCACGGAGTGTGTGCAAGTGGTTCCGCAGGGGTAGTGTGAAGGTAGAGGTGAACAGGATAGGCCGTCTGCATCAGAGTTCTTGCTTCCCCGGCTGTAGACGACGCAAACATCTTGCTCCTGGATTCGGATTGTCCAGTGTGCTAGTAAGCCAGATGAATCTTTCGAAGTGCCTAGCCAACAAATGCATGGTGGTCTGTTACGAGGTTGAAGGGGCGGCAATAAAAGTGTGGGCGGAAGTTGCCAAGCGCCCGTATTACAGTCAAGCACTTTTGTTTCAATGCTGTTGCAAGTGGCTTATCCTTTTGTTAGCGTGCGACTCGCATAGGCGACGAAGTATTTAGAGTAGTAGGGCTTTGGTTGCCCGAGAACGGCAGCAAGACTGATATCGCTGGCGTCTCGATGTACTTCAGTTACAGCTTTCGGGTAGAAATAGCGAAGAATAGGGCAGAGGTAAGAAGACGACGCAGCGTAGCAAACGCGACGTCGCATGTAGGGAAACAGGAGGAGGGGTCTGCACCACCGTTGAGGAGCTGGGTCAAGAAGATGTGATCGATGCGAAATGGCAAAGTGCCAGAAATAGGGGCATAAGCTCACAAAACTGCGAAGTTCATTGATGGTAGTAGGCTTGAGGAACTCACCTCCTGTACGAAGTTTCGCAGAGTCCGGTAGAACGCAGTGCTCAGACACGATGTGGCCTAAGATGATGAGCTTCCGCGCGGCGATATGGCACTTTTTGAAGTTAACTTGCAGGCCAGCGTAAGTTAGACCAGCTCCTCCTCTATTTTTTTTTCAGTGCCAGCCAGATGCGGTCGATCCGACCGTCCACCATCCTCTCCTATCGTCCTATCCTACTCTCCCCTGGCGGCTATCCTTCGCGCCTGCTGTACGGTAGTGGGGAGGAGTACCATCTGGGAGGCGCTTCACGGCAGGAGTCGGAGGAAGACTGACGCATGATAACCTGACACCTGATAGACGCAGGGACGGAGCGTCTACCACTTCTCATCGGGAACGGCAGCGGCGCACGCTCAGGTGCCCGCGTTACGCAAGCAGGCGTACCCAAATTCGTCGTACCGTCTGGGTAGCGACGCATCGCGGCGACTCACTGAACTAAGGGGCACCAACAACTCCCACTGGGGAGCGAGCGACTGCGCTGGCACTGAAAAAATAGAAAATGCGTTGGTTAGATGTGTCAAAGCATGTCTAAGGCGAAATAGTTGGGTAGAAATATTAGAAAAAATAACTACTATATTGTCGAGGTAACATATACACTAGGCCCAATTGAGGCCATGCACCGTATTGTCCATGAGTCCTTCAAACATGGCAGGCGCATTGCACAGACCAAAGGACATCACGCTGAATTTTCCTAGGACATCAGGTGGAATAAATGCAGTTGTCTGTTGATCGGCTTTGGCCATCGGGGCCTGCATGTAGCCAGAACGTAAGTCTAGTGACGAAAAGAATTCTGCTCCTTGAAGGCTGTCGATGGCGTCGTCGATGCGCGGCAAAGGATAGACGTCTTTGCGCATGACTCTATTTATTCAATGGTAGTCAACGCAAAAACAAATAGACCCATCCTTGTGAACGAGAACGACAAGAAATTCCCAGGGACTGTGGGATGCTAGAATAACGCCACAAAATAGCATATCGTCCACTTGGTTGTTAAGGACGTGATGCACTTCGGCACAGACGCGGTACGGTCTTTGAAACATCGGCTGGTGTAAATCGCTGTCAAACTAGTGCTGCACTTTCGACGTGCGGTGCTGTTACGACTGCGAAGCCGAATGAATTTCTAAAGTGGTGTAGAAGCTGAAGAAGGTCGGAGTGTTCGTCAGGAATTAGGGAACCGATGCTTACACTCAAGAACATGTCACACGACGACAAAGAATGGAAAGGACATGTAGTTCGTTGGAGTCAATACGGCAAGACTCACCTGGCACATTAACAAAGAGCGAAGACTCACGGTGTTTAACGGGGCCGAGATATTCACCAGCAATCAACTTAATAAACGCAGAAAGGGGACTGCACACTAAAATATTCCTAAAGCTGGCGGCGATGTCAAACCTTACAAAAGGCAGTGGAACGGATTTGCGACTCATGAAGATGTCAGACGTTGTAAAAAAAGATCATAGCATCGGAGACGCAACCGCAGAAGCCTGGGAGAAGGGCAAAGGAGCCAGGCGGAATGTCGGGGTCCTCGCGCACGACCACTTTAGGCGCCTGATCAAGAGCTTCGTGGGATGGTGCGCCTCCGAGAGGCGAAAATTCAACTAGAGTCGAGTACGATATTATGACGGGATGGGAAGTTCCACCTGAGCGCGACGTCATGGAAGCAGGCAGAAAGACCAATAAACTCGACAATGTCCATAATACTATGTAAATCCACGCGGGAAGTACAGGCTGCTAGAAGTGTACGTGCGGCGCGTTTTCTGTATGAAACGACCATCCAGAGAGTGGCGTGGTCACCTAGCGCACTGAAGGGTAGAGTTTGGTGGCTATAAATGAAATGGCTGCGCCGGTGTCCGCAAGCCCAAAAGTAGAAACACCTTCAGCAGATATTGCGACCATGTTAGCATTATAGGAGCGAGGGCAGCTGAATGGTGGTGCAGTTCTTGTATCTTCAACTGCGGCGCCTAATTTTCCTGGTTGGAGGGTGCAGGTGGGCGACAAAATGGGGAGAGCGATCATCGCCGAGGAGATGGTGAAAGGTGTGACGGAAATTCAGGGAGGTCATTACAAACATACCGCTTGGAAGTATAAGGAGCGGATTCGCGCAAGGCCTGCTGCCATACTGGAACGGCTGGGCAGCGTCGATGGAAGTTTGAAGGCGACGATGACAATGCCGAGCGATGTGTCCCGGAGTGCAGCAGGTGTAAGAAGTGGGACTCTTGTCGAGCGTGCGCCAAGGATTGGTGACTCTTGGCCCGGCCCAAAATGCAGTAGGAGCGGCGCGTGGTGCAGAATGGTGGCTGGGAAGGCCTACGGATGACCTGTGCGTACGTAAGGGCGCGGATACAGTGCCTGCGCACAGGTAAGAGGCGCGTTCACATGCTGCTGGTGGCGAACGATGGGAACAAATAAATGAGCGACCTCTTCGGCCATGACAGTGCGAACTGTTGGTGGCAGACGTGAGGACGGCTCCTGAGGGAAGGGGGGACCAAGGAAAGTTCTCGAGCACCTTCCTCGCACACGAAGTCTTTGATCTGATGAGGCAGTGGAGAGTGCTCGGGAATGGCAGAGTTTGACAGCAAGTCGGTGTTTGACAGAGGCTGCCGTGTCAAGGCCCTTTGCTTCTTCAACTTATTGTAGCTCTGACATAAGGTGACGACTGGAGAAACTGTGCTCGGATTGGTGGCCCGGAGCATCGGCCCCTCTTCGATTCCTGTCAGAATATGCTGAATTTTATCAGCTTCGGGCACTTTGATCTTTGATCCATTCGCAGTTTACTTCGCAAAGTGATTTTACATAGCGTACCACCAACTCTCGCTAAATTTGGTCTTGGTGGTTTTCCCAGTTCTGCTAAGACATAGGCGTCAATTCTACTCAGCTCGTAAGAAATTCTCATAACACTCTAGAGTGCTTGCATACGTAATTTATAGCGAAAGCCCGAATCAAACATCTATATTTAACTTTACCTGCACAAGACCCATTACCTTGTCTTTACCAACCACCAAACATAAAGAAGCTATCTCTTTATTTTGGTAAGTAACGAGGTCAGCCTAATTTAACACACATTAAAAGGTAAGAAGAAAGAAAAATGAGGCTTCAACAATTATACGTAATGCTTCTAAATAAGTCAGAAACGACAAGTCTGCGCGACACATTGCACTTAAAGTGCTGTTTCTCCTTGAAAGTATAAAATACTTTAAACGCAGAGTTCTATTGGGATATCGAGAAACAGAGCTAATAACAGCAGCGTGATACTTTCCAATACTTGCTTACAATTATTTTCAAAGCTGTAACGACAAAGAGCGTTGCCGAAAGCACAGTTACGACTACAAGAAAGAGGTCAACGCGCAACTCCACTCAAGCCAAGCCGAACACAACGAATAGGCCATTTTCCCAGCATGAACCGTCGCCGAGGATGGCTGTGGCAGCGATCAAGACTGGGCCTACGCCAAGGACTTCAACAGCGACGCCACATGATACGACGCATAGGATGCGGATCATTTTTGAGCAAGATAGTCCAACAGCCATTCAAGTGAGCAGCAGCACATCTCTACCATCTGCGACATGTGGACCGAAGTAAAAAAAACATGAAAAATAACAGACATGAAACATGTATAGGCCCCACCATGTACTATTCAGTCCCTAAGGACGTCAAGCATAAGCTGATCTACCGATCCTACGTGGCGCCCCTGCCTCATTCATGTGTGACCAGAGCACATGCGGTGACACTAGCTGTATTCATGTGCGGGACTCTATTATGTCGCCCTGGACGCTACAGCCAGCCTCGCCCACTGGAGCTATGGTAGAGGTGGTCGGACAGGTGAACTTTTCTATGAAGCCAATGAGGCTACAGAACAATCGTGGGACATTTGACTAGCGGCGCATCTTTATGTTTCACTTATCACCGTCTGCTAGTTCCCTCGTATGTTACCTGTTGCTCGCACTCTCTCGGGAGTGGGGGGGGGGGGAAGCGTGTGACGAATCGCACAAGGACGGTACGTTGCACTAGAAGAGAAATAGTTAGACGAAGAATGAAAGGAGTGTTCGGGCAACCATGTTTCTCTCTGTCCGCAACCTCCTACTCGCGTCAACTATCTACATAAGACGTCTGGTTTAGCTCACTGAGTAAACCAGAGAAGCAAGCTACGAATCTCGTATGATGCAGGAAAACACGTGGAAAAACAAGGGTTCAGTGAAATTTACAACACTTACGCGTAAAGCAGGAAAGTGAAAGTTTCGCCAACACATCGCCCTTCTCCATATTTTCACAAGCTTTTCAGTCTTTATCTCGTGCCGCTATTCTAGGAGTCTGGGTAACATTTCGATTAGCGGCAGTATGACGCCCTGGAATGCTTGAGTGAGTAACTTTCTGGAAACGCTGTAGTGAACCTACGCGGAATAAACATTTATTGCTAGGCAATCAGAAGATTGCTTCGTACTTAGAATAAATGTGAACACTGTTCCCCGCACTGCTTACTGAGGACACTGAGGGAAAACAAATAGATGTGGTGTATAACGCTTCAAAGTGGCGAGAAAGCGCGTATTCTATAGCTGTTCTCAGAGCCCCTCCCCCCCCCCCTGCCCCCCCTCCACCATATACACAGTCTACACAATTAAACTTCTCGGTCCGCGTTACCTAAAAGTGGTCTTCATCAAAATATGAAATATCTGCCGTTTTTGCTCCTACCGGGAAACAAATAATAGTACAACTCTTATCTATAAACCGCCTAAAAATGAAATTAACAATGTCAAAAATGACACATTCCTTTACAGAAAAAATAAAGTAAGTATTCAATCAGTACTCAAAATGGCCCTGTACGTTGAACAATGTCCCTTTGTCGAACATATCTAAGATAAGTCGTGATTATACAATGAAATTGGCAGGTATACCTGTGAGAAGTATGATCAATGTTTTGATGGGGTTAACATGCTATTTGGGCTGTCTGTGGAGGGAGAATAATAGTTCCAGGATTAGATAATCCAATGATTTCCTGCCATGACGCACAGCAGTCATTGTGCGCGGCTGATTATAATACTTTATTCGCACTTCCCGTCGCCCGCAAGTGAAATATAATAAAGACATTGTGCTTTCAAATACGGATATAGCGGCCCCCGAAAAACTGGACGCGATGCAATTAGCGCAAGCCCACATTTGTTAGGCGAGGAACTGCCGAGCGCCAGGCCTACGCAAAGCGTCCCAAAGAGGCACGAAAGACGATTCTCGCAGCCCAAGCAGGGGATACGTAGTATACAAAAACATTATTTACACGGTCGCACATTAAGGAAGGAAATTTTGCTTCATAGGTAGTTTTTTGTACTTTCCACCGTGCAACCGAAAGTTCCAGCTCTCAAACGTGGGGGAGAAATTGACCATAATGTGTACCCCGCCCCACACACTTTTGACTGTGAGGGGGGGCACTTCCCCCTGCACCCCCAGTCAATACGGCTTTGCCACCTTAGAGTATAATAGAGATGCTCCTGAGTAAGCCGCGGTGATTTTTACATAACCATTTTCGTCATGCCGGCCTTGACAATGGACATTTCTGTCCATGTAGCATGACATCATAAAGCAGAGTACAGGCCTGCTATCTGGGAGGTATTGCGTCAGTGTAGCAGAATGGAGTCCGTGTAGCAGAATAGAATGTCCGTACGGACAGGATAAACATTTGTCGAGCACTTAACTGCTGTCGCAGTAAGAGCCGAGTCGACGTCCCGCTTGCGAGCCGCAGATGTGATGCTCTCACATACGGTGCAAACAAACTAAATGCGTTTTATGCGTAAATCGTCCATGATATCTCTTTGGCAGAAGCTGTATCTAGGTACAGTCTTGAAAGTTGTGCGATCCGTGAGCCTCGCGTCTGAGCGTACGACCGATTGTGACAAAGGTAGGCGCACTGGCAAAACCAACTTAAGAATCGCGCTCGCGTATGTATTTGTGTGGCTATGGCTGATCTACTGCTTGGCCGCTGAACACGAGGTCGAGGGTTCGATGGCGGCCGCATTTCCATGTGAGCGGAATGGAAAAAATGCTCGTGTACCGTGCTTTGATTGCACGTTAAACGACCGCAGTTGGTCAAAATTAGTCCGGATTCCTCCTCTAGGCTGTCCTTTATAAGTCAATGTGCAATTTGGGCACGTGAGTCACCTCAATTCATTGAAAAATCACCGAGCTAGCTTTTGATCAGCTCCGACAGGACAACTTAAACGTGGCCCTAAGCGTAGCCGCCATGTCGAATAAATTCGACATTTTCTACTTCCTAACGTGGCGGCCCTTTAATTAGCTCGTTTGCCGCGTCTTTCAGAGCGGCACAGGAGCGGCGCGCAATGCTACTTGTGGTTCTATCTTGAATTTTTCTTTAATAGTTTTGATAGCCACACCCGAAATATTCAAGGCAGAAATAAAAGTCATGAGTAAATCTAAGAAATTCAAGTTTATTGACACGATTTAAAATCTGTACTGCTAGCAATTCTGTTTTTAATAAATAATTGTAAAAGTTTCTTAATTAGTTATAAAAGCTAATGAATTACGAAAAACAAGAAAACATACTAGACGAATTTTAAGGTTGCTGCTAACAACGTACATTTTGTTTTACACGCATTGAAGTCCTCTCTTCTCATTAAAGAAATGGTTAATCATACCTGCTACGACCAAAGCGCAATGCACATTTTTTGTAAGAATTGTGGGTTCATAAGCACGCTGTCGCCCTCAGCGAAATATCGGTTTAACCATAGCTTTCTGGCATATAGTGTACAACAGACGTTTGAGGAATATGGGGATCAATTCGAGGCAGCGCACCCGTTCTGAGTGCAGTATGTTCGTCCTACCGATATTTTGGGTCACAGCTAAAATAGAAGGTGCAACAGTGCACCTTCCTCCTTCGTGTACATATTGCGCATTCGCGTACATATTCCGTATACGTGTCCGCCTTCTGCACGGTAAACCCGAATGTTCACCAACCCGGCGTGCACGGGCAACGCCCCGTTTTACAGCTTCCAGACACCGCGTACTCTGATGGCATATGAACCTCTCGCAACACGAATACGTTGCCCAGTGGGACAGTTAACAGGAATTTATGGCTAAGCCAAGTCTCCGAATTGCTGCCGCAGTTTCGGTTGCCCGCATGGACGCATAGGCACAGCGTCCCTTCTGAGCCCGGCGGGCAGAGTTTAATCCAGTATTCAGCGAACCACCAGTGCGCGTTGTTTCACAGATGGGGAGGAAGAAAAGCTGCAATAAACAGTCTTTCGCGAGATAGCTTCACGCTCGTATCAAGTTCAAAACGCACCAGCTGGCGGCCCCTTAACGCAAAGGAAAAAAAGGAGCCGTAACAAACTAAGATATAACACGACAGACTTCGAGTAAGTGGTCTTGAGCAGAGTTAATTGCCGCAGTAACAGAGCGTAGCCCCTATAAGTTCTAAGATGTCGCCAGGCTTGGGAAGGAAAAGTGCTTTCCCATGTCGCCTGACACATTGTGCGCAAGGATAGCACCAGGGCATTATTCCACTCGTGTCAAAGCAAGCAGCAGAGGTGAAGAAATGCATTATTTACCTGGTGTTTACAGAAGTCAACAAAAAACATACGCACGAAAGCATGAATGGGTGTGTCGTTATTCCAAGCATGGTTAATTGATGTACATAAAATGTAATTATCGAGCAGAGCTTATTCCTAAATATAGGCATTGTGCCGCACGTGTTGCCACGTGTTGCTTGACTTTTCTTACACTTTCAAAATATACCGACTATAGAAAAAAAATTATAATAATATTAAAGAACGCTGAAAACAAGCTATGAGCTGGAAGTGGTGCGCGGAGTTTTGTTTGATGACGCGTGGGCAAAATAACAGGTTCCAGCAGCTCCAATCGCTCGACCTTTAAAGCACAGGCTACATTACTTGTAGAAATAACTCTCTGTGGCGGCGTATTGTTTTTGACGTTGCGCTGCTAAGCCCGAGGACGCGGGATCGAATCCCGGCCTCGGCTGCGGCATTTCAGGGGGGGGGGGGGGGGCGAAATGAAAAGACGCCCGTGTCCGTGCATTCGTGCACGGTAATGAACCCCGCATGGTCGAAATGAGCCCGGAGTCACCCACTATGGCGTGCCTCGTAATCATATCCTGGTTTCGGCGCGTAGAACGCGAGATCAAATAATTTGTTTTACTAATTCAAATCAAAGTGACTGCTGCCAAGTATTCCGTAACGAAAATAACTTTCCGGTTTTGCTGACGAGTGCTCTTGTGGAAGAAAACCTGCATGTCTTTTTCATATGTGCGCTAACGGAAACTCTAGAGAGCTCTTTTAGTAACGTATGCGATGTGACTGTAAATAGTTAAAAGGCATGACGTTCCGAAGCAACTCTTGGGCTACGAGAGCTATACTAGGGATGTGCTCAAAGCTAACCTTGACCACCTGTTTTCTTCTTCTCTTGTGTTCAAACCAAAATCTAAGAACACGAGCGTCTATCCTTTTTATTAATTTTCCTCTATTGGAACGCGGCCGCTCTGGCATTAAATTGTACCCACATATATAATTGTTTAGTGGGTGGTAAAATATGCCGTTTATGAAACCTTTAATGAAAGGCCGGCGTAGCTAAATTAGCTGACACAATTAACGGACACAACCATGAGTTTTTGCCCATAGAATCGCTGAAAAAAGAGAGGGAGGTAAGCCTCCGCTTAGGCTATTCTTCGTTTGCGGCTTTTCCAACAACCGCATATGTTCCAAAACCACGGCCCTGAAAGGTACATTGCAATTGTATCATGGTACAATACAAGCCACTCGGGCAACAAGTATTTGAGAAACAGATATAAATACTACTATAATTATTGTATCCGATACGATACTTTCCATTTGTATCTTAAGATGCGTGTTATATATTTCTTGTACATATTACTTGTATAATTTGTTATACATCTATATAATCATACAGCAATCGCATATGCACGAAAATGTTTGCTTCGAAATTTCTTAACTCCGACCAACATTGTTTAATTTGAATGAAATATCCGTTAGTATCTCAAAATTAAAGAGAGTCGCTGCTCCGCTTGCCAGCAGCCATCAAATTACAAGGGTGTCAATAACAAGCATCTGTACGATGGCGCAAATGCCGCTGTGGGGTTTTACCTTGTCTGTAAACGCATTGCCCTTTACGCAATACCGGAGCACCGGACAGGTGTACAGCAGCAGTAACGCTGGTAGCGAGATTTTTACAGATAAGCTGTGTTTACAGCCAAGCTGTGATCGGCCAAAGATTTTGGCCGATCCTGGTATTGCACAATCTCCGGGATCAGCCCCCGTATTTGCCCACGTACGCGACAGATGCATTGGGGGTACAGCTTGGCTGTGAATATGTCGCTACCAGCGTTATTGCTGCTGTGCGCCTGTCCGGTGCTCCGGTATTGCGTAAAGGACAATGCCTTTAAGGACAAGGTGAAATCCCACAGCGGTATTCGCGCAAATCATGGAGGTTGCGCAATGCCGGGCTGACGCCTTGATAGGGGTGAAGCAGGCTTCAAGCCCTCCGCTTCTAATAATACATAATGATAACTGGAATAGCGCAATCAATATGCATTATTTCAAGTCGATTCGTATAATGAAATCGTTTGTCAGCAGCGCGTGGACTGACGAGCCGGAGGCATTCCCATATACGCAAATAACAAAACGCATGTAAGATGATACACCCTTTACTCGCCAGATGACAATGCCACCAACTCTGCCTTACCAATGAAAGACGGAATTCGCACATCCACATTGTATATATCTCCAGGCACACTCAAGTGTGATATCGAGAAGTTCATCACCACGCACTTTGCATGGTTTAGCCGTGGTCACACTAGCCCTGTGATCATCGTTGCAAACTTGAATGTGGACATTTCAAAACAAGATAATAAATGGTTCACTCAGTTTATACTAGAAGAGTTCAGCTTGAAGTGATGCACCAGTCCAAATCACTCAACTATTCAACAACGGTCTTGTATAGATACAACTATTGCCAAGATTTTGTCTAAGGTTGTAACCGAACCAATCAGCGTATATCCCAGTAACCATAAAGCTATCGTCACTACCATTACCAAATGATGAAACACACACACACACACACACACACACACACACACACATACACACACACACATATATATATATATATATATATATATATATATATATATATATATATATATATATATATATATATATATATATATATGTATATATATATATATATATATACCGTTGTATAAACCTGTGTTACATGCTAAATCTACATGTGACGCAACAGGTATACAGAGAACAGATAAAGTTGCAATGCCCTTTTATATTCTGCCTATCTGTTAGCTTCAAGCGATCGTTAGCGAAATATCCATTAACGTGCAATCATTTTACGACTTTCCTTATAAGAGCAAACTTCTGCAGCCCAAGAACATTTTATGTGTATTGCAGTTGTGCAAAGCATCGCAGGATGCCGCCGCTATTCACACTAGTGCCACTTATAGCTGCAGTTACGTGGCGATCTTTAACAGTAATAAATATAAGGGTCAGCTAAAAAAATAAAAATATATCTAAGTAAAATAGAAAGGCGGTTCCGTGACACGCACTCACAGTGAATACGCCGAAACGGGATACAAGCGGCCCCCCTAATGGCTATGACATTTCAGTATGAAGTAGTGTCATCATCACCACTGCAGGACGAAGGCCCGCCTCTCCCGGCGATCTCCAATTACCTCTGTCCTGCGCCAATTGATTCCAATTTCCGCCTGAGAATTTCCTAATTTCATCACCCCAACCTTCTGTCGTCCTCGACGGCACTTCCCTTCGCTTCGCGCCCATTCTGTAACTCTAATGGCCCACCCATTATCTAACCTTGGAGATTGAAAAAGGAGTCCGAGAACAAGTTAAGGACCGTGCAAAGAGCGATGAAACGAAGAATGTCGGGCGTAAATTTAAGAGACAGGAAGAGAGCGCTGTGGATCAGAGAGCAAACGGGGATAGCCGATTGTCTAATTGACATTAAGAGAAAAAAGTGGAGGTGGGCCTGAAGTATTGTCAACTTACCTGTTAAGGTCAGACAATAGAAAATTGAGTACCGGTGGAAAATAGCCTAGAACGGCTCGTGTGGACGCTCACGAGAAAAACGGAGTCTTTGGTATTCCAATGTTTTGCGGATCCCTTAGCATTTAGCCTTCTTCAGATTTCGTAACAAAGCACCACGCCAGAGAAACTTCGATAACGGCACTGTAGCGACATCAGAGTTCGCGCGAAAGACGCCGCGCGCACTGGCGTACGCAGCACAGTACGGTGGCTAACAGGAAGTGTCACGGCACCGACGCAACTGAAAACAAAAAAATCTAGAAAACAAAAGATCAGGCGCGCACAGATATTCCCGCGCGTGTTCTTGTCGCAACGGTTCAGGTGGTTTAGTGGCTGTTGTATCAGCTTGACAAGCGGAGCTAATTCAGTCAATGTTTATAGTTTCGCGCGGCGATGTTTCGATAGCCAGTAGCTTGTATCTTAAGATACACAATACATTCTTTCATGTACCGGAAATACAGATACTGATACACGTCCTCCCAGACGTATCATGATACAAATACAAGATGCCCCAAGAATATCTAAGATACATGTACCTTCGGTACTGCCCAGCACTGGCCAGAACCATGTAACATGCTACCTTTAGAAAAAGCTCCGTGCCCTCCCACTCTGTGACGAAGGATGACCAGCCAAGCTGTGTATGTTGGCCCCTTAATGGCGAACTGCACCTCCGCCTCTGCTTGGCCCAGTATTGCACGATCTTCGGGATCGGCCACGTATCGGGGGAGCTTAACGCCTGCTTCACCTCCGCCGCGGGTCGGCCCGCTATTGCACTACCTTCAGGTTCGGCCCACGTATCGGGAGTGCTTAACTCCTGCTTCACCTGCGCCGCGGGTGGGCCCGCTATGACAGAATCTTCGGGATCGGCACACGCATGAAAAATTGTTGGTGCACGTGCGGACGCGATCCGGCAGATCCTAGCCATAGACAGGTTCGCTGTAAAAAAGAATGTTCTTGCAAATCTTATTCGGAGATTTGCTGCTAAGCCGGTGAGAATAACAGGGACACAAATAGCAGGTGTTTTGTTCGTATCTGTATAATCGTGGCCGTAATAGTACCGATGCAAGACGCGCATTCCCAACATCCTCGATCTCGCTATCGTTGGCGCCACCGTCGTCTTGCAGTCCCGGTACGGTAGCGTTTGGGAGGCCCCCACCTGGAGGGTTAGAAGAACTCGAGACGTCAGAGACATGCACAGCATTTTGCTTCAAAATGAGGAAGGCCCCACCACCTGATTACACCACCGAGTCGGCTGTGCAGCGGAGCCAGGCAGCGTTCTGTCTCCCACCGCTGGCATGAGCGTTGTGCGCACATAAACACTACCGTTTTAGCTGTGCAACTGCCTCGACGACACCAAGATGGTTGACACAGTGGTGCGAGTGGAATCGACAGTAGTACACTTCAAGCTGCAAATTCGGACAGTTTTCCTTCGGTCTCAATCCACTATTCATTGCACCAGCGTTGTGAGAAGCCTAGTAGCTGCCAGAGCTCTGTTTTCGCGGCGCATCAGCAGTTTCCTGTCATGATGTGTAGCGCCAATATGCCGCCCTAGAGCGAATATTTAGAACGCCGTGTGAGGAGCTTCGGCGCAATTCTATACCTTGCTATCGCTGTAAATGATTCCCCCTTCAGGTGATAGTGCCCAATTCTTGTTGGTGTCCATAATCTTCGTGTTACGGAATGCCTATGGCATTCTGTACCGCCCTTATAGAGTACTGTGGCTGGAATTTGCTCTTTCAACAAAAGTTAAGTCACCGCTCCTTGAAACGACACATTGTCTGCTGTCAGGTCGTTTTAGCCTTACGGCGGCTCTAAGCTTTAATTTAAGAGAGATATAAAATCATGTTAAGAGAAAGAATGGAGCTCTGTAGGCCAATTAATGCGTAGTTGTGTGAGGGTTAGAGAATGGGGACTCACAGAAGGGAAAAACAGTCGATAGCTGCAAAATGTTTTGAAATTAGAACACTTACAGGCATAAGATCGGGCGTTAGCTTGCGGAAGGTAGGCGTAATTTGAAGGTCGCTGGGAGACGACTTCTTCCTGCAGTGGGCGTAAATAAGCTGCTGCTGATGATGAGGATGCCAAATATTCATCCACTATTTGGAAAGAAGAAGTGGCGGCAGGTACCAGCAAACACTTATTCTTGTTTGCTACACATTTTTGCCCGAAAATGACCTCTAACATTTCTTTTCATATGACGATGGTAAATGTTATGCAAAACAGCAGGATCAACATGTCCGTTGGTGGTACGTTTCAACGATTAAACCTGACTGGTTAGATAACTTGCCAGGGAGCAGCATTCGCTGCTCAAACCTGAATTTTTTGCCATCAAGGATGAAACGCGTACAAGTAAATAAGCTACGGGATCGTTCAAAGCTCAACATGCATAGCAAATTTGTTGTTTTTCGGATGCATGCCAAGGCAGACTGGACATTTATCATTTTGTTTCCTTCCGCGTCCAGCTAACGTTTGTCATTACGCGGGCACTATGTGCATTTACATAAGGCGTAAATGTAGAGCATAAGCCCTACGGATGAAGACTGATCGTAATGTTGTTCGCTCAAGCGACGGTACCAATTTCAAGATTAGCTTACGCTGCCTACACACAATGGCAATATAAAGACTTTAGAAGACGAAGTTGTCGGACGCATATCTTTATTTCGCCTACCGAATGTTGGTCACTAGACTCGTCTTCATTATATGCAATAGAATGAACCATATCGCAATCAACATTGGCCCATGTTTATTGAAATCAGGATCGATACACAAGCTAGAGCTATCGACTTGCAGGTGTTACTCCAGCGAAAATAAGTTTTGCAATTGCTGATGTTTCAGGGCCCCAAATTTGATCTACAAAATAGACCCCCCCCCCCCCCCCCCCCCCCAAGCCTAAGTCTCATATCTATAGCTGTTGTTCCCATGACACGAATATGCACACGTTGTTTGGTCTAATATTACATTGCTGCAGTTTGAAACACTAGGTATTCGGCTGTGAATGCAAATGACTGCAGTCTAGACATGCAGATAGCCTACATGCTTTGATTGCGCTTTCATTGTGCGTGGTACAGTCATGTGAAGACAATTTTTATGTAAGAATATCTTGAAAAATGCCTACGTGATTTGAACAAATTTAGAACCAACGCTTTCTCTGACTGAGGTGTCGTGTTATTTGGGCCGTCAATTACGTTCCTTCCGAGAAAGACATTGCATCAAGAAGACTTAGGGACTGAATAACAAAGCAATGCAGTGCCTCTATTGCTTCGTCTTTCAGTCCCTGAGTACTCTTGCTGTGATGTTTTTTTTTTTTCGGTATGATTCTCAACCAAGTAGCCCAACCTCGCACACTTGTACGTTCTTTTGTTTGAATTTTGTTTCATTGTATGCGGATATTCCGTTCTCCTCTCTGCTGCATGCCTTTTTGCACTATTTATTTGCTTCGGGTACCGTTCCTATAAGTAAATAAACCAATCCATAACATGGCAGTGCACTTGAAGCAGTGCCAGCTAAATTTGAATGGTACGCGACGAGGTTTTTCTTCCTTCGAGAAATAAAAAGAAAAAGATACCGTTCTTCAAAGTGCAGAGCACTTCGATCACTCCAGAAGTAACAAGACCTGACTCAGAAAAACAAGAAAGCAGAGGTAAATGCGTTGCCTAAGCTTAAGAAAGCAATAGTGATAAAATCTCGAATGCTTCGGCAAATATCTTCTCCCTGCAGGAAAAAGAATAACTGGGAAAAACCAATAATAAGGGGTCTATGTAACACGTTTATAGTAAGGAAAGCATGTTTTAAATGATTTTTATATATATAGAATGAAGTACAAAAGGAACTCCTTCACGAATGACAGCGCTGAATCGACGTTCACATGCGGTCCCAAAAGGTGGACCCTGCAATGAGGCATCAAATAATCCTGCTTCTCACAAAAATATTTGGTGGTCACATCAGAGGCGCTCATCCCGTATGCAAGCTGAGGCACACTGTGTCTTCAGTGATCCAACAAAATGATCTGATCGCGCGGTTTCTCCAAACTTCCTCTTTATGCAGTGCCACCGTCGTCGACCCTCCGCGGGTTGCAGAAACAGATGCTTCAATCGGTCTGGGCGAGAAAATAAACGAGAAATGGAATGCTTTTGAGGTCCACGCGTCCGTTCCGCTTAATTTGTTGCGCGTGATGTGTAAATCAATATAGTGCTGTTCAGAGAAAATTGTTCTTGCAACCAGGAACTGCCACCTTCGTGCATACTTAGAATCACCGTCTTTCACTGACAGCGCTGAGGGAACTGTCAGAGGAAAACTGAGGTAGAAATAAAGAAATTGAAAAGTACTGTTCCCGTGCATTGCTGCTGAACAGTTTCTTTTTCGAAGGCGCATTGAGCCGGTAAGGGTATTGCTGAGTGAGCGCTGGCATAAGCCGGTATTGCGCTTCCGCATTGGTGAGGTTCAATGGTGCTGAAACTTTCAAGCTTTATTTTTCGTGCCGCTGTGCGCATGCGAAAATGCGTATGAAGCGCTATTGGCATGATACAATGAAAAAGAAGTTCCAAAAAAGTTCTTAAGGTATAATGAAGTCGGGCACAACTTTTTCCACTTCTTAATAAATTACAAACAAAGCTAGAATTAAGCGTGCTTAGGTGTGACATGTCGTCTGCATTTAGTATTCAGAAGAATAGGCTATTCGAGGTAAGTATAAATAAGAATATATGTGCCAAAAATTTGCCGCCAGGACTGTGTCGATGAGTCTAGCAAACGAAGTGAAATATTACAATAAACTGGCATTGAATTTGGCCGTATGGACCCACATGTTGTTTGTTGAAAAGATTGTAAAGGCTTGCGCCAATTCACACCGGCTGCCCTACTTTTTGGGCAGAAGGCGCGAGAAACGATTATTTGTATCTGGGGGCATTTTTTTGGCAGCGTTGAGCACTTAGTTGAGCGCCCGAAACTGCTTCCTTCTTATTACTTTCCCCGTTTTTCCTTCCTGACGTGTATGGTAGTCGCCGAGGCGAGAACCGAGGTTAACATCCCAGCCTTCCTTTTTTCTTTTCTTCTCTCTCTCTCTCTCTCAGGCTCAGGGATCCATTGGCTTGCTACACTGTGCGTGCCCGCTGAAACAGCCAACGCTGCTCGCACTGGTATGAGCTGGCCAGGAAGGGGATGGCGATAAGACCAATGGGCAGCCCCGAAGGTGCGGCAGAGTAGCAACGCCAATAGGGCAATTTTCTTGCGTATATTATAATATTCATCCATGAGACAAAAAATTGACAATTCTTTTCCCATGACAAACTCTTTTATCTAGCTTCAATGAACGTCACTCTAAGAAACATTTCAAACCCCGAAATGAGCTCATTGTGCGAATATTTCCTTCGTACCACTTACTCTGAGAAAGCAATGAGAAACGTTAGGAATCAAGCGCTGATAGAAGTTGAAGCTATGGTTAGGGTTCCAGGCATTTTTCTTGTGCGTCAACAAAAACTATCGCCATCAATGGCTCATATCCCCGAAAGCACTCATACCCTCGTAAGCAACAAAAAAATGCAATGGCTCATAGGCCTGCAAGGCAGAGGCTACAAGGACTCAGCCGACTGAACAGTGCTTACATTCTTTGAAATCACACGCAAAGCTACATACAGAACAGCATGTCAGAAACTTTCTCATCAATGGCTCATACCCCGTAAGCAACGGAAACCGCCGAACACCGCATTTTCTCTGTGTTCTGCAGTTGCAAAAGCAAGGGCACGTGTAGTGAGACAAAAAAATATCGAGCCATTCCACTCTGTTACAACTTGGTGTGCGACCAGCCTCGGCCATGTCTACGCCCGCAGTACCATCTCCTGGTGCGCGCTCCAATCACCTTCGTTGCTAGTTTCCTCCGTTCCGCTGAGGGTATCGTTGGAGACTTCAATGGGGAAATCTCAAAACCAGACAAGAAATGCTTCACTCATTTTGTGCTCAAAAAGTTTGGTTTGAAGTGCCACACCTATCCAGGTGTGGTAACTACGCAAAACGGGTCCTGTATAGACTTTGACCAAAATTCATGTAAGGTCATAACCGAACCAATCAGCTTATCTCACAGTAATCGCAAAGCTATCCTCAGGGCCATTATGAAATCAAGAAAATGAATACATTTATCCTTGACTAACCCTGCGTGATGTGCTACAGCTGTCATATTCACCGTCACAGAGTGGAATGGCTTCTCAATTTTATTGCGATAGCAATTATATGAACACTCCAGGCGCATTTCTGCCGTCGTGTCGCCGTCGCAGTGAGGTTCCGTATGAGTGAAAGCTCGTGAGAGTGAGCCGGCGAACATGTGCGTGCGCGAGCGAGGAACACCACCCAGATGCGGGCCCTCGCCTGTGGCGCGCGAGGCACGGAGATCAGGCGACGGAGGAGGGGCGTTGTTCTCTGGCGGTTCCTAGGGCGCTTCGATGTCCTTCTCACCCGCCGCTCAGTACAAAGTGGAGACAACAGCGGCGTCTACTACGGCGTTGGCCACGCGAATCACGGACGCCGTAGTAGACGCCTCTGGCGGTCGCCGTAGGGATGCGTTGCCGGCGGTCCTGTGTCTTGAAAGCGATCTGTGACATGGTCAAAGTGCGCGCTCACGCAGGCCTCATCCTCAAAGCGATCTGGGATGTTCGCAGAGTGCACGTAGTGCCGGTAGCTTCGTACTCGTTGTGCTTTCCACGTTTCATTTGCGTTGAAGGGACAGATGCACGCAGGTCAATTCGCTTGCTGGTGTCGCTATTCCTATCTCCAGCGTTTTCACAGAGAGTTTCCGCTGTCATCGAGTGAGATGTGTTTATCTTTACCTGTGCGCAAGTGACTCCGTGCTGCTTAATTTAGTTGAAACACGTTCACGAGCTAGATGGTTTGAATCCATGATAGAATATGTAAGCGCGACTGAACAAGCACATAGAAAGAAGCAGACACACAAAGACAGCGTGTGACAGCGTGTGTCTGTTTCTTTTTACGTACTCGTTTTGAGTCACGCTTACATATTCTATCATTGTTCATTTAGTTAGTAAGCGAATATTCACAAGTTTATACGGCCTATAAAACTAGTATCTTTACTTCATACAGCTATCTACTAATTTGCTATCGCAATCGGTGCATTGCCTTTCGGGCAGCACTCCGAAAATTTTCATTCACTTTCGTTTCCATTCATTTACTATACTTTATAGTAGACAATGTTTTACATCACCGTTGGCTAAGTGGTGCTGAGCAGTTAATAATAATGTGCAGCACCTGTCCTGTGTAGTGTGGACTGAATTTGAACTGCGCTGTCTCTGGACACATAATATTGAGGTTAGTACCTGTTGTTGCACCAACGGTTAACAAACTGTATAAAACATGTGTGTTGAGCTAGGTCTCCACAGTGGCACTGTTATAATTATTTGTATTATCCTTATTGCCGTTTTCGTTTTACTTTTTATCATAATAACCATTCATTCATTTATGTTCTTGTGTAAGACAGAGAAACAGGGTATCCCAGGCACACTCTACCTCAGTCTCTGCAATGCAACTGACGTATACTTGAACTAAATTGCAATAAGTTGGAATTGCGAGAAAAGCGATAGTAAAGGAAGGATATAAGCAGGTGCAATATGAAGAGAAATCCACACGATTCGATTACACTTCACGCCGCCTATGTACATGTGTCATAACAAAAGCAACTTTACGCCAATGTTCGCCGCGCCTCGCACATTATCCCCTTTGCCCCGTCCAGTGAAGGTACAAATAAAATAAATTCGGATGTACGACAGCGTCTCCCAACCTAACTTCCCAACGGTGCTTCACGGAGGAGAACCGGAGGTGCCTCCGCAATCTCGCGTATTAATGGCCGTCCCACCTGATGCCCGCAGAGACGACCCATCGCCCGGGGAACCCATTGGGAGGATGTAAGCGAGGTTGTAGTCTCATCTATCTGTCTTTTTGCTTCCTGTCTTTATTACATTCGAGTCTCCGCCCTAATGAATACGGTGGATGGCCAACTTCCGGTGTCGGTAACACGCCCCGTTAATTGCGGATGGCGGGTGGAAGCAGTCTGTGGAGCGCCTATGCGGGCTTGAGCTTCTGGACTTTGGATACTTCCTCGTATCGGGCAACGGCCCATGTAGCTGCCAAATAAACTGAGTCGATAGCATGATTTGCTAACAGGATTTTCTGGCACGATTTACGTTTTTTGTGCGTCTTGTTTCTAGAGTGCCGGTTGTTTATTGATTCATGCTTCATAGTGAGCTACTTGAAATAAAGTCATGACGTTTATTCCTGCGAATTCACAAAATGTAGGTTCTGAACAGCACTGGCGCACTGGGAAGATTTTTATTGTTTAATCTAGTGCCTAAACAGGCAATTTCTACTGCACAAGGAACTGCTTTTCTAGTTTAGTTGCTGTGATGTCTCTAGTACAGAAATGAACTTGGTCACGGCCAAGGGGCACAAATCAGGCATTAAGCGTAACAAATAGCATAATGGTTTGAGTCCAGCTACCTTTATTTCAACAGTAGGCTCTAATTGAACAAAAGAATAGACGGACACAGAGAAAGTGACAACGTAAACCCTGGCGGCTTTCTCGCGTATCATTAGGTGCAACGGCACAAAGTCGGGCACGTTTGTGAAGTTCCCCTGCTCTTCGGTTCAGTTCCTTCTTGGCGTAGCAGCTATTCGGCGCAGACAATGAAGTCCGAGGGCCACAGTTGAAACAGCTTCTTTTACGTCAAAGTTTACACGATTAGCCGCCCTTCTCGCGCTCACTAATTATTAGAACGATCGCCGTGACAATTAGACGATCGCCTCGACGATGTCCAATCGCTGGTGGCGCTTACCTAACCTTAGTTTTATAAATACGAGCCCCCATTTTTTACTCTTTCGCCCTCACCCAAGATGTGGATTGATGGTGTGATTATTACCTATATAAGTATATGTATACTAAGTATATGTATACAAACATGCGAGAGAAAGAAAGCATGTAAGCATACAGGGTATGGCTCAAGCAGGCAAGCTGACTATTTGTCACTGCCCGTTTCAAAGGGGATGCCAATAAATCATTATTCTTATCATCAGCAGCATCCAGCTTGCATACAATGTCACACTTCTTATTTAGCTGTGACCTTGGTAACCTATGCGATAACGTCGTTGTGCGAGAATGAACTGTTCTGCTCTTTATTCTGCATAAGTACCCACAATGCTGTATATAAATGTGCCAACTGTTTTAGGGACAAAGACTGGCTGTGACCTTGCGGACCCGTAAAACCCTCAAAGGGAGAGTCGGTGGATCCTTGTCTGCCTTTCATTGCGTGTTGCTGGCTTTACCACTTCATTTAGAAAAAGAGAAAAGGGAAAGCTATCTTCAAAAACCTGTAGGCAAGCATCAAATTCATATAACCTTATTTTGTTATTCTCATTTGGGAATGTGTGGGGAAACGGAGGTTATCGGCGGATGACAGAACGAGAAAGCCTGTTATCGGCGCATGATCATGTTAACAAGCAAACAAAGTGACGATAATAAGCGGAAAGGATTTACAATGATACAAACATTCGCAGTGACCCGTTGATCACATGAAAGCACTGTAATACGTGCGCGCTCTATTAGGAGTAAAGATGGGAAAGAAAAGCGTGGGGAATTTTCGCAAATGATAAACAATGTGTTCTGAGAGTCAAATGAAATGCATTTACCCGTGTGATTAACGCTTGTTCATAAGACAGCAGGTGTTGAAAAATTTTGCATACATAAGCTGCCTTACTTGTCTTCACCGCACACCCAAAGCAGCTGGCACAGACGAAAACACTAAATAACAGCCAAAATCACAGCCGGAGCGACAGCCGATGCCACGCACAGCCAGAGTCATGTGAAGTGATGCAACGCAGCGGTGTAGAGTCCACAGCGCGGACTCCTCGCCAATTGCCAGAAGAAGGCTGAAAAGTGGTTGTCATGCTACGGTTCCTGATTAATACTTTTTGAATACGCTTGAAGAAGCTGCATATTTCGTCAGTTCGAAGAGCCTCACAAGCACTGGATGTTCTCAGTTTAATGCTTCTAACTCTTGAGTAAGCATCATGGCTCACCTGCAGCATTGTTTGTATTCGCACTTAAATAAAAAGAATGCTGCGGCTTTTTCTAACGATTTACGGCCACGTACTGCAACGTTCTGCTAACGACCACTGGTCCTTAGTCATTCCAGGTGACATCAATACGGATGACCAACCACGGGGAAGCACCAAAATTAGCATCAGACAGCACATTGACGGCTGCTCAGTATATCGGCGGGGCACCTGCTTGGCCACTGGTTGCAAGGCGCTTTACTCCACGCCCTGCAGCTTCCACACAAGCTGTTCACAGTATCCGTCTTTCGTGTTTGTATTCCGCACTTAACATCAACCAGTGTAGGGCAGCAAACCCAACGTTCGCCTGGTTGACATCCCTTCCTTCCGTCTCCTTGCTTTTTCTCTCTCTCAAAAGCGACCATTCCTGCTCCTATAGACTAACGTACTGCACAGCTACGGCCCCAAGAACAAAGCGCGCAGGGCTATATTTTGCCTCGATTCAATCACGCGTGGCGCCATGACCACGCCATATGAACGCACGACTCAAGTATGACGGCTTACTGGTTTCTTTCTTCTGCACAATGTATAGTGCGTAAGCAGCGTTGTTGCGAATGTATCAGCAATAACGCAACAACCCGTACTTCGTAAGCTTATGCCTTTAACCATTTTTAAAAACATCATCATCATCATCATCATCAGCCTGGTTACGCCCACTGCAGGGCAAAGGCCTCTCCCATACTTCTCCAACTGCCCCGGTCATGTGCTAATTGTGGCCATGTTGACCCTCCAAACTTCCTAATCTCATCTGCCCACCTAACTTTCTGTCGCCCCCTGCTACGCTTCCCTTCCCTCGGAATCCAGTCCGTAACCCTTAATGACCATCGGTTATCTTCCCTCCTCATTACATGTCCTGCCCATGCCCATTTCTTTTTCTTGATTTCAACTAAGATGTCATTAACGCGCGTTTGTTCCCTCACCCAATCTGCTCTTTTCTTATCCCTTAATGTCACACCTATCATTCTTCTTTCCATAGCCCGTTGCGTCGTCCTCAATTTAAGTAGAACCCTTTTCGTAAGCCTCCAGGTTTCTGCCCCGTACGTGAGTACTGGTAAGACACAGCTGTTATAAACTTTTCTCTTGAGGGATAATGGCAACCTGCTGTTCATGATCTCAGATTGCCTGCCAAACGCACCCCAGCCCATTCTTATTCTTCTGATTATTTCACTCTCATGATCCAGATCAGCAGTCACTACCTGTCCTAAGTAGATGTATTCCCTTACCACTTCCAGTGCCTCGCTACCTATCGTAAACTGCTGTTCCCTTCCGAGACTGTTAAACATTACTTTAGTCTTCTGCAGATTAATTTTTAGTCCCACCCTTCTGCTCTGCCTCTCCAGGTCAGTGAGCATGCATTGCAGTTGGTCCCCCGAGTTACTAAGCAAGGCAATATCATCAGCGAAGCGCAAGTTACTAAGGTATTCTCCATTTACTCTTATCCCCAATTCTTCCCAATCCAGGTCTCTGAATACCTCCTGTAAACATGCTGTGAATAGCATTGGAGAGATCGTATCACCTGCCTGATGCCTTTCTTTATAGGGATTTTGTTGCTTTCTTTATGGAGGACTACAGTGGCTGTGGAGCCGCTATAGATATCTTTCAGTATTTTTACGTACGGCTCGTCTACACCCTGATTCCGCAATGCCCCCATGACTGCTGAGGTTTCGACTGAATCAAACGCTTTCTCATAATCAATGAAAGCTACATATAATGGTTGGTTATATTCCGCACATTTCTCTATCACCTGATTGATAGTGTGAATATGATCTATTGTTGAGTAGCCTTTACGGAATCCTGCCTGGTCCTTTGGTTGACGGAAGTCTAAGGTGTTCCTGATTCTATTTGCAATTACCTTAGTAAATACTTTGTAGGCAACGGACAGTAAGCTGATCGGTCTATAATTTTTCAAGTCTTTGGCGTCCCCTTTCTTATGGATTAAGATTATGTTAGCGTTCTTCCAAGATTCCGGCACGCTCGAGGTCATGAGGCATTGTGTATACAGGGTAGCCAGTTTTTCTAGAACAATCTGCCCACCGTCCTTCAGCAAATCTGCTGTTACCTGATCCTCCCCAGCTGCCTTCCCCCTTTGCATACCTCCCAAGGCTTTCCTTACTTCTGCCGGCGTTACTTGTGGGATTTCGAATTCCTCTATACTATTCTCTCTTCCATTATCATCGTGGGTTCCACTCGTACTGTATAAATCTCTATAGAACTCCTCAGCCACCTGAACTATCTCATCCATATTAGTAATGATATTGCCGGCTTTGTCTCTTAACGCATACATCTGATTCTTGCCAATTCCTAGTTACTTCTTCTCTGCTTTTAGGCTTCCTCCGTTCCTGAGAGCTTGTTCAATTCTATCCATATTATAATTCCTTATGTCAGCTGTCTTACGCTTGTTGATTAACTTCGAAAGTTCTGCCAGTTCTATTCTGGCTGTAGGGTTAGAGGCTTTCATACATTGGCGTTTCTTGATCAGATCTTTCGTCTCCTGCGACAGCTTACTGGTATCCTGTCTAGCAGTGTTACCGCCGACTTCTATTGCACACTCCTTAATGATGCCCACAAGATTGTCGTTCATTGCTTCAACACTAAGGTCCTCTTCCTGAGTTAAAGCCGAATACCTGTTCTGTAGCTTGATCTGGAATTCCTCTATTTTCCCTCTTACCGCTAACTCATTGATCGGCTTCTTATGTACCAGTTTCTTCCGTTCCCTCCTCAAGTCTAGGCTAATTCGAGTTCTTACCATCCTGTGGTCACTGCAGCGCACCTTACCGAGCACGTCCACATCTTGTATGATGCCAGGGTTAGCGCAGAGTATGAGGTCTATTTCATTTCTTGTCTCGCCGTTCGGGCTCCTCCACGTCCACTTTCGGCTATCCCGCTTGCGGAAGAAGGTATTCATTATCCGCATATTATTCTGTTCCGCAAACTCTACTAACAACTCTCCCCTGCTATTCCTAGTGCCTATGCCGTATTCCCCCACTGCCTTGTCTCCAGCCTGCTTCTTGCCTACTTTGGCATTGAAATCGCCCATCAGTATAGTGTATTTTGTTTTCACTCTACCCATCGCCGATTCCACGTCTTCATAGAAGCTTTCGACTTCCTGGTCATCATGACTGGATGTAGGAGCGTAGACCTGTACAACCTTCATTTTGTACCTCTTATTAAGTTTCAGAACAAGACATGCCACCCTCTCGTTAATGCTATAGAGTTCCTGTATGTTACCAGCTATATTCTTATTAATCAGGAATCCGACTCCTAGTTCTCGTCTCTCCGCTAAGCCCCGGTAGCACAGGACGTGCCCGCTTCTGAGCACTGTATATGCTTCTTTTGGCCTCCTAACTTCACTGAGCCCTATTATATCCCATTTACTGCCCTCTAATTCTTCCAATAGCACTGCTAGACTCGCCTCACTAGATAACGTTCTAGCGTTAAACGTTGCCAGGTTCATATTCCAATGGCGGCCTGTCCGGAGCCAGGGATTCTTAGCACCCTCTGCAGCGTCGCAGGTCTGACCGCCGCCGTGGTCAGTTGCTTCGCAGCTGCTGGGGACTGAGGGCCGGGGTTTGATTGTTGTGTTCATATAGGAGGTTGTGGCCAAGTACTGCACCAGGGTGGCCAATCCTGCTCTGGTGAGGGAGTGCGTTACCGGTTCTGGTCACCGGGATCAGGCCACACTCCAGGCCTGTTCATGCAATTTTATCAACACGCGGATTTTTTTTTTAATCCGGTGGAAAATTGCGTGGCACCGGGATTCGAACCCTGGACCTCTTGCACGCGAGGCGGGTGTTCTACCTCTACGCCACCGCTGCACCTTGATCTGGAACGTTTCATGTCAAAATAATTTTGCAGATACCACGTGCTGCGCTAATCAGCTTAAGCGAAGTTTTTGTTGGTGTTTTCAAAAATGATTTTCGTCTGTAGCGACCATTTGCAAGTATAAACACTTCACAAAATTGGACACATTTTCACCGGGAAACGCCTAGCTCATCCCGAAGTTGTGGTGTTCAGATACTCGCATTCAACACACCACGGCAAAAAATCACGATGATGTAATTGAGACGATGGCGTGATAACGATGGCATCGCGACAATGACGTGACTCCGATAGAATGACGATGATTGACCAACCGTGACAGCATAAATACGACTGCATTAGGACGCAATGACGCGAAGGAATGGCGAAGAAGGAAATCACGACAGTAGGACGAAGAGCAGATATGACGAATGCGGCAGGACCACAATTTAATAACCATGATACGGCGACGACAGCATTATGACGCCAGCATGACGACAATGAGATAGCAACACTGTACGACGACGATGGCTTGGCGATGATAGTGTGACGATAATCGCATGACGGAGCTGGAATGACAATGATGAAACGAGCACGTTGCCGTCGCGACGATGGTATGATCCCTAATCAATGAGGACGACTGTATGACAACAACGCTTTCACAATATAAAGCATAAATCTGAGCGGTAGAAGGGCGAAAAAAAAGTTTACTACCCAGAAAACAGTCGAAATATGTCCATAATGACCGTTGAAATCACCCACGAACTGCGAGGCGTGAAATGACGTAGAGAAAGATCAATCCGATGCGAAAGGCAGGAAGGTTAACCAGAAGATAGATATGCAGTTTGGTCCCCTGCACTGCGGAAGGGCTAGGGGGAGACGGAAACATAAAGAAAAAGTACACACGCATAGAAAGAGAGGGATATTTAAAAAAGAACAAGCACACACACACAAAGGAATGCTGGAGTGCAACAGTCGTTCAAACAGGCCGCTTGACCGGAGCAACTTCAGTAGCGCCTTCGTCGCCTTCTGTAGTAAATACCGCATCAGCCGACGCTCTACAATCACCTTCTCAGAAAGCGGCCTGTCGACGAGGCGTGCTCCGTCACTATCGACTGTCTCTAGGGGCTGTAGTGGGGACAATGACAGAGGATATGTTCGATTGTTTTCTCGCTGCCGCAACTATCACAGGCAGCACAGCCAGCCATTCTGATGCAGCAAGAAAATGAACTCGTAAAAAGTACTCCAAGCCACAGTCGGCAGAGAACAGTTGTGTAGATTCGGGATTGTCGAAATGGAGTGCGTAGTCGGAGGTGCGGGTCTATGTGGTGCCGTCGAGTATGTGGAAACCCAGGCGTGTTCCACATAGATCATGTGGCATCATGAGTATGCGAATCTTTGTTGCTGCATCGGCTCTTGATAGTGGGGTGGTTTCCTTAACGGCATTTTCGTGAGTCCTGCTAGCAACTTCGTCGGTATGCTCGTTGCCCATGAAGCTGCAGTGGCCTGAGAGCCATAGAGAAGTTACTTCGTGTCCTTTTTCTGCTAATTCGAATATAGCTGCCTTATTTCGAGCAAAAGTTGGTGTTTGGTCTACGACGTAGAGCGGATAGCATACAATGTAAGGGTGCGTTTGAATCGGTAAATATGCTTCATCTTCATGGTAGATCTTCATGAATCATGTGAACAGCGACGTCAAGTGCAGCAAGCTCCGCAGCAGTCGCCGTTGTCTGGTGAGAGGATATAAATTGAATACCCGAGATACCTCAGATACCGAGAAACAGCGCTCTAATAAGTTGTAACATCGACTATACTGACATACCCCGCCTTTTCCCTCCAAGAAATTTGAAAAGGTGGGAAATGGTCGTTAGCCATTTCTTCAGGCAGGGTACATGGATACTCTTGCTTAGGTCTCAATCAATGACGGTGGTGGTGGTGGTAAACATTTATTACTTGAGCCTTTTTACAACATTACTTGTGAGGGGTCTCAGGAGCGCGTAGGGTGTCCGGGAGTTTGTGGCCCTCGGCGACCCTCAGAGCCCAATCCACCAGCCGTATTTGGTCGGCTGGCTTGGAACTAGACACCGCGGTCTACAATCCCTCGGCGTCGGTGAGTTTCCACTCAGAGGGTGACCCCTAATAGTCTGTGCATCCTGGCGTAACAGAGGTTTTGTCATTGATAGATATGGCGTAGGAAGTCATTAGTTTGTGCGTAATCGCGACCAGTGCACATTTCTCAGGTTAAACCTGGAGGCCTTGATCGTTAAGGTATGCCGATATTTAAGTAGCGACTTTTCGAAGCTTCTCCCGCACCTGAGGGCCTGTTACACCTGACATCCACACGCAGGTGTCAGAAGCGTACATTGATATCTGGACAGCACTTGGTATGCGTTCCCCGAGAACCACAAGAACAAAGTTGAATAGTGAGGGGCTCTTGACGCCACCTTGGGGAACACCATGCATTGTGTAGTGTGGAGAAGTCGCGCCATCATCGGTCTGCAGAAGAAAAAGACTTGATGCGTAAGCAGTGGTGGGTCTACGGGTACAGTCGGCCACAAAGGCAAACCTATTCAATACCATCAAGTGTAGCGCCAAGACCAACATTATCATAAACTCCTCTTACATCTAGACACATAGCGAAAGATAGCAGTTTACATCTCTTTTGATCTTGAATGTAAGAGACCAGATAGACGACATTATCAGCGGAGCAGCGGCGACGTCGAACATTGGTCATGCAGTTTGGATAAATTTGTAGAGTTCCAGGTAGACCTCCAATCTTACAGGCATCATGCGTTGCATCACCTTACCTACGCAGCTAGCCAGCGCGAGTGGGTGGTATGACGTTAGCTCTAGTGGAGACTTGCCAGGTTTGACGAGTGGCATCAGTCTTCGATTCGGGAGGAATGTTTCTATCCGGCCAAAATTCACTGAATATATTTAGCATCGCATTACGTGCTCGCTAACCCAGGAGGCACAAGGTGCGGTACGATATTCTATCTGGTCCAGGTGACGACGACCGATTACACAAAGCAAGAGCCACATAAAGCTTTTGAGTGGTAAAGGGCAGGGCCATGCGTGAATCCCAAGAATGCGGCATGATGCTAACCGTTCCAGGGAGCCTGTGTACGTTGACTGACTTGCAGTTTACCTGTAGAAATATTCCGCTACCTCGACGCCCTCTCGCAATTGGGAAAGCGCCAGGGCTTTCAATTCACTCGTTCTTCGTGAAATAAACGTAGGTTTGGCATGGTTCTCCATATATGACAAAGAGGTTTTCGGGAGTCTGGGGATTCACAAAAGTTTCCTCACTGTTATTTGTATATTCAGCGTTGGATCTTCTTTTGCGTGCGTCTTGCTGTTCTCCGGTCATGGATGGACTTTATGGGTCCGTACCTTCGTTCGGCACGCCAATGAGTCTCACGCAGTCGCTCCAACTCCACGTCGGCTTCTGAGAACATTGGAGAGCATGTCACCGTGCACATCGCGTTCTGCGTTGCGTCCTTCATCGCATCTTGAAGGCCAGAAGGGAGGCCTTTGCGACAAGCTTCTTCCATGCTGGTTTCGAATGCAGACCAATCAGTTCGCTGGATTGTGCTTGGTGAATTACACCTGGCCAAAGCTTTGGTCCTAACATAACTGGGAAAATGATCAGTGCAATGCGTCTTAACGCCAAAAAACCAGTTCACACTACCATAGAAGCGACCTTACACAAACGCCAAACGCTGAATGATGAGCCTCGTAGAAAGGTACGAATTCCATCATTAAGCCGGGACACTCGGCGACCAGATACAGAGGAAGCCAGTCACCGGCCCATTGCGTTTAATTTAGAGGTTCCCGAAATAGGGCTCTGGGCGCTAAAATCTACTGTTATAATCCATGGACCAAGGAATGCTGTGAAGGGGTTTTCTAGTCTCTTGCTATCAAACCGGGTTGATAAGCTCAGTAAGTACCCACGAGTGTCAAGGTTACATTTTTCTTCGTAACAGTAGCCAAACACACTTACTCTCGTCATGAGGCGGCATGTGCTGAACGACGAAGGGGACCTCCGGACGAATAAGCACAACCACATAACTGCTTTCTCCCCACGTTGAGGACAGAATTGTTTTGTAGCGAGATAGCCATCTTGAATTCCACTGCATAATCGATGCTTCTCTGACGTGTTTGAGGAATGACCGGTGAGTGTCAACCATGATTCTACTTGAGGGCTGCTAGGGCTGCGCTCAGCGCGTGAGAACTTTCAGGCCACTTCGAGTGGTTGGAGTTGCGTTACTTGTGAGTTGCTCTTTGTTGACATTCGCTAGGGACACGAAACGCCGATTGCGTTCACAGGCCTGTCCATTTCGCTGTCTTCCGTTGATATTTAACAAACTGCAACAGAATGATAACGATTGAACGGCCGCGAAGGCATGTCGCCGATAACATGGCTACAATATAATGACTAGCCTGAATTGAGGACGATGGTATGACGACGACGGCGTTATGCGGACGGCGCGACGACTGAATCACTACGATAGCGTGATGATGATGGCATGACTACATTTCAATGGCGAAGCTAGAAAGACGTTGATGTAATGAGCACGATGCTAGTGTGATGACAGCGTAACCACGAATACACAACGACACATCTATGGCGACGATGCAATGACGATGATGGCAGGGCTATGGCGGCTCGAACACAATCGAGTGACAACTGCATGAATACTGCGGCGTGAAGACGACAGTATAATGACGGCAGAATGACGATGACGGAAAGATAATGACGGCAGAGATGAGGCAGCATGACAACGGCGAAAGGAAAATCAGTGACAACGACAGAGTGAAGACAACGGAACGATGACGACGACAGAACAACAAAGGAATCATTACAACTGAATGGAGGCGATGAATTGATGATTGCGGAATTATGGCGATGCTATTCCCGTGACGGCGTCATGATGACGGTGTATAGGTATCGGAGCTCATCTGCGTGCATGCGTACCTCACTTGCCAGCATGGACCGCCTTGGTGCGCACATTATTCTACGATCGTACAAGATAGCGCTTTCGCATATATACAAGCAAATATATTCTCCGTGATAAATGCCAACCCATCAGCCGTCAACAATTAACAGCTAGGCCAAGACGGGCGGGTAGGAAAAGGAAGGTTCCGTTTAAAATAAGGTATTGTAATTGATCAAGAACGGGCTTGAAGGGGTATAGAAGTAAAGAGTCACCATGCGTAAGAGAAGGAGAGAAAGAGCGATCTGTAAATTGGAATGTAGGGCATGACGACGTGCGTTTCTAAAATTGACCGAGTCCCAATGCTTTAACGTTGTCACATACATGCCCACATTTACAGAGTATACTATTAGTGTCCAGTTTCGAAAATAAGGTGTCAACACACCACTGACGCGGTTCAGGGCAGTGTAATGTCATACTTGCACTATTGTCACGTCTAATGACATACTCTGCGGCATATTCACGAACGTGGCAGCGACATGGCAAATTTTCTTTCGTCAACCATGCTGCGATGAACCCGTATAGCGTCAGCAACGCGATGCTCATGAAATTTGTGACGATGTGCGGAGAGTAAATTCTTAGTAGCTGCACTCGAGATGCACAGGAAGGACTGTGTGGCGGGCGTCTCATCATTTTAGTTCGCACTCACGAATAAAATGTGTGTAATACTGTTTGACATGTATACATTACAGAGCAATAAATGGCACTATTTCGTTTACATTTCTTCGTGCGGCGACGCTCATTTGACGTTCAAAGAACAATTAACGGTGACAGAAGACAAGCACAGAAGGACAAAACCCTTATCGGTATTCCTCTTTCCTGCGCTCTGTTGCTGGAAGTCATATTTGATTCAGTACGTTTTAAGAAGCTACACATTACATTTGTCGCTTAGACTGTTCTTTCAGCCTCTCTCTAGTCCTTTGCAGTGCAGAAACTGGGCAGTAAAGCTTTTTTATGACTTGGAAGCGTTAATGTTTGTTTGCTATGGCAACCAGCAAGAATACGTATAGAACAGGCGAATTATTGTTATTATTTTTTTGCAGAGTCATCACTTCAGCGTGGCATACCTTAAGCGAACAAGACGCTCTCACTCACGACCGCTCCCGCGGAGTAAGCGTTTTCGTATGGAATTTCTAATTCAGCGCAAGAAATTCCGAAGCGTAGCCGCGACATTCCTGAAGCTTTGAAGCACAGGAGTGGAAATGAACGCGGCCTAGATTATCAACATCGCGAAACACAGGCGTCAGATAGGCAGCGTTTGTAGTAATGGAATGTCTGAACACCATAAAATGCATTCTTAGCAGCCCCCTCGGTTTTGCTATGCATGCGGAGCTATTGTGGAGAATACGCCGGAAGTGCGCATTACACTGCAGGTCATTGCAGACCTGCCCGTTTTCGACCTACCTGCAGTTCCGCTCACATTTGGCTTGTCAAAAATTTCGAGATGTAGTTTCAACTCGAATGCGTGGTGAGAGTCACAAATTTAAACAGTAGAAACATTTCACTCATTAAAAAACATACATTGGACAGGCACAGGAGCTTCTTACTGCTTATTTGAATATGCTACTATGTGTTCGCCATAAAAGCAGCTCTGCGATATGTATGCAATCCCTGTGATACTAAATACATATTGTAGGAGAAAAGGTGTCCTCTTATAGCACAAGGACGCCTAAGCAGCGCCACGAAGGAACACCAAAAAGAAAGGATACGTTTTAAAGCTGTTTTTAAGTACATTGTGAGCAAAATAAAACGAGAAACATGGGATTTGAGAAAATAAGTTCTTTTTTGAATACTCATTTCTGCAAACACTTCCACCTAATGTTTGCTAGAACTTCACCTAATAGAAGTTGATTCAACGAGTTATAACTGGCTTATTTTAGAACTCCTGTAGTGAAGAATATCTCTATTTAGAGAAGCATAGTGCGCTGCTCAAGCAAGAAGTTGACGATTGAAATGCTGGAGTTTTACGCTATTTCCCGCCACTCACGGTTCGCTTACTGCAACTGCTGTGCTTCAGAAAAGGAGTACTGATTCCAAACACTCCATTATATATGGTGGGGGTTGCTGGTTCTCTACAACCCTGGATCTCCGCAGCCCTACTTGCCTCCTGTTTCTGTGATGGCGACGGCAGAATAGGAGCATGTTGCTGCCCAGATTCCGGCAGCGGTCTGTTCCGCCGCCGTTCGACACCACAATCCTGCTTTCTTCAGCGGAGCCGCGACGTAGAGGATTGGCTTTAATCATGTGACCGGGTAAGCAAGCACAACAAATTGGACGACGCGCGTAAGCTCAACAATGTCATATTTTACTTGACTGACGTCACCAATGAGTGGTTGCTCAACCACGGGACTGCCCACACCACCTAGTTGGCGTTAACAAGAAATCTCGTGGAGCAATTCGTTCGTCCAGCCGTGCGCAAGTTCCTTGCCGAGCAGCGCTTGCGCGGACGAGCACAACATCGTGCGAAACCTACACAAACTGCAATAAAGATGTGAACACGGCCTTTGCAAGCCTGTCAATCCTTCCATAAAACAGGCGGACAATGTCAAGCACATATTGAAAGGTGTCAATGATAATGTATTTCAGATTCTTGCCGCCAAGAACGCGAAGCGGTAGCCGACGTAATTCAACTTCATCAGAGCTGTGACAACCTGAGAGCAACGCGGCTACACTTGCAGTGCCTTAAACTGCAGGCCTTGCGGGTGAGCACTCCGTATTACTTAACGAGATTAAGCCGTTCGTGCGCAAGGAGGTGTCCCTTGTACCTTGTACCTTTGGGCCTGCCCCATGTATGCTGCGACTATGCCTACAACGCGCCGTTCAAGAGCAAGTTTCTGAGGCGCTACCCGCTGCTCCTGCGCTACCGGTAAATGTCCGTTCAAGTACACGGGATGCGCCTTCACGCCTCTGCCTCCATGCACTTATGCCCAAGCAGTGGTCGCACCTCAGAATCTACCCATCACCAACTCCTACGTGCCAATCCACACTTTCCTTGCCTCGCGTCAACTTGTACTGCAACAGGCTGTGTATGCTATCTCACGACCGGCATCTCGTTTTCCAAACCCGTGGCGCACCACTGACAATTGCTCTATATGCTATTCGTGCGGCATACCAGGCCACCTAGTGCGGTTTTGCCACTGGTGTGTATTTCTCTCTCGTCAGGACGTATGACCAAATAACTATAATTTTGCATCGACACTTCAGGATCCTTCCTATGGTCCTCCTGCTTCTCTTCGACTCGCCGAAACTTCAACGCACGCCGATCGCCACCTTCACAACGGTACTGTACCCTTTCACGAATGGTGCGACGCCCTGAGCCTGTCCCTGAGGTAAACTACAAGCCGCAGTTTCGGGGGCAAGAACGGGGAAACTTTCGAACTTTCCCAGACCACGTTTGTGCCCCTCCAGTGTTGTTGCCATCTGCGTAGAAGGTTGGCCTGTCGTAGCCCTTCTTGACGCGGCAGCACCAAGGTCTGTATTGACTGAATAACTTTGCCGTCTACTCAGAGAAATAACGATGCCATTTTCTGACCTTACATTGAGCACGGCGATCTCGCAACGAATACGACATTTCGCGGCGTGCACAGCACGCGTCGTCATGGAAGTTGTTTTGTATAGAGTCGAGTTTGTTGTGCTTTCAAAATGCTCCATCGACGTCATATTGCGATGGGACTTCCTTTCCGCTCACCACGCAGTAATAGACTGTGCTCGCGCCGAAGTCAAGTCTTCGCCGACGTGCGACCTTCGCTTTCGCCGACTCGCTCCTTCTGCCTGGAAAAGTACTTGTTGTCGCTGACACTACGATGCCCTCATTCTCATCCGCTCGGGTACCTTTTTCTTGTGACGTCCCACCTGGCTCAAACGTACTTTTTACTCCTTCTTAAAGAAAACCACTGTCCATCGCAAGTGCTTTGTGGTTCCTTTCGCCATACTGACGATTGACGATACTTCCAATGCCAACTGTGTTTCCAATCCGTTTCCCTGCCCCTCCACTTTACTGCGCGGTGCGAATGGCTTGGCAGTGTTGTCGAACTAGATCCGTTTTCAACATACGTCGGTTCTGATCAAATCTCCAGATTGGCTCCATTGATGCTTCTGTTCTAGCTTCTCGACCATCCTTTACCGACGCCCTTTCCCGATGCGTTGACGCCCATTTTAAACAGCAGCGACATGCACAGCTCATTTCATTACTTGAACGCTTTCATGCCAGCTTGGATTACCTATGACCTACGAGTTCAAACGAGTTCAAAGTCATGCCCTTTGGCCTATGCAAGGCTCCTGCCACATTTGAACATATGATGGACTGTCTTCTGCGAGGCTACAAATGGACCACCTGTCTTTGTTAACATGACGACGTTGTTTTTTCTCCCACGTTCGGCAGCCACATTACCCGACGCGCTGCCATACT